>NC_091981.1:32175975-32479948 GCF_044704955.1 Pristiophorus japonicus | reverse complement strand
AGAGCTGATTTTGAAGGTTCTCTTCATTAACAATTCTGCCGGGGAAACCCCGGTGAGCGAGTGGGGTCGTGTCCGGTAACTGAACAGAATGTGAGACAAGCGGGTCTGCAGGGAGCCGTCCGTCACACGTTTCATGCTCTGCTTGATTGTTTGGACTGCCCACTCCGCTTGACCGTTAGACACGGTCTTAAATGGAGCAGACCTGACATGCTTGATGCCATTGCGGGTCATAAACTCGTTGAATTTCGAGCTGGTGAAATACGGTTCATTGTCGATGACAAGGACGTCGGGCAGGTCATGGGTGGCGAACATGGCCCGGGGGCTTTCAATGGTGGCTGTGGATGTGCTGGATGACATGATTATGAATTCAATTCATTTGGAGTAAGCGTCCACAACTACTAAAAACATCTTTTCTAGAAAGGGGCCGACCAAATCTAAGTGGATCCTGGACCACGGTTTGGAGGGCCATGACCACAGACTCAGTGGAGCCTCTCTTGGTGCATTGCTCAGTTGCGAGCAAGTGTTGCACTGATGCACGCATGACTCCAAGTCCGAGTCAATGCCGGGTCACCAAACATGCGACCTGGCAATCTCCTTCATCATGACAATGCCTGGGTGGGTACTGTGTCGGTTGCGTATATATGATTCACTGCCATTTTTTGGCAAAACCACGCGATTACCCCACTGGATGGACATTTCATCTTTGCATTGGTGAAACGGCTTAATTTCATCTTGCATTTCCCTGGGAACGGCCGACCAGTTCCCATTTAGGACGCAACTCTTTACTAATGATAGCACAGGATCCTGGCTGGTTCAGGTCCTGGTCTGACGAGTGACCCCTCATTCTCAAAAGCATCCATGACCAGTAGCAAGTCTGCGGACTGCGCCATTTCAACCCCAGTGGTAGGTAATGGTAGCCGGCTGAAAGCATCGGCACAGTTTTCAGCACCTGATCTGTGGCGGATAACATAGTCATAAGCGGATAATGTTAGTGCCGATCTTTGGATGCGAGACGAAGCATTGGTGTTTATGCCTTTGCTCTCTGAAAACAGCGAAATGAGCGACTTGTGATCGGTTTCAAGCTCAAACCGAAGTCCAAATAGGTATTGGTGCATTTTCTTAACCCCATATACACATGCTAACGCCTCTTTCTCGACCATACTATAGGCCCTCTTAGCCTTAGACAGATATTAGATGCATAGGCAACCGATTGGAGATTGCCCAATACATTGGCTTGCTGTAACACACAGCCGACCCCATACGATGAGGCGTCACAAGCTAGCACTAAATGTTTACATGAGTCATAGTGTACAAGTAACTTATTTGAACATAGCAGGTTCCTGGCCTTCTCAAATGCTGTGTCTTGATATTTGCCCCAAACCCAGTCGTCACCCTTACGTAGCAATATGTGCAAAGGCTCTAACAACGTGCTCAACCTGGGTAGAAAGTTACCGAAATAGTTGAGGTGTCCCTGGAACGAATGCAGCTCCGTCACATTCTGTGGTCTGGGTGCATTCTTGATGGCCTCTGTCTTTGAGTCCGTGGGCCTGATGCCGTCTGCTGCAATCTTTCTTCCCAAAAATCCAACTTCTGACGCCAGGAAGACACACTTGGAGCGTTTCAGCCTGAGTCCCACTCTGTCTAGGTGACTTAGAACCTCTTCCAGGTTGTGTAGATATTCGATGGTGTCATGACCAGTGATCAGGATGTTGTCTTGAAACGCAATGGTGCGCGGAACAGATTTCAGAAAACTCTCCATGTTTCTCTGGAAAATGGAAAATTGCTGCAGCCGAGTGAATTCCGAAATGGCACCTGTGGTATATAAACAGCCCTTTGTGTGTGTTGATTCACATCAATCTTTTCAAAGATTCAGCCAGCTCCTGTGTCATGTAGGTGGAGGTTAGGTCCAACTTGGTGAAGGACATCCCCTCCCCCCCCACCACCATCCCGCTAACGTTGCGAACAGCTCAGCCACCTTGCGCAGCGGGTACTGGTCCTGTAGTGAGACTCGGTTAATCGTTACCTTGTAGTCTCTGCAGATTCTGACCGTGCCATCGCTTTTCAACACCGGAACAATTGGACTGGCCCACTCGTTGAACTCGACTCCTTCGCATTGGAGTTTCTCCAGTTCGATCTTGACTTTCTCCCTCATCATGTACGGAACCGCCTGAGCCTTGTGATGGATGGGCCTTGTTTCGATGTTGAGAAGATATCGGTTTGGTGTTATGTCCATGGCCATGCATGCCTGGGCGATTGCGATGGCCCTGCTCAGGTCTAGGGTTTCGGCAGCCAACCTTTTAAACTGGCCCTGCACGTGCGTGCAGGTAGCCATTAGGACTCCAACAGTCGTGCACTCTGGTGGCAAGTATTACATAGTTACATACATAACAGCAAGGTCACACAAACACCAATGAGATCAGTGACCATGGCTCAGAATTTCCATGGACTTTCTGTTGCTGCGCCACTGTAACTTTGCAGTAAATGTGGCAGAAAATGCAAGGAAATTCAGGACCCAGATAATCTGTTTTAGTGATGTTGGGTGAAGGATAAATATTGGCCAGGCCACCGAAGAGAACTCCCCTTGATCTTCTTCGAAATAGTGCCATGGAATCTTTTACATCCAACTGAGAGGGCAAATTGGTTGCTGCATTTGCTACATTGCAGCAGTGACTGCACTTCAAAAAATACTTCATTGGCTGTGAAGGATGTCATGTATTCAACCAGCATTGTAACCCATGTATAAACTGACCTAAGTTGTACACCGTGAGAACACTGACCACTAGGTGGGAGACACTCCTAACCTGGACCTTCAGGTATAAAAGGGGCAGCTCCACCCACCTTCATCACTTGAGTGCTAAGGAATAAAGGACAGGTCACAGACTGACCTTCTCTCAAGCATGGGCCTCGTGTGCATTTATACTGTGTAGTAAGGACATATCAAAGGGAATCATAGAATCATAGAAATTTACAGAACGGAAGGAGGCCATTTCAGCCCATTGTGTCCACACCAGTCGACAAAGAGCTGTCCAGCCTAATCCCACTTTCCAGCTCTTGATCCATAGCCCTGTAGATTACAGCACTTTAAGTGCACATCCAAGTACTTTTTAAGTGTGGTGAGCGTTTCTGCCTCTAACACCCTTTCAGGCAGTGAGTTCCAGACCCCCTCTGCCCTCTGGGTGAAAAAATGTCCCCTCAAATCCCCTCTAAACCTCCTGCTAATTACTTTAAATCTACGCCCCCTGGTTGTTGACCCCTCTGCTATGGGACAAAGGTCCTTCCTATCCACTCTATCTAGGCCCCTCTTAATTTTATATATCTCAATGTCTCCTCTCAGCCTCCTCTGTTCCAAAGAAAACAAACCCAGCCTATCCAGTCTTTGCTCATAGCTAAAATTCTCCAGTCCAGGCAACATCCTCGTAAATCTCCTCTGCACCCTGTGCTTTTAGTTGTCCTGACATCATGAAACGTGCTGTACAAGTGCAAGTTCTTTCTTTTTCTTTCTGTCTGAACGACGACATCTCTGACAATGCAGCGTTCCTTCAGGAATGCATTGAAGTGTCAGCCTAGATTATGTGCTCACATCTCTTGAGTGTGAATTGAACCCACAACATTCTGACTCAGAGGTGAGAATGCTACCATTGAGCCACGGTTGACATCTAACCCCAATTTAGAAGAAAATGCTTGTCAGCTGTTGCTCAATGGGTAGCACTCTGACCTGTAAGTCACAAGGTTGTGGTTTCAAGTTCCACTCCAGAGACTTGAGCACAAAAATCCAGGCTGACGCTTCAGTGCAGTACTGAGGGAGTGCTGCACTATCGGAGGTGCTGTCTTTCGGATGAAACATTAAACCGAGACCCCATCTGCTCTTTCAGGTATGATGATGAGGTGTACATAAAAGATCCCATTTTGAAGAAAAGCTGGGGACTTATTCCAAGTGTCTTGGCGAATATTTATCCCTCAATCAAGATAACAAAAACAAAATATCTGGTCATTTTCACATTACTGTGTGCACATTGGCTGCCGATTTTTCTACATTACAACTTCAAAAAGTACATCATTGGCTATAAAGTGCTTTGGGACATCTGGTGGTCATGAAGTATTTCTTTCTTCTTCTGCTGTATCTTATTGTTTGAGCAGTTGTTTTGACAGCTGTCAAATTAATAGACTTTCTATACTCAAGGATTAACCCAATTTAATTGAAAACAGATTGATTATCCTCTTGTTGATTTTGCAGTGGGGAATCCGTTTTAATTGCAACCTCTCCCAGAGTTCCTACCTGGAATTAATGAATTGTTTAGTCATTGGGTAGTAGTTTATATGACAGCTTGACAGAGGATGAATCAGCAGAGGCCTGTGATTTGACAGCAGAGTTTACATTCTGAAAATAAACATTTAGTGATTCAAGCCTACAGTATTTTTGGGGACTGCAGAAATTACAAAAGGCAGAATGGTAACGCATTAAAACATTAATGATAAATCCAGTTAAAACAAGGCTACAGGTCTCCTGTAACTAATCAAATTAATTACATAGACTTAGCTGTGTTACTGTATTTAAAAAATAAATCATTCTTGTGTTGTGGGCATTACTGGCAAGGCCAGCATTTATTGCCTATCTCTAGTTTCCCTTGAGAAGGCGATGGTAGGCTTTCTTCTTGAATTGCTGCAGTCCCTGTGGTGAAGGTGCTCCCGCATTGTGGTTATGTCGGGAGTTCAAGGATTTTGACGCAGTGACAATGAAAGAACGGCCAATATATATCCAAGTCAGGATGGTGTGGACCTCGGAGGGCAACTTGGAGGTGATGGTATTCCCATGCACCTGCTGCCCCTGTCCTTCTAGGTGGCAGAGGCCACGGGTTTGGGAGGTGCTGTCGAAGAATCCTTGGTGAGTTGCTGCAGTGCATCCTGTGGATAGTACACACTGCAGCCACGGTGCGCTGATGGTGGAGGGAATGGATGTTTAAGCCAGTGGATGGGTATGGTTTTTGTGTATTACAGATTATCTATATTTTATTGCACAGCCATTATTTCTCTGCTTCATGCTGTTATGAATACCATGTTAAACTTCTGAAAAGACAAATGATTTATCACACAGCTCTGAATCTGTACATAAAGTTAGGATGTTTCTTGAATGAAGCCCAGATTTCTCCACAAGCCTCAATTTGATAAACTGAACAGAAATGCGTATCTCTTTCTCAACTGAAGCACATGTTCAGAGTGTGCAGTAGTGGGCTGCGATCAGGAGAACTGCTATTAAACGACAATACCCCATACAGCCGGTAGCATTTGTGGGTTCTTAGTTTAGCTCCTATAGTGGCTGTAGATATTTGAAATGTCCAACTTAACAAAAACAATAATAACTTACAATTGTATAGCACCTTTAATGTAGTAAACTGTCCAAAGGCACTTTACAGGAGCATTATCCACAAAATCTGTCACTGAGCTACATAAGGAGATATTGGGATAGGTGACCAAAAGCTTGGCCAAAGAGGCAGGTTTAAGGAGTGACTTATGGGAGGAGAGAAAGGTGGAGAACGGGAGAGGGTTAAGGAGGGAATTCCAGAGCTTTGGGCCTTGGCAGCTGGAGGCATGACCACAATAGTGAAGCGACGGAAATCGGGGATGTTAGTTGCCCGACTGTTGGCATCAGATCCGCCCGTTAAAGCAAGCACGTTGTCAGATTATCCTCACCAGTGCAAGGCCAACCAGCGCATCAGGGATTTTTTTCCCTTTATCTGAGTTTCAACTATAATTAAAGACACTGACTAGGGCTTGCTCCCATTCTTGCTTTGAAATTCCTACGGTGTAATCATCTTTCATATCAACTGAGCTAGAGTCACTGGTTCATACAGAAAATGCTTTCTATTCATGCCTTTGAAATTCTAACCATTATCATTTAATCCCCAAATCAGTTAATCACAAAATCGTTTGCAGCCGTGTCCAAGCATTGCTTCCCATCAATAAATCCTCTGTAAACAGATTATTTCCAGGACTGCAATTGGTGAAAATTTACTCTGTAATTTACCTCTTAAGCCCACCCTGTTATCTCAGAAAAATAGCCCGACACAAAAACTATCCAGATCAAGGGGCAGAATCTTAAAATAGGAATTAGGCCTAATAGTATTGAAATCGGATAGCATTATGTTCACAAAAAGTATAGTGGAGATGAGGAAATCTCTCTTCCAAAATGACTGCGCATGCTGGGGGTCAATTGAAATTTTCAAGTCGGAAATTGATAGATCTTTCTTGGGTAAGGGTATCAAGGGTGTAAGACCTTCACTCCAACTCTTAATCAAGACAGGTCAAGCCTTAATTACGACTTGACCAATTTACGGGTCATTCAGGATCAAGCCTTATCTACGACTTGACCAATGTAAAGCTTGTAAAGGTTGGCATGCAGGTGCAGCAGGCGGTTAAGAAAGCAAATGGCATGTTGGCCTTCATAGCAAGGGGATTTGAGTACAGGGGCAGGGAGGTGTTGCTACAGTTGTACAGGGCATTGGTGAGGCCACACCTGGAGTATTGTGTACAGTTTTGGTCTCCTAACCTGAGGAAGGACATTCTTGCTATTGAGGGAGTGCAGCGAAGGTTCACCAGACTGATTCCCGGGATGGCGGGACTGACCTATCAAGAAAGACTGGATCAACTGGGCTTGTATTCACTGGAGTTCAGAAGAATGAGAGGGGACCTCATAGAAACATATAAAATTCTGACGGGGTTAGACAGGTTAGATGCAGGAAGAATGTTCCCAATGTTGGGGAAGTCCAGAACCAGGGGTCACAGTCTAAGGATAAGGGGTAAGCCATTTAGGACCGAGATGCGGAGGAACTTCTTCACCCAGAGAGTGGTGAACCTGTGGAATTCTCTACCACAGAAAGTTGTTGAGGCCAATTCACTAAATATATTCAAAAAGGAGTTAGATGAGGTCCTTACTGCTAGGGGGATCAAGGGGTATGGCGAGAAAGCAGGAATGGGGTACTGAAGTTGAATGTTCAGCCATGAACTCATTGAATGGCGGTGCAGGCTAGAAGGGCCGAATGGCCTACTCCTGCACCTATTTTCTATGTTTCTATGTTTGTCTTAATTATCAACGGAGTCAAAGTTTATCTTTAAACTTTCAAAGTTCGAACTTGTGAGACAAAGCAATGTGATGTTTCTTGAAATTCCTCAATCAAGGGTTCAATTTTTTACTTAGAATAATGAAAAGAAATATAAGCAATACCAATAGCATCAGATGCACAATAATTTCCCAATTATCAACTTGCACCAAACTATCCTGTTAAGTTCTTATAACGATTACAATTGCCTGTCCCCTTTATGATTCACCTGTTACTTAGCACAATTAAAAGCAATAAAAGCAATACAGATCAATTGCACAATAATCTCTTAATCAGCTCGCCCCAACTGGACGTTACCCTCAATCCAAGGGGTCCAATCTTTTACTTAGTATAATCACAAGAAATACCAGCAATGCCAATAACATCAAATGCACAATAATCTTTTAATTATTAACTCATATCAAACTATCCCGTTAAATCCTTATAACGGTTACAATTGCCTATCTCTTAATGATTCATGAAAAAGCAAAGATACTTACGCCGATTTAATTCCAGCCGTGATCAGTAATTGGAAAATAACTCCCTTTGCAGTTACTGATCAGGTCACCATTTCTCCCTGACTTCCACCCCTTCCCAAGTCCCCAATAATTATACCGGTTTTCTGGATGTAAACCAAAGATGTGTACGTAATTGTACAGTTTAAAACAAAGGAAATGTTCTTAAATTAATTCTTCCCATGAAAGAAGTCTTGTCATTTCGTAATCGCCATAGCTTTCTTCACAGTTTGTAAACAATTCAAGGACAGCTCTTACTGCCTGTGAGAATGTCTCTTCACAGCCATGGGCTCTCTCAAAAGTTCATTTTTGCTCAAAGCATTCTGGGTCATTAAAAATAGTTAAGCAAGCAGCTATTAGCAGAAAAATTAGACGAAAATGCTGTAGTCTTACAAGGGATTCTGGCACTAAGGCAGATAAATGGACTTGAGGCACAGATCAGCTATGATCTGATTCAGTGGCAGAACAGGCTCGAGAGGTACAATGGCCTACTCCTGTTACTACATTTTAGTATCGCAGCAACTGCTTTATTGGCAACAATAAGACAAGAATAAGCTGAAGAAAATCTCAAGTATTTTCATATCAACTGGATGAAATATGAGTCTGCAAATAAGCTGGGCTTAAAAATTTAAATGTATCTTTCCTTTGATCTGATCTATCAATTTCTGGCCACACTTCAGTCCCACTCTCCTGATCTTTGGGCACCCGGTGCAGAGGGGAACGGGCAGGTCGAAGGGCCTCCTCATGGGACTGCTCCTGGGCCTGGCCAAGGTGGCCATTAACAGATCCAGGCAGCGGGCGGTTGAGGGGGGTCGTTCAGCCCAACTACCTGCCTCTCTTCCACGGCCACGTTCGCGCCAGGGTGTCCCTGGAGATGGAGCATGCGCCGTCTACCGGTACGCTTGAGGCCTTCCGCGACATATGGGTGGCATGAGCCCTTCCGCAACTAGTTTTACTGTGGCCTCCCAGGCAACGTGACTGAAAAGTGATGAGAGCCAAACTGACAGTACCACAGTTCTGGCACTCCAAGGCACTTTAGCAACAATGCCATTCCGATATCACGTCATCTCAACTGTAATTTATACGTGCCTCTTAAAAAAGAATTACCAGCACCTCTCTCAAAAGGAGCACTTGTGATAATTAAGACTGTTGGACTCAATAAATGACAGGGAGGTGGCACTGTGGAGCTTTATTTCTTCCAGGTCGACTTCTTAATGAAGCTGATTTTGAAGCACATGCCTAATAGCTTCTCATTAGATGCATTGGTATAATAAACGCATTCACTTTAGCTCACATTGCTCCCTGCACATACAATTGATTGACTCCCAACTTAACCATTTATTTTTACAAATACTTTTACCATCTACAATGAGCTGGCTGATTCGCGGACTCATATTATCTTCAAAAAGTCCACACACTGAACATATTTGTCAATTCATGCAGAAGAAAATCAGATACTAGAATTATCAGCATGTCCAAAAAGTCCAGTGTACTATGTGGATTGATTTTTGTTTAAAAGTTGCTGGAAAACAGAATGAATGAGAGAGGATAAAAATGTGAAAACAGGTACAGGTGTAGTGTATTTGCTTCATTGGCTCTTAGCTTAAGAATTCAGTTACACATTTGCTGTAAAGAACTAGCTGGTTTATTAACAAAGGTTTAACAATCAAACTGAACCCTACTTTAGGACTGAGATGAGGAGAAACTTCTTCACTCAGAGAGTTGTTAACCTGCGGAATTCCCGACCGCAGAAAGTTGTTGATGCCAGTTAATTAGATATATTCAAGAGGGAGTTAGATATGGTCCTTACGGCTAAAGGGATCAAGGGGTATGGAGAGAGAACAGGAAAGGGGTACTGAGGGGAATGATCAGCCATGATCTTATTGAATGGTGGTGCAGGCTCGAAGGGCCGAATGGCCTACTCCTGCACCTATTTTCTATGTTTCTATTTTTTTACCAGTTCATCTGCCAGGTTCAGAACTGCTCGCCTCATCGTGGAGAACTTGAACTCAATTAACTGGGGTTTTATTGAGTCTTGTGAACACAAATTATACAAGGTGCCTCCTGGCTAAAAGTGTGAGGGGGAGAGGGGGGGGTATTAAACTGGCACAATTAACAAATTAACAATTAGACATAAAATCAAATTAAAATTTGGTTGCCGGGGATGATGATGCACTCCAGGTTTTCTGGTGCCCACCTCTCGCAACAGCTCCACAACTCTTTCATAGAAAGCAAAACAAACAGTTAAATCAAATGCCCTCTGATCTGGGGGACATTCCAAACATTTTTCAAGGCCCTTTTTTGTTTTTTTGGGGGGGGTTTTTGTGTGTTTTTTTGTGGGGTTTTTTGTGCACTAAAACACAAATATATACAAGTGCCCCCTATAAAAGGGGAGGGGGGCGACACTAAAAACCCAGCAATAAAACAAATTAAACTTTAAAACATATAAAATCAAATTAAAATTTGGTTGCCGGGGGTGATGATGCACTCCAGTTCTTCCGGCGCCCACCTCTCACAACAGCTCCACAACTCTTTTGGAGTAAACAATATTAAACATTAAATCGTGCCCCCGATCTGGGGGACACTCCAAACATTTCCCAAGGCCCTTTTTTTTTTTTTGTATTTTAGTAGTTTTTTTTGTGTTTTTTTTTGGGCTCTAAAACCATAATTTACAAGTGCCCCCTATAAAAGGGGAGGGGGGCACTAAAAACCCAGCAATTAAAACAAATTAAACTTTAAAACATATAAAATCAAATTAAAATTTGGTTGCCGGGGGTGATGATGCACTCCAGTTCTTCCGGTGCCCACCTCTCGCAACAGCTCCACAACTCTTTTAGGGGGGGGAGACAAAATAAACATTAAATCAAGTGCCCCCCAATCTGGGGGACATTCCAGACACTTATACCTGCCCTCTTTTTTTTTGTTTTTTTTTGGGGGTTTTTTGTGATTTTTTTTTTCCTTTTATGATTTTTTTTTGGGCATTAAAATCATATAATTTACAAGTGCCCCCTATAAAAGGGGAGGGGGACACTAAAACCGGCAATGAAAACAAATTAAACTGTAAAATAAATAAAATAAAATTAAAATTTGGTTGCCGGGGGTGATGATGCACTCCAGTTCTTCCGGCGCCCACCTCTCGCAACAGCTCCACAACTCTTTTAGAGGGGGGGAGACAAAATAAACATTAAATCAAGTGCCCCCTGATCTGGGGGACACTCCAGACACTTATACCTGCCCTCTTTTTTTAAAAACTTTTTTCTGGGTTTTTTTTGTGATTTTTTTTGGGCAATAAAATCATAAATTTTACAAGTGCCCCCTATAAAAGGGGAGGGGGACACTAAAAACCCCGGCAATTAAAACAAATTAAACTTTAAAACATAAAATCAAATTAAAATTTGGTTGCCGGGCGTGATGATGCACTCCAGTTCTTCCGGCGCCCACCTCTCGCAACAGCTCCACAAACCTGTGAGCATGCTCACAGCTGCATACATTAAAACAGGTAGAAACATGTTTTTTTTTAAAAGGTGTGACACATCTTAGATGAACTATTTGTACTTTATGTTGAAACAGCAGGTCGGGCAGCATCTATGGAGAGAGAAACAGAGGTAGCATTACAGGTCGATGGCCTTTCATCAGAACTGGAAGATGTTTTAGACGAACAGCTTTGAAGCAATTACTGAGCCAGGGAAAGGGGGCAGAACAAAACAAAGGGGAAGGTCTGTGATAGGGTAGAGGGTAGGAGTGATTAAATGACAAAAGGAATGATGGTGCAAGGCAAAAGGGGGGTGTAATGTCCTTACTCAATGGCACAAAACCCACACGAGGCACATTCTATGGACAATGTCACTCTATGACCTGAACCTTTATTCACAGGACCAAGAAGTGATGACCCTGCGTGGGACCTCCCTTTCTATACCTGGATGACTAGGTAAGGAGTGTCTCCCACAAGTTCACTCCCTGTGGTCAAGGTGCGCATTGCTTAAGTATATACAGTATTGCAGTGGTGTTACATAGAGGTTACATACATGACAGGGGGTGGTTATGGGACACGCATATAAACAATAGATGGGTCCAGAGGAGTCGTAAATGGTTGGAGCAGAATAGCAGAGGGGGAGGGAAGCATGTTTTAAACCTTAACATTTGTTATGCACATACGCATCAGATAAGCAATTTGCTTCCTGCTTCCATCTTGTGCTGTGTGGTTTGTGCATGACTCCTGTACATGTACAAGGATTCCTTGTAATGACATCATACATGCATGTGAAGATTTTGTCTGGGATTTCCTCCAAGTCACACCCATTCTGACTTGGAAATATATCACTTTTCCTTCATCGTCACTGGATCAAAACCCTGGAACTCCCTCCATAACAGCACTGTGGGAGTACCCTCACCTCACAGACTGCAGCAGTTCAAGAAGGCAGCTCATCACTACCTTCTCAAGGGCAATTAGGGATGGACAATAAATGCTGGCCTTGCCAGCGATGCTCACATCCCATGAACAAATATTTTTAAAAATTCTAACAAAATCAAAAATGTACCCTAAAGGTGTCAGCCTTGGCTTAGTGGATAGCACTCTCGACTCTCAGACAGAAAGTTGTGGGTCCACCTCTTCGAAGCTCACTGCTACCACAATCATTCCTCCTCAGAGTGTCTCTACACTCACGCAAACTGCATTGTCGGAGAGGCAGTACTGAGGATGTGCAGCACAGTCGGAGGGATAGTACTGAGGGGGTGCCGCATTGTCAAACGGGCAGTACTGAGGGAGCACCACACTGTCAGAGGGCAATACTGAGGGAGCGCTGCACTGTCGGAAGGGCAGTACTGAGGGAGCACTGCACTGTCAGTGGTACATATGTAATTTATCTAGATTTTCAAAAGGCGTTCGATAAGGTACCACATAATATATTAAAGAATAAGATCAGAGCATGCGGAGTCTGAGGACAAGGAGAATGTATAGCTAGCTGGCTTCAAGACAGAAAGCAGAGAGTAGGGGTAAAGGGTAGTTATTCACAGTGGCAGAAGGTGGGTAGTGGTGTTCCATAAAGATCAATGCTGGGACCAATGTTGTTCACAATTTATATTAATGATTTAGACTTTGGAATCAAAAACATAATTTCTAAATTTACAGATGACAGCAATTGCAGGGGAGGGGGTAGCCAATACTGAGGAGGACTGCAACAAATTAAAGGAGGACATTAATAAACTTGCAGAATGGGCATATAATTGGCAGATGAAATTCAACACAAATAAATGATAGGTATTACATTTTGAAGGGTGTGAGTCTAGGTGGGATAAAGGAGCAAAGTGGTCTATACTGTTAGTGATCTGTGTATTTGTACTCTGAGACCCCCTCCCCAATGGTTTTACCAGTACTTCAATTCCTTGTGCAGAGAAGATTTACAAGGATGATACCAGAAATGCGAAGGTATACCCATCAGGAAAGGGTGAACAGTCTGGATCTCTTTTCTCTTGAAATGAGAAGGCTGAGGCATGACCTAATAGAGTTCTTTACATTTATGAAAGGTTTTGATAGAGTAGATACACAGAGAGCGTTTCCACTTGAGGGGAAGAGCAAAATTAAAGGCTATCAATATAAGATAGTCACCAAGATATCAAATAGGGAATTCAGAAAAAACTTATTTACCCAGAGAATGATAAGAATGTGGAACTCGCTGCCACAGGGAGTGGTTGAAGCGAATAGTACAGATACATTATAGGGAGACTAGACAAGCACATGAGGGAGAAAGGAATAGAGGGTTATGCTGATAGAGTTAGATGAGGAAAGATGGGAGGAGGCTCAAGTGGGGCATAAATGTCGGCATGGACTGGTTGGGCCAAATGGCCTGTTTCTGTGCCATATATCCTTTGTAAGATTATTGATGCCATTTTGAGTGTCACTCTTCCCAGTGGGCCATTCCTCTTAGCAGCTCCTCTGGGCAGAGTGTGGATCTCCTGCAAAGTAGACTTTAATATTTTTCTGCAAAGATAAGTAAGGATATACTGTAAACGTTATGTAAAATATCAATATCTTTATTTTGATTTGTATTGAGTTTTGTAAAAGTACAAATGTAGATTTTAATTGCTTTGCAATCAGGCTCTTTCCTCTAATTCCAAAAACAGTTTTCTGTTTCAACATAAAATACAAATAATTCATCTGAGGTGTGTCACACGTACAGAATTTAAAAAAACGTGTTTCTTCCTGTAACTGTTTTCACTTCTGTGTTACTCTCTCATTCATTCTATCTGCCTCCTACAATAGATAATAATCCTTCCACGTTTAGGGGTTGAAATTCGGTCCCGCCATTTTTGCGGCGATGACACCGGTTGAGTGTTGATTTTAATGGCAGGTGGTAGGTGCTGCCTCAAACGGCAAAATTCAGGTTTGCCGCCCAAAGATGAGAGAGCAGCGCTAAAAGTGGTGTTGCACACTCACCCTCGGGCGCCAACGGAGCGGCATCTCAGGAGGCCTACCAAATTTCCCGACGGGAGGCTGCCGGCACGCGAGATGAAAAAAAAGGTTTCAGACACTTTCTCTCACCCACACCCACACGTCCCCACTGGTCCCATCAATACATAAATACAGAAACTAAATAAACATAACCACTTACCTTAATCCCTGGATCCTCGATGTCCCGCCACCTTTCCCAGGCTGTACGGATGGCTGCCAGTAAGGCCACCGTACTTACCTAATTTCGCATGACATCACCACGTGGGTGGCGGCCGAGCATGCAATGGTACATCTTGGCGCCGCTCTCACCGCCCAACTAAATTTTCAGAGAGCCGAGGAACCCAGTCACTGCCGATGGTAAGCACTTAGCCGCCCGTTGGCCGCCATTATTGATGTATTCCATATGGGAGCAGTGGGGAAATGGGATACTAAGATCTGGGAGCAGTGGGAAATGGGATACCAGGATCTGGAAGTGGTGGGGAAATGGGATACCAGGATCTGGGAGTAATGGGGAATGGGATACTAAGATCTGAGAGTAGTGGGGAAATGGGATACCAGGATCTGGGAGTTGTGGGGAATGGGATACACGGATCTGGGAGTAGTGGGGCAATGGGATACTAGGATCTGGGAGTTGTGGGGAATGAGATACTAGGATCTGGCAGTAGTGGGGCAATGGGATACCAGAATCTGTGAGTAGTGGGAAATGGAATATCAGGATCTGTGAGTAGTGGGGAATGGGATACTAGGATCTGGGAGTCATAGGGAATGGGATACCAGGACCTGTGAGTAGTGGGGAATGAGATACACGGATCTGGGAGTAGTGGGAAATGGGATACTAGGATCTAGGAGTCATGGGGAATGGGATACCAGGATCTGTGAGTAGTGGGGAATGGGATACCAGGATCTGTGAGTAGTGGGGAATGGAATACTAGGATCTGGGAGTAGTGGGGAATGGGATACTAGGATACTGTGGTGGCTGGTGTGCAATGGTCACCACACGTTAAAAAAATCCAAGCACAGGCATCTTCCATACTTCAAGATTTAGTTCGGACCTGGAATTTTAGGTCCATCATTGAAACACCTGTTAACTTTTTGACATGGAAGCAAATCATCCTCGGTTTGAGGGACTGCCTATGATGATGATGATGATAATGACTAGGATCTGGAGGCTTGCGAATGAGATACTATCCCAAGGTCTGGCAGCATTGATGGAGAGACCAGAGTCTGGCCGAATTGAAGGTGGGGGGGGGGGGGGGGGGGGGTCGTGGAGAATGCCCAGGCGATTCTGGTTTGCCTCAGACTATTCCATTCCATCAAACACCTTTCCATACACCTTAGCAGCCCAGTTCCCAGGCTGAAGCCAGTTTAAAGTGCTTCAATGCTGTACTTGCTGCCTGTACACTTAATTCTATAACTAACAGAGTCCTAATGAATTGTTTACACAAGTGATGTAATTATATTCTCAAAGAAACAGGCTTTTATAACCAAACACAGGTGACTTAGGGAGTTTGCTCTGCTTAACTCTAAAATTAGATAGTCTTTAAGAAAAATCCCCTAAGAAATACATATTTTACAATTACATGATTGTCTTTTTCCCCTCCCAATAAATAACACAGCTGTTCCCTTCTGTGTCTCTGTCAGTCTGTCTCACTCTCTACGGGGAGATTTTCAGGCCTCCTGCCTGGTAGAAATGGGACAGTAGCGCCCTGAAAATGGTCAGGTGCGACTCACCACCGCATTTCCGTTAACAGTATGGCTGATATTTCCCAGGGCAGCTTGAGCTCCCCACTGAGTCAGGTGGGGGCCCTTTAAATATGCAAACCGGGGTCCTTTGATGCACATAGAACCCCGATTGCCATTTAAGGACACAACTGACTCCTCATCCTGAGGAAATAGTAAGGGCTGGGGATTCCTTTGGACTTCAGGAAGTCTGGGCTGAAACATTAGGAGCGGAAATGCTCAGTTGAACAGCTGCTCTCATTAAAAGCTAAATAACAGTGAAGAATCTTTAACAGAAACATGAAATTCTATAGCTCAGTTGTTCCTCAAGGTTTTCTCTTACAGTAGAGGGTGATGTCTTGGTCAATTGAAAAATTAGATTGATAGATTTTTGTTGGACAAAGGTATTAAGGGTTACTGAACCAAGGAGGGTAGATAGAGTTAAGATACAGATCAGTCATGATCTAATTGAATGGCGGAACAGGCTCGAGAGGGTGAATTGGCCTACTCCTGTTCCTACATTTTCTTTCTCTTGCTGGTGACTTGGTGGTTGAGCAAGGTAATGAAACTCGTTCTTCTCATTCTTTTTTGTTTGCTGCTCTTCTCCATCAACCTTATTGGATCAGCATTGGCTATTAAATATATATCATTCTGTAGGTTCACTATCTACAATGTCTTGTCTGGTTTTTGTATTGATCAGTACTACATAAACTGGTGCAGTCCACTCTCAGCCTCTCGCTGACAGAAGTCAGATACAAATACAGACAATAGTTTAACCGTGAAGGTGTGCAAAATTCACAATGCTGTCAGTGGTTATTGATTAGCTGTTTAAAGACTCAACTGGGAAGTTCAACTACAATTGCACACGACTAGATGACAGCCAAAATCAAATGCATTGACGGAATAATATCTGAACTGACATATTCTGTGGGATTGTGGGCCGTCACGCAAAAAAGGCGCAGCCCCGCAGAATATGCACAAAGACAGGTTCTTTGACAGGTTCACTGATACCAGGTTCGAGTCACAAAGGATCTTTTGCTGAGTTGAAATTGCTAGGCTTCCTCCCGGCCCCACCAACAGCTAAAATCCCTCCCCAACGGTTTTACCAGTACTTACCAGGCATACAAATTGGCCAGAAAAAGCAGCAAACATGAGGACTGGGAGAAATTTAGAATTCAGCAGAGGAGGACAAAGGGTCTAATTAGAAGGGAGAAAATAAAGTATGAGAGGAAGCTTGCAGAGAACATAAAAACTGACTGCAAAAGCTTCTATAGATATGTGAAGGGAAAAAGATTAGTGAAGACCAACTTAGGTCCTTTGCAGACAGAATCAGGTGAATTTATATTGGGAACAAAGAAATGGCAGACCAATTGAACAAATACTTTGGATCTGTCTTCACTAAGGAAGACACAAATAACCTTCCGGAAATAGTAGGGGTTCGAGGGTCTAGTGAAAAGAAGGAACTGAAGGAAATCCTTATTAGTCAGGAAATTGTGTTAGGGAAATTGATGGGATTGAAGGCCGATAAATCCCCACGGCCTGATAGGCTGCATCCCATAGTACTTAAGGAAGTGGCCCTAGAAATAGTGGATGCATTGGTGATCATTTTCCAACATTCTATTGACTCTGGATCAGTTCCTATGGACTGGAGGGTAGCTAATGTAAAACCACTTTTTAAAAAAGGAGAGAGAGAGAAAATGGAGGATTATAGACCGGTTAGCCTGACATCGGTGGTGGGGAAAATGTTGAAATCAATTATTAAAGATGAAATAGCAGCGCATTTGGAAAGCAGTGGCAGAATCGGTCCAAGTCAGCATGGATTTATGAAAGGGAAATTATGCTTGAAAAATCTTCTAGAAGTTTTTGAGGCTGTAACTAGTAGAGTGGACAAGGGAGAACCAGTGGATGTGGTGTATTTGGACTTTCAAAAGGCTTTTGACAAGGTCCCACACAAGAGATTAGTGTGCAAAATTAAAGTACATGGTATTGGGGGTAATGTATTGAAGTGGATAGAGAACTGGTTGGCAGACATGAAGCAGAGAGTCAGAATAAATGGTTCCTTTTCAGAATGGCAGGCAGTGACCAGTGGGATACTGCAAAGTTCAGTGCTGGGACCCCAGCTATTTACAATATACATCAATGATTTAGATGAAGGAATTGAATGTGATATCTCCAAGTTTGCAGATGACACTAAGCTGGGTGGCGGAGTGAGCTGTGAGGAGGATGCTAAGAGACTGCAGGGTGACTTGGACAGGTTAGATGAGTGGGCAAATGCATGGCAGCTGAAGTATAATGTGGATAAATGTGAGGTTATCCACTTTGGTGGCAAAAACAGGAAGACAGAATATTATTTGATTGGTGACAGATTAGGAAAAGGGGAGGTGCAACAAGACCTGGGTGTCATGGTACATCAGTCATTGAAGTTTGGCATGCAGGTACAGCAGACGGTGAAGAAGGCAAATGGCAGTTTGGCCTTCATAGCTAGAGGATTTGAGTATAGGAGCAGGGAGGTCTTACTGCAGTTGTACAGGGCCTTGGTAAGGCCACACCTAGAATATTGTGTTCAGTTTTGGTCCCCTAATCTGAGGAAGGATGTTCTTGCTATTGAGGGAGTACAGCGAAGGTTCACCAGATTGGGATGGCAGGACTGACATATGAGGAGAGACTGGATCAACTGGGCTTGTATCCACTGGAGTTTAGAAGAATGAGAGGGGATCTCAGAAACATATAAAATTCTGACGGGATTGGATAGGTTAGAGGCAGGAAGAATGTTCCTGTTGCTGGGGAGTTCCAGAACCAGGGGTCACAGTCTAAGAATAAGGGGTAAGCCATTTAGGACTGAGATGAGGAGAAACTTCTTCACTCAGAGAGTGATTAACCTGTGGAATTCTCTACCGCAGAAAGTTGTTGAGACCAGTTTGTTAGATAGATTCAAAAGGGAGTTAGATATGGCCCTTACGGCCAAAGGGATCAAGGGGTATGGAGAGAAAGCAGGAAAGGGGTACTGAGGTTGAATGATCAGCCATGATCTTATTGAATGGCGGTGCACGCTCGAAGGGCCGAATGGCCTGCTCCTGCATCTAATTTCTATTTTTCTATGTTTCTATGTTTCAAATCCTTAGCCTCAAGTATAATTGCTATAATTTCTCAGCCAGTCTGGCAGGTGGGAGTGGCGGAGCCCCTCATCATAAGACTCAAAATGGCTGCCTTGCTCTGCAACAAATATGGCTGCTGAGTTATTGATAGTGGTGGGCGACATGGAGAACATTTGTTGGTGAGTGTAAAGTCCCAATTTTTCCAAGTCTGGGAAAATGGGATAGCACACACCTCTGGTGGTGGCGTTGGGAGCTAGTACTTGTCTAAGTTTCATAATGTTGACCCCTCTCCTTCTTTGGAATGGGCTCCCTGGACACTCAAGGTAAGGGAGGCCGGCAAGCTGGTTGGCTGTCAGATAAATTCCTCTATGACTTCCCTCGGCAATTGAGTGTGCTCCAGTACATCATGGTTACACATAGAACACCAAATCAGGGGAAACCTAAGCTTTCTTCTTGTCAGCTTACTTTGTTATATCTTCAAATAACTTATATATATGCTCTCCCTGATATATGATTTTCATTTGAATCGGCAATGGAAGATGATACTTGCTCCAAAAATATCAGCACGATTGCATAAAAGAAAACTTAAATCGTGTTGATCTTTGGAAGCTTCTTAAACCCTCTGGCAAGTCAAAAGCTTTCTTGCAAATTCATCTCTGACTGTTAGTTTGCCAATGTGCCTTTAAATATTTATTAGTGAAATAAGTAGATAGAGAAATAGACTGACAGATAAGAAATGATAGATTTTCATATACAGATAACCACACTGGAAGAGCAGAATGACTTGGATTTAATCATTGATTTCCCCAAGCCTTAAAAATGTTCCCACAATCCTTGTTCAGCAGGTGATGGCCAGCTCTGCGATTTCAAGTACTGCACACAAGGCACTAAATTCCAGATGCTAACATTGTCTGGGAAATAAATTTACAGGCACAGGGATATATGAAGCTTCAGTATTGTGTGCAAGACTTTTTAAATTGTAGGTTTCCTCACTGTAAATGCTTAGAGCATCTGTCTGGTACTTGAATTATCCGCATAGCCCCATTACTGAATGCCTGGTTAGTTTGTCTGTCGGAGTAATGTTTCAAAATGAAACTGAAGGGTTAGTCTACTCATTTAAGATGAACAATTATAAATTATTTAAGTGCCGTTTCTAAACGCAGTTTGTTATTAGCTAATTCATTTACCACATTGTATTAATATAAATGCATGTGCCGTGTCATCCACCCAGCATCCTTTGGAAACTCATCTCAACAGCTTGTTATAAAAATGCCCTTTTCATTCAATGCTCTGCATGATTTCCACTGATGGCTGTTTGTCTTGGGATGTTAGGGACCTTTACATTTAGGCACTGCTTAATTTATTAATAGTCATTAGATGGCCTCGTATTAAATTCTCCTCTAAATAATTAATGTAAATTATGTAAATATTAAAATCAATTTAAAAAGTGCATTGTGAACAATACAAAGATTAGAAGTTTAGGAGTCAATTAAACTAACATATGCAAATTGGAATTAATTGTGACAATGACCAGATCCAGCTGCTGTTTTATAAATGTCATGCTGCTTCCTTAAGGTCCAGCGTTATTATTATAGTCTCTGGCTGAGAAATTCGTCAGGGTTAAATTGGACAACCTCCCAAAACGGGCATGGGGATCGTGGGATGTGATTAACCCGTGCCCATTCATTGTGTTGCTGGCAGCACATTAAATTGCTGCTGCCTGCCATCCAGGACAAAGTGGCCCGCTTGATTGGCACCCCATCCACTACCATCCATTCCCTCCACCACCGGCGCACCGTGGCTGCAGTATGTACCATCTACAAGATGCACTTCAGCAACTCACCAGGGCTTCTTCGGCAGCACCGTCCGAACCCACGACCTCTACCACCTAGAAGGACAAAGGCAGCAGGTATATGGGAACACTACCACCTCCAAGTTCCTCCCCAAGTCACACTCCATCCTGACTTGTAAATGTATCGCTGTTCCCTTCTAGTTTAAAGCCTTTGTCATCTCCCTATTTACCCTTTCCACTAGGACATGGGTCCCATCCTGGTTCACGTGGAGCCCGCTGCATCGGTACAGCTCTTTCCTGTCCCAGAACTGGTGCCAGTGTCCCATGAAAAGGACCCCCTCTTTCTGTCTTCTTCTATGCCAATTTGCACATGGCTTGGGCCTTGCACAGGGACTTGAGCTCATAAATCTAGGCTGACACTCCAGTGAAGTACTGAGGGAGTGCTGCACTGTTGGAGGTGTCGTTTTTCAGATGAGACGTTAAACAGAGACGCCGTCTGCCCTCTCAGGTGGATGTAAACGATCCCATGGCACTATTTCGAAGAAGAGCAGGGGAGTTATCCCCGGTGTCCTGGCCAATATTTATCCCTCTATTAAAATAGATTATCTGGTGATTATCGCATTGCTGTTTGTGGGAGCTTGCTGTGCACAAATTGGCTGCCGTGTTTCCAACATTACAACAGTGACTACACTCCAAAAAGTACTTAATTGGCTGTAAAGCACTTTGGTCGTGAAAGGTGCTATATAAATGTAAGTCTTTCTTTCTTTCATCGTTGCTGGATCAAAATCCTGGCACTCCCTACCTAACAACACTGTGGGAGTCCGTTTACCACACAGCCTTCAGCAATTTAAAAAGGCAGCTCGACACCACCTTCTCAAGGGCAATAAATGCTTGCCTTTCCAACAATGCCCACATCCCATGAATGAATACATTTTTTTAAAGTGGAAGCTCAGACTGATGTCATTGTGGCTCTGGATAACACTGTTCAAAGAGGCTTTCAGGGTGTCACAGCAGGCCATCAATCTGTTCTCCAACAGATCAGTAGGATTGCTGAGGCACCACCCCAAGAGAGTGGCAGTTGCTCCATGAAACAGAAACCTGCTGTCCTCTCTCAGGATAACAGCATTCCTGCTCCCACCCCTGCCACTCCGACGGAGCCCTTGCGGTTCCTTTCAGCCAGCTAGCCAGCCTAGGCGGAGAAGGTGCCATCTGAAGCTAGGCATTCTACACGTTCTGTGTATTGTCCTTGATTGTTGCATAGCATTTAGGGGTAACTGCAGAGGCTTTTATGTTCCACCATCAAAATAGAGGACTGTTCCAAGCCGTCGTGCCCCATGTAGTGCTGCTACAATATTCCTGTAGAAGGCTCAGCTCTCTCTCCATGGCCTAGTGCTCACTGGTATCATTGACTGCCTCTTTCACACAGGAATTGTTGCTCCTTCTAAACCTCTGTCCTTATGCCTGGCTTAAAATAGCCACCCTTTTCAACCCTATTGCTGACTTCCCTTTTACACCCAATATTTTTCTAAATGTGCCTAACAAGACACCCTGCGCTTCAAAGTAACTTGTTGCATGCAAAGTGTTTTATGAAGGGAATGGTAGCATAGTGGTTATGTTACTGGACTGGTTAATCCAGAAGAATAAGTTCAAATCCCATCACTGACAGCTGGGGAACTTAATTTCAATTAAATAAATCTGGAATTAAAAAGCTAGTGTCAGTAATAGTGACCAGGAAACTACCGGACTATTGTAAAAACCCATCTGGTTCACTAATGTCCTTTAGGGGAGGAAATCTGCCGTCCTTACCTGGTCTGGCCTATATGTGACTCCAGACCCACAGCAATGCCCTCTGTCCTCTGCCCTCTGAAATAGCCTAACAACCCAATCAGTTGTCAAGAAGTCAGTTCACCACCACCTTCTCAAGGGGAATTTGGGATGGGCAATAAATGCTGGCCTTTCTAGTGACGCTCACATTCCATCAATGAGTAAAAAAAAATGCTACTGAAGATTATATGACTTTACATAACTACAAGTGTTTATTTTTTCTCCTATTGCTCAGCTGAGCTTCAAGCCCCATGTCCAGTCCATCATCAATATCGCTTATTTCGACCTCTGTGATATCACCCACCTTCTCGATCAACTCACCGACATCCTCTCCTAACTACTGCTTAGTATGGCTTCCCTGTGTAGAGGGCAATGGGTATTTTACTGTTAAAGGTACTAAGTTGACTCACAGGCTGTCTGATCATCTAAAGGGTGGATTCTGCAATGGGGCCATTCTTATCACGTTAACTAGTCTTAAAGAGGAGCAAAAGGCTGAGGGAAGTAATTTCAGTGTTACATACATTATCATGTATAGTATTTAGGAGAAAATTGAAAAACGTGTCTTCTATTAAATTTATCTTTCATTTAACAAATCACTTCCTCCTCTTGAACACCAAAGATTTTGGACCTCTATTTGTAACCAAAGCCATTCTGATGACACATCTTACAGTGTGGCCTGTGGTACCTCAGCACAATTCCATTCACTTGTGTGGAACACAGCATTTTAAACTGACCTGAAGGGCACTGCAGAGGTAATAGAACCAGGAAGGATTAATAGCAACTGACATGGGCTTGATAAGAAGAGTGAAGAATGCAGGATAAACTATGAGAACTGACACAAGGGAGAGCATGATTCCTAAGCCTTGTAATATCCTTCGTTATGATTGACTGACTGAAACACAGGCCCCAATATTACCGTGCAGTGTGTAATGTGCGGGGCAGCGTGACAACCCAGGGAAAACACGGCAGGGCCGGGGACGCAGAGAACGGCGCCATCTCATTATAATGTTTTTCTTTTGTTTCCCGACCGAATTGACAGGCAGGAGGCCGCAAATGGGGAACCCTTCGAGACGGTCCTTGGCAATTGGGAGGGAGGGAGCGAGAGATCGCGGCTTGGTGGGGATGGGGGGGGAAGAGAGTGGCGATCAGGGGAGTGGGGGGGAGGTAGCCAGTAGCCAGTGATTGGGGTTTGGTGGGTGGGGAGGGAGCCAGAGATCGGGGATTGGTGGGTGGGGGGAGGGGGGCGGGCACCAATCGCAGCATGGGGAGATAGCAAGGCCATGGTCAGTAGAGGGGAGGCTGAAGGCTTCCTCGAAGGGTTGTAGAAAGCACTCCTGCTCCTCCTCGCCTACAAGGAGTGTTGTAAAAGGCACTTACCTTCTTGAGCCGACAGCTCCTGCCTGCCTTTCACGGCCGGGTTTCCCATACCCGGGGAAACCCGCACAGCAGCTGTTAAATTTAAATCAGGCTCCCAATGACACTTTGTTATAATATGTTAATTAAGTTTCCTGCCTTGGAGAAGTGGGGACGAGCATGATATGCGACTCGCCACCTTAAAAGTGGCAGGAGGTGTTTTGGGGATGTATTCCTCATTTTTATTTCATTTTTAACCCTCCATCAACCCTCTCCTGTCCGTCATGGGGAGTTTATATCGAGTCCACAGTTTTGTGCCATATGTGCAAATTTGGTCTCAATCTGAACATCGATGGATCCAGCCAGGAAACATTTACCATCCAGAAGGAAACAGAAGAGGACATGGTCAGCACAAGAACATAAGAAATAGGAGCAGGAGTAGGCCATTTGGCCCCCCGAACCTGCTCCGCCATTCAATAAGATTGTGGCTGATCCTCTGTTTGCTCCTAATACAGTCAACCAAAGCTCTACCCCATCTGCTGCCCATTGCCGAGTCCAGGTTATGCTGACTGCAGGATAGAGACACACACTTCCTCACTAAGAAACAATACAGAGAGAAATGGGACTTGGTGTTTATTTGATAAAATCTATTAAATTGAAATGAGTCTGGCTATCAGCCAGGCAAGCTTTCGTACAGCTGGTTGAGATTGTTACATAGAAAATCGATTAGTGAAATGCGTGCAATCTGTGATGGTTCATTATAATAAGTATTCAAATTAATCTGACAAGTATGAGAATGAAATACAAATTGGCATTAAGTGTAAACTGAGGGACGTTGCTGTTGCACATAGTGCTGAGATATCAGAGTAAAGAAATTGATTCAATGGACATGGGCAGCACAATAGGGGTAATGTTAACCTAATTTGCTCGGCGGGAATCCCACGGGATCAGGTGGAACATTGGTTTTATACCCCGCCCGATATTGCACTCCATTGACTACAACAGAGTAATTTGGGCAGGGTGTTAAATTGCACCCATCAGTCTCCCTACGAACAGGTCAGGTTAAAATTGGCCCCTGTGGATCAGCAAACTGTTCGGGAGCTCTGGGACCGACCGAGGGGTCGATTTTAATCACAAGCGGGTTTCCTGTGAGAAACCTCAGCAGTTAGTTTGCTTCGGACCCGCCTAACGGCAGTACGAGATCATTGCAACTTGAACTGCTAGACGCATTACTGTGCCGTCATTCCACTTCCTGCCCGGAATGGCTGGTAGGTTAAGGAAGGGGGTTTCCGGAATGAAATGTGGGGAGGGACATTCTGCGGCAGCCCGACATTTTCGTTGTAGGTCGCAGAGAAGCACTCCCGCTCCTCCAAGCCCCACAAAGCAAAGTAAATATAGTTACCTTTCAGGGACTCGTCACGCCTAGAACCTCTTTTGACTTGGCTCAGCTTGGCGGGAAAATGTAGATTGGGATCCAATTGACGTCGTTGGACAACAAGTTTGTCAGCTGTGGCTCAGTGGGTAGCACTCTTATCTAGGGGTCAGAAGGTTGTGGGTTCAAGTCCTATTCCAGAGACTTAAGAAATCAATCTAGGCTGACGCTCCAGTGCAGCGTTGACCGACTGTCGAGGTGCTGTCTTTTGGATGAGACGTTACATCATGTCCCCGTCTGATATGGATGCAAAGATTCCTATGGAAAGTTTTGAAGAAGAGCAGGGAGTTCTCTCCGGTGTCATGACCAATATTTATCCCTCAAGCAACAGCTAAAAAGTGATGAACTGGTTATTATCTCATTGTTGTTTGTGGGACCTTGCTGTGCGTAAACTGGCTGCTGTGTTCCCTGCGTTACAACAGTGACGACGTTTCAAAAGTATTTCATTGACTGTAAAGGACCTTGGGACATCCTGACATCGTGAAAGGTGCTACAGAAATGCAAATCCTTTCTCTCTATAAAGAAGGACCCCGCTGGCTTTAGATGGGCGCCTTTGCCACCTGTCCTGAAAGAGCAGGTTAAATTAGGACACAGTGGGATTCAGGTGGCTCTCCGGTGAAGTAATTATTGTTCTCTTGTGATCATTCATCAACAGCACAATCTGCTCCTAAACTGGTAATCTCGGCCAGACAATCCATTCGGAGCTGGTGTGAGAAGTGGAACAAAGAAATCACTGGCCCATTGAAGTGTCCTTTAAATATGATGTGTGAGGAATATTATTGATGTTGAAAAGATGACATTAGAATTCTCCTGCATGAAGTAAATTGTTTATTAATACCTGACCCATTCTAAACCTGACCTGGGACTGTCTGGTGCTTACACCTGGGGGATGGGATGGAGAATGGGATTAAAATCCCCCTCCCCCACTCCCCCTCCACCCACTCCCAGCCCACCTCCGGAATTCAATTTCCCAGTACCAATATCCTTCATATTGATGAATAGAAATAAATAAACACCAAAAAGTATATAAAGCTAAAAAAAGACAGGGCGATTCAATTTTGCAAATCAAATTTCACCCAACGATGTTTACCTAGGACCACTTTCATTTTGTTAGTCTGCCCTATGAATGTCAGTCTAAGTCTGAGCTGCAGATTCAGTGAACAAATTAGAGCACAATGCTCCTACATAAGATGAAAGTGTTTATTGATGACCCTGCAACAGAACTTTCACTGGGATATTCATTTCCACGGTAACTACCCTTTCATACGAATGCACAGCATTTCTCTCCCTCCATGACTTGCGGCTGGATACACAGCTCTGCATCACCTCACTGCTGTGCCTAAGGACTCTTATTATTCCTGTGACACATTGCCCATTTGGAGACTCAGCTACTGCCTCCTTGATGTATCTTGTGCAATATTCTTAAAGGCAAAGGAAATTCTGCCACTCTGAGTGATTGGTACTTATGCTTCAAATGTGCCAGGGGTGAATTTCCTCTGGGGCCTTGTCTCATTCATCTGTCTTGGTTTCCGAGGAGTTCCCTGGCTTTTCTTTCGAAGTGTGTGACAGGCGGGCAGGAGCACGCCCATGAATCCCGCTCCCCCACTGTCTCCCGCGCCCCCCGCGCCCCTCCCGCCCCCGTCCCCCCCACATCCAATATGTTTAGAACATGGCCCAAATTTCAACAGAAGTACCCAACAGAGGGAAGTTGGCATCAACACATTTACAATGTTGTTAGATACAGAGACCAGAACATGCAAGAAGCCCATTCATTTCTGGTTGATTTGTCGTTCCTGTTTCCAAAGCTTCCACTGCACAGCTATGTTGGGGGAAAGTGCAATTCTTTAAGGGATAGAAAAGAGTGGATTCAAGAACATAAGAACATAAGAAATAGGAACAGGAGTAGGCCATACGGCCCCTCGAGCCTGCTCCGCCATTCAATAAGATCATGGCTGATCTGATCATGGACTCAGCTCCACTTCACCGCCCACTCCCCATAACCCCTTATTCCCTTATTGGTTAAGAAACTACGATTTCTGTCTTAAATTTATTCAATGTCCCAGCTTCCATAGCTCTTTGAGGCAGCGAATTCCATAGATTTACAACCTTCTGAGAGAAGAAATTCCTCCTCATCTCTGTTTTAAATGGGTGGCCCCTTATTCTAAGATCATGCCCTCTAGTTCTAGTCTCCCCCATCAGTGGAAACATCCTCTCTGCATCCACCTTGTCAAGCCCCCTCATAATCTTATACGTTTCGATAAGATCACCTCTCATTCTTCTGAATTCCAATGAGTAGAGGCCCAACCTACTCAACCTTTCCTCATAAGTCAACCCCCTCATCCCCGGAATCAACCTAGTGAACCTTCTCTGAACTGCCTCCAAAGCAAGTGTATCCTTTCTTAAATATGGAAACCAAAACTGCACGCAATATTCCAGGTGTGGCCTCACCAATACCTTATATAGCTTTGTAAGACTTCCCTGCTTTATACTCCATCCCCTTTGCAATAAAGGCCAATATACCATTGGCCTTCCTGATCACTTGCTGTACCTGCATACTATCCTTTTGCATTTCATGCACAAGTACTCCCAGTCTGAACTAACTTTTTCTAGGTACTTACCCTGCATGCAAGTCGCTATTGCCAAAAGAACTGCAGGAAACAATTCCACTGGAATCACGCCTGCCAGTGGCCATAACCCGGTCAGAGTTTGCAGGATTGGTAGCAGGGACAGAAAAACCTGCGAGCATCTCTGCCACACGAAGCTGGAGAATCAGGCAACTGGCCACCTTAGGAAAGGGGAGGGTTACACATGGATCCCCCAATACACCCCTCCCCTCCAGAGCCAGTTCTTCTGTTGTGTATGGAGAAAGAGTCAGACTGAACACTGAGCTCAAAGTAAAGTGTGACCTTAGTCTTTTATTGCAGGTCTCCAGAATGCCTCTCGAACCTGTGAAGCCTTCTTAAATACCTATGCTCCCAAGGGATTATGAGATCCCTTGGGACTCCAGGGAATGAGCCCTCTGGTGGCTGTACAGAGTAAATCCACATATATAACAACATTCCCCCCAAAGTCAATAGTGTAACTATTTACAATGTGAGTTGATCTGGGGCCCTTCTTGCCTTGGTTGATAGTCTCGGTGTGAAAGCTGGTGTTGTTGAATCAATTGTTGGGCCCTCGCTGGACTGCTGTGCAGCTGGCCTTTCTGGGCTGCCTGGTGTGTTGGGCCCTGCAGGGCTGCTGTGGATGATGGGTTCTGCTTCGTGGTCAACCGTGGTGTCGGTTGCCACTGGTGTGTGTGTTGGGGGATCAAAAAAGGTAGGGTCCAAGGTGGGTTGTTTAGGGTAGTCCGTGAATCGGAGTTTGATTTGGTCCAAGTGTTTCCGGTGAATGAGTCCATTTGAAAGTTTGACCCGAAACACCCTGCTCCCCTCTTTGGCCACGACAGTGCCGGGAAGCCACTTGGGACCTTGTCCATAATTTAATTTAAATACAGGTTCATTGACGTCAATCTCATGTGACACATTTGTGCTTTCATGGTATGCACTTTGTTGAAGCCGCCTGCGCTCTACTTGTTCATGTAGATCAGGGTGAACTAACGAGAGCCTTGTCTTAAGTGCTCTTTTCTTGAGCAGTTCAACTGGGTGGGGTCCCAGTGAGTGAGTGGGGTGTCATGCGGTAGCTAAGCAGGACTCGGGATAGGCAAGTCTGCAGTGAGCCTTCAGTTACCCTCTTCAAGCCTTGCTTGATGGTTTGCACTGCTCTCTCTGCCTGACCATTGGACGCTGGTTTAAATGGGGCAGATGTGATATGTTTGATCCCGTTGTGGTTAATGAATTCTTTGAGCTCAGTACTGGTGAAACATGGCCCGTTGTCACTCACCAAGACATTGGGTAAGCCGTGTGTGGCAAACATGGCCCGCAAGTTTTCAGTAGTGGCAGCGGACGTGCTAGCCGACATTATCTCACATTCAATCCACTTGGAGTACGTGTCTACAACCACAAGGAACATTTTACCCAACAACGGGCCTGAATAGTCGACGTGTACCCTAGACTACAGTTTGGAGGGCCAAGACCATAAACTTAGCGGCACCTCCCTGGGTACATTACTTAACTGCGAGCATGTATTACATCTGTGAACGCAGGACTCTAAGTCCGCATCGATACCGGGCCACCACAGTACAGGGTGGGTACTGTGGAGGTCATTGATGAAGGTGTCTCTGCCCTTTTTGGGGACCACTACTCGATTGCCCCACAGAAGGCAGTCTGCCTGTATAGACATTTCATCCTTGCGCCGCTGGAACTGTAGTGTATGTAGGCACCTTTAGTAATGAATCCACGAGGCAGGGTATGATACTTAAACTGTGTGGACCTGTAGTCCTTTATTTGCAGCTCCTGAGTGAGGACAACAAGCTGTGAGTTTCTTTTTATACTGGGTTACCTGCAGTGTGCAGGTAACCCTTAGGTCTCCAATAGCAGCACCCTCTGGTGTACAGGTAAAGTGTGTATAGTGTAAGGGTACATTCAGTGTTGCACAACAGTGTTACAGACATCACACAGTAAACAGGCATGCATACACAACAACACTCTCCCCTAAGCATTTTTCATATCCTTATTGTCATGACCAGGGAGGTGATCAGTGGGTTTGTGGTGAGGTTGCCAGGTGTGACCACTGTGTTTGAGGCTGGCCTTGTATGTTTCCCCTCCCTCACACACAGACAAAATGGGTATCACTGTTGTGGGATCCCTCAGTGGGGGTAGCCATGGCAGCAGTGGGTGGTGTGTATACACTGTGATGTGGGTAGTTGTGGGGTGGCGGGCAGGGCCACAAGACTGGGTGGGCTCCTTGTCCACCAATTGGTATGAGGGTCAGGTCATCCCAGGGTTTGTCAGGGAAGCTGGAGGGTATTGGCCTCATGCTCCTGGTGTTGGCCCTGGTGGCCAGGAGTTCTAGGGCTGGTCTGGTGCAGGTTGCCATTGGTGGTGGCTGGGCTGCCCATTGACCACTGTCCCTATAGTGGGTCTGCTCCCACTGGCTGTGTGTGTGTCCTGCAAGGGGCATCACATTCTCTATCATTATTGTTAAGCATAATAAACTTGTTCTTAACCTTACTTGACACCTGCATTCATCTCATTAGTCACATGAGTTAAACCAGCATCACAATTCATGGTTACATTGCATACATTTTCATACTTGCACCCTTTAATTGCATCTTTAGCTTTAAAGTCCGTGTACTCAAATAGTTGAAACTTCCCCTTTAAATTTTTTTGGTTACCGGTCTCCTTTAAGGGAGCCTTCAAATCCGATTGGCTGCTCGGTGTCACATGATGCTCCTCCAATGCTGCCCCTCGTGGTATGGCCGCGGCCATTTTGATTTTAGGTTCTGCTCCTTGTGGTGCTGCAGCCATCTTCTGGCTCTGCTGCAGGTTGGCTGTGGTGCTCTTTTTTTCCATAGATTCGACCCTGGACATCGGGAATCCATTTCTTTCATTGATGTTCCTCATTTGGAGTGCTGCCTCAGCCCAGAAAGTGGAGTTTTGATCCTCGGCCCTGGAGATTTCGCCGGGGTGCTGTGGAGTCGTCGCCTCGCAGTTGAACTGGACAGTGGAACCTCCGGATACAGCGATGGATCCATGTTCGAGGTCGATTGCGGAGCCCGGAGGCCTGGGAGCAGCTTCGCTTGGACAGGATGCCGTTGTGGTCGATTGGCGGGATTCATCCAATGTTCTTCAAAGGTCGCTTGGCTCATCGCAGATTGGTTCGCCCCTGTGTCGCTCTCCATAGAAACTGGGACTCCATCGACATCTACTTGCATCGCCCACGGAGAACTTTCAGTGGAGCAGGTATGAGTTCCATACTCTTCTCCCAGGGATTGAGCAACTTCACCTTCCTCTGTGTCGGAGCCCCGGTGATCAGCCAACTCATCAGAGATGTGGTGAGTACAGCTTTTTTTGCACATCGTTTAAAGATGCCTTTTCTCTTTGCATGCATAGTCTTTGTAACGGCACTTGTGGGCCCTGTGGTTTCCTCCACAGCGCCAGCGTAGGGCCATCCGGTTTGCCCCATGTGGCGGACTCAGGGTTGCGGGATTCGGGGCAGCGTTTCTGCCCTTAGAAGTATCCATGAGGTGCACTGCTCACGTCGGCTTAAAGTCCCTTCGTGCTTCATTTAGGTGGTCGCACGGTGCAGCCAGTCTCCTTAAGTGTTCCAAACTTTCTACAAAAGCGTCCCAATCTTCCCCATCGGTAAATTGCTGAATGATGCTGAGATTTGACATGCTGAGCTTACGGTTCGTAACCTCGTATTCCCGTCGCCAGTTGTAGTGTATATAGGCACCTTTAGTAATGACTCCACGAGGCAGGGTATGATACTTAAACTGTGTGGACCTGTAGTCCTTTTCTTTGCAGCTCCTGAGTGAGGACACCAAGCTGTGAGTTCCTTTTTATACTGGGTTACCTGCAGTGTGCAGCTAACCCTTAGGTCTCCAGCAGCATCACCCTCTGGTGTACAGATAAGGTGTGTACAGTGTAAGGGTACATTCAGTGTTGCATAACAGTATTACAGCCATCACACAGTAAACAGGCATGCATACACAACACTCTCCCCTAAACATTGTCGTACGATTTCTCCAGGGGTTTCGCTGGAGTGAGCAGATTCTTCATGAAGCCATATGTTGGTGCCCCACAGACGGTGAGGAGGATCACTCTACGTTTGGCAGCGCTCTCTTCCCCATCTAGCTCGTTGGCCACGAAATATTGGTCGAGTCGCTCCACAAAAGTTTCCCAATCTTTTCCCTCTGAAAATTTCTCCAGAATGCCCACTGTTCTCTGCAGCTTTGGGTTCGCTATCTGTATCTCATTGCCAGTTGTTGTCTATGGAGAAAGGGTCAGACTGAACACTGTGAGCTCAAAGTAAAGTGTGACCTTCGTCTTTTATTGCAGGTCTCCAGAGTGTCTCTCCAACCTGTGAAGCCTTCTTAAATACCTGTGCTCCCAAGGAATTATGGGATCCCTTGGGACTCCGGGGAATGAGCCATCTGGTGGCTGTACAGAGTAGATACAAGTCCACATATATAACATCTTCCTCAAACCCTCACGCAAAGGGGGCCGATCATATTTTTGCTTTTCAAAATAATTTCGCTTTCTTCAGCGGTGCGGTGTGCTTCCATGGCCTGGACTCTAAACTCCTCGCACCTCCACCCCAAACCGGGTGGGTCCCATGCATGTCATTTGGAGGCCAGCACATGTCATCTCACTCGGCAAACCAGCCTCCGGCACTACACTGAATCCCGAGGGAGCTAAAGAAGCAGGATCTCCTGGCCTCCTCATCACAGGCAGTCCCTCAGAGTCGAGGATGACTTGCTTGCACTCTAAAAGTGAGTTCTCAGGTGACTGAAGAGTCCAATGCGGGACCGATCGTCTCTGCCACAGGTGGGGCAGACAGTGGTTGAAGGACAGGGTGGGTGGGGAGTCTGAGTTGACGCACGCTCCTTCCGCTGTCTGCGCTTGGTTTCTGCTTGTTGTCTGCGATGAGACTCGAGGTGCTCATCACCCTCCCGGATGCTCTTCCTCCACTTTGGGCGGTTGTGGGCCAGGGATTCCCAGGTGTCGGTGGGGATGTTGCACTTCATCAAGGATGCTTTGAGGGTGTCCTTGAAGTGTTTCCTCTGCCCAACAGGGGCTCGCTTACCATGTTGAAGCTCCGCGTAGAGCACTTGCTTTGGGAGTCTCGTGTCGGGCATGCGGATGATGTGGCCTGCCCAATGGAGCTGATCGGGCATTGTCAGTGCTTCGATGCTGGGGATGTTGGCCTGAACATTGACGTTGGTGCGTCTATCCTGCCAATGGATTTGCAGGATCTTGCGGAGGCAGCGCTGGTGGTACTTCTCCTGGCTTAGGCAAACACTGACCCTGGCTCCTTGCCCTGACAGCATTTGCTTTGTAGGGGGAATGCAGAGGTTCTGACTAGGACATCCCAGAAAATCCCAGAAACAGTGGAAGTCCCGTTCAAACGGGGTCCCTGTCTTTCTGCGATGCCACCTATCTTCCATCAGGAAATGGGCAGAACCTCTGCCGATTTCCAGTGTCCCTCCCTTTAAAGGTGTTCCACTTGTTTCTCTGCTGCTTAATACCCTCAACAACAAACAAAGAGTTGCATTTACATGGCATCTTCAATGCACAAAAACAGCCTGAAAGTGCTTCACAGAGGTGTAATCAAAAAGACATATGGATTGTGAGGGTGAAGAGGATGAAATTAGATTTAAGATTCTGCCCTACTGACACAAATAATTATTATACTGTAAGACAACCCAATCAATTCTGATGAAAAATCATCGACCTGAAATGTTAACTCCGTTTCTCTCTCCACAGATGCTGTCTGACTTGCTGAGTGGTGTGCCCCAGGGATCTGTACTGGGACCTAAGCTTTTCACTATATTTATAAATGACTTGAATGAAGGAAGCGAGAGCCTTATATCTAATTTGGCTGCCGACACTAAGTTAGGTGGCACAGTAAATAATGTAGATGGGAGCAGAAAATTGCAACTGGACATTGATAGATTAAGTGAATGGGCAGATGAAGTTCAGTGTAAGAAATTGTGAAGTCATCCATTTTGGACCTTGGAAAGATTGATCAGAGCATTTTCTAAATGGTGAGGAGCTAGGAACTGTGGATCAGCAGAGAGATTTAGGGATTCATGCAAAGAAATTATTAAGTAGTAGTGGGCAGGTACAAAAAACAATTAAATAGGCTAATGGCCTATTCAATAGCGAGAGGGCTGGAATACAAAGTGGTGAAAGTTATGTTACAGCTGTACAGAGCTCTGGTTAGACACCATTTAGAGTTCTGCGTTCAGTTCTGGGCAAGGCATCTCAGGAAGGATATATTGGCCTTGGAGTGGGTGCAGCACAGATTGACCAGAATAATACCGGAGCTGAAAGGTTTAAATTATGAGAACAGGTTGCATAGACTAGGCTTGTATTCCTTGAATATAGAAGATTAACGGGTGATATATTGAGATGTTTAAGATGATCAAAGGAGTCGATAGGGTAGATAGAGAAAAACTATTTCTTCGGGTGGGGAAGTCTAGAACTAGGGGGCATAACGTTAACATTAGAGCTAGGCCGTTGAGAGGTAATGTCAGTAATCACTTCTTCACACAAATTGATAGTCGGAATCTGGAACTCTTTCCCAGAAAGCAGCTGAGGCGAGGGATCAATTAAACAATTTAAACTGAAATTGATAGACTTTTGTTAGTTAAGGTATTAAGGGATATGGAACCAAGGTGGGTAGATGGAGTTAAGATACAGGTAGCCATGATCTAATTGAATGGAACAAGCTTGAGGGGCTAAATGGTCTACTTCTGTTTCTATGCTCCTATGAATGCTTCTAGTATTTTCTAGTTCTATTATCCCAATCATTTTTTTTTCTCTTACTTCTTTGAATTTAGATCTTTTAAAATTATACGCCAGCATTTTGGTATTTCCGAATCCCAAACCATGCTGAATTCAATCGTTCAGCAGGAGTGGCCCGACTTCCATTGTGTGTATGTTTTATGGGTCAACTGTGAATATTCAAGATGAAGCACTTCCCAGAGTGTCTTCCCTGAGACACTTGACATTATTGACAGGTGAGAAGTGAGCAGTCTCATATCATATGCCTTCACTGATGGCAGTTTTCTGAGGGGGTGGGAAGTGATTGTGGTATGTAGATGATCTCCGATAAAGACATTTCTTTTACAAGATTCTTGTTTTATGTTTACCGTTGACATTCTGCTTGTTAGTTCTGTCAGTGCTTCTTAAACTTTTTCAAGCCAAGCTCCACCAAAATATCCATAGCCTTTCAAACCCCTGTTGCTAAGGGTATGTGCAAAACAAGACTCTCATTCACTTCTGCTCCAGACCCTAATACATTTCTGTTTCTCTTTTCCTTGCTCTCTCTTTCTCCTTCATTTCTCATTCTCACTGTTATGTAAGTAAACCTGTAAATACCATGTCTAACCCACAATCCCTTGGGAGCACCTGTATATAAGGAGGCCTCACAGGCTGGAGAGGCACTCTGAGATCTGCAATAAAGGACTATGGTCGCAATTACTTTGAGCTTGCAGTATCTAGTCGAACTCTTTATCCAAGACATAACACTATGTGCTTTTTCACTATATTTTTCCTTTACATTTTTTTGACTTGCTTTTTCTTACATCTTGTTTTCTCTCTTTTTTTCTTCTCTCTGAGCCTTCACTTTGTTTCTCTCATTCCTTTTAAGTCTTCAGCACCGAGTCTGGGCCTTAAAACATGGTGGGAGCTAAATTGAGCTATGTAGAGACTGGTGCCCTTTTTTTAGGCGCTATGCGGACAAAGTCTCAGAAGTTGGAATCCAAGATGTGCACGCATACCACCGACGCCATCTTGGTAAAGGGGTTTGAGCACGTGCCTAATGATTGCCAGCAACATGCTGAGCAGCGGGATGAAGACACGAATCAGTGTGCAATGCTGATTTGAAGCCATCACTGCCATTTTCCAACCCCACATTCCAACCAACGACCGACCTCGCACAGCTCAACACAAAGTTAAACGGAATGAAGGGCCTGCCACCAGCGCTATTTATAAGGATCATGAACTACCCACAGGATAGTTGCCGGATCATTTCTTCTGGCTGCTGGTGCAATTGTATGCATTTTGGAGGTTCCCTATACTTGACTAAAGTTTGAATAATCTACAGGGAGTGGTCAGGCTGGTCCAGTACCACTTTTTTGTCATATAAAATATTGTGCTTCAAGACATGGGTGGCCCAGTAAGGCTTCCTCTGGGAATTGACCATGACAAGGAGAATGAAGAGAGGCTGTGCAGAGCAGGAAAAGCTGCTAGAAGAGGGAGGAGGAGGAGGAAAACATACGAACATAAGAAATAGGAGCAGGAGTATTCCATTCGGCCCCTCGAGCCTGCTCTGCCATTCAGTAAGATCATGGCTGATCTTCGACCTCAACTTCACCTTCCTGCACTATCCCCATATCCTATGATTCCCTTTGTGTCCAAAAATCTAGCAATCTCTGTCTTGAATATACTCAATGACTGAGCCTCCAAAGTTCTCTGGGGTAGAGAATTCCAAAGATTCACAACCCTTTGAGTGAAAAAATTTCTCCTCATCTCAGTCCTAAATGGCTTACCCTTTATCTTAAGATTACGACCCCTAGTTCTGGACTGTCCAGCCAAGGGAATCATCCGCCTAGCATCTACCCTGTCCATCCACCTCAGAATCTGATATGTTTCAATGAGATCACCTCTCATCCTCCTAAACACCTGAAATTATTGACCCAACCTCTCCTCATAGGACAACCCTTTCACTCCAGGAATCAATCTAGTAAACCTTCATTGCACTCCCTCCAAGGCGAGTATGTCCTTCCAGGTACGGTGACCAAAACTGTGCACAAAACTGTTGTGCTCTTGTTGACTCCAGGTTTAGAGCAGGCGAACCAGTGGAATGTTAAAGTGGTCTCAAAAAGGAACATTAAAGAATGTTGCGAGTTTCTCTGACTTACTGCTTACTGTTTCTTCTGGTGTTAGTAAAGTAGAGGTGGGAGCTGGACAATCTAACAGCTGACAGCGAGACTCGTGAGGATTTAGAAAGGACCAATCGAGCAACAAGAACGATATTTGGATAAAGTACGGTCAGGATTGAACTCATACACTGAGAGCAGAATATGATTAAAGTTAGTAATCACAAATGTTTAGCAAATCCAGTGGTAAAGGTAATTTAGGAGTATATATTAGTATTTCATACAAGAAATCAACAATTTGTGGAGTAAAGACTGAAGCAGGGTAAGATAGAGATACTGGAGTCAGGGCACAGGGAGCCTGAAGCATAGACTAAGCAACGATGTCTCCGCAAGATCCTACCAATCCCCTGGGAGGACAAACACACCATCGTTAGCGTCCTCCAACATCCCCAGCATTGAAGCACTGACCACACATGATCAGTTCCACTGGGCAGGCAACATAGTTTGCATGCCAGACACGAGACTCCCAAAGCAAATGCTCTACTCGGAACACCCTCATGGCAAATGAGCCAAAGGTGGGCAGCGGAAATGTTACAAGGACACCGTCAAAGCCTCCCTGATAAAGTGCAACATCCCCGCTGACACCTGGGAGTCCCTGGCCAAAGACCGCCTTAAGTGGAGGAAGTGCATCCGGGAGGGCGCTGAGCTCCTCGAATCTCGTCGCCGAGAGCATGCAGAAAGCAAACGCAGGCTGCGGAAAGAGCGTGCGGCAAACCAGTCCCACCCACCCCTTCTCTCAACGACTATCTGTCCCACTCGTGACAAAGACTGCGGTTCTCGTATTGGACTGTGCAGCCACCTAAGAACTCACTGCAGGAGTGGAAGCAAGTCTTCCTCGATTCCGAGGGACTGCCTATGATGATGATGATGAGAGTGGATGAGGAAGGGAATGAGTAAGTTGGGGGGAGAGAGAGAGACAGGTAGAGAATGGAGTGGATAGGGGATAAATGGGGAAAGAGAGAGAGATGGGAGCAGAGAAAGATAAATAAATATTGAGACTGGAATATAGAGAGAGAAAGAGAGAGAGAGGGAGAGAGAGAGACTGGAGTGGAGAGGGAAGAAACAGGATGAATGAAACTGAAGAAAGGACAGAAAGAGAAAGGAAGTTTGAGCCTGGAGCACAGAGAGAGAAAGAACCTGGAATGGAGAGGGTGAATAGGAGAGAGAGGAAAAGTGAAAGATGAAGATATAAAATCCTGGAGTTGACCGATAGAAAAAGAGTAAGAGAAAACAGAACCTCCAGAGCAGGCAGCAGACAACAACCTGGTAAGCCAACATTTTGTCCTTTTATGGCACTTGGATTCGAAATGGATTGGCCATCATCATCATCATAGGCAGTCCCTCGAAATCAAGGAAGACTTGCTTCCACTCTGAAAGTGAGTGCTCAGGTGACTGAACAGTCCAATACGAGAATTGCAGTCTTTGTCACAGGTGGGACAGACAGTCGTTGGAGGAAAGGGTGGGTGGGGAGTCTGGTTTGCCGCACGCTCCTTCCGCTGCCTGCGGAAGGAGCGTGCGGCGAGACTTGAGGTGCTCAGCGCCCACTGATCAATGGCTAAGGGGAGTTTAGACCTACTTTATACTTTGACAATTACTTAGTGAACTAGATTTAATCCAGAGGTTGAGCGTGTTACAACACTTACTTAATATGCCTACCCCCCAAAAAATGATTAATTTTAGATTATGCATAAATGTTCTTGTATTAATAGCAATCATAAACGAATATTTCTTCAAGTTTTATTTGCTCTACCAGAAGCAAAACAAAGTCACTTTCAGTTAATCACTGACTTGTTACTTCTATTCAAAAACATTTGCACTGAAGAAAAATGACGATTTAGTTCATTCCTATTTATTTCTGAGCGAGGAGAGAATTACTGATGCTAACAGTGAAACTTACCCAAAGGGCACATAATTGCACTGGTTTTCATCGAGCTGAATAATGACGGATGTGAAACAAAAGCTATATTTCATGCTGAAATCCGATGATGGGTTTAATACAGACCAATTTCCTTTCTTTATGATGAGACCCAGAAAGCCCCAGAGCATCATGATCTGCCTCCACTAATGTCGCATTAACCGTGATGAAAGATTAATTTCCTTTTAAAATGATTGCACTGGGGGACTGACCTTTAGCCCGCTGACAGTCTGAATAAAACAGTACCCAGACTAGTGAAGTAAGAGGTTACTGAAACTGGCACCAGTCTACAGCAGATTGATTGATCTGGCCCTCTGCTGGCTCAGATGATTATCACTTTCTGTTTATATTTAGATCGAAAATAAAAAGGGAGTCATTGCTCCTTGAAAAGGCTATGGAAGGTAATATGTCCTTGCTATACAGTATAAATGCACACGAGGCCATACTTAAGAAAAGATCACTCTGTGACCAGTTACCTTTATTACCAAGACCTCAAGAGGCAGACGGTGGGTGGAGCTTCCCCTTTTATACCTGAAAGTCCAGGTTAGGAGTTTCTCCCACAAGTTCGCCCCCTGTGGTCAGTGTTCTCAAGGTATACAACTTAGGTCAGCTTATACATGGGTTACAATGACAGTTGAATACATGACAGAAGGATGAGCAGTAATGATGACTGCTGGTCGGTTAAACATGCAGTCTTATTCTCAAATGATGTTTTTCCACTTGTATTAATCGTTTCATTTTTGTTACAGTTTCAAGTCCGACCCAGATATCCATTCTTCAACATTTGTTTTTTTCAGAGGATGTCATTAAGACAAGCAACAATAAGAATTAATTCATGATCTTCTTGTACCATGGGTTCCTAGGTGCAGATTGTTGTGTATGCATGCCTGTTTACTGTGTGATGTCTGTAACACTGTATGCAACATTGAATGTGCCCTTGTACTGTACACACCTTACCGGAACACTAGAGGGTGCTGTTGCTGGAGACCCAGGGGTTACCAGGGCAGGTAACCCAGTATAAAAAGGAACTCACAGCTTGTTGGCAGGCACTCAGGAGCTGCTAATAAAAGAGTGCAAGCCTGCAGAGTTTAAGACCATACCTTGCCTCGTGGAATCATTACTAAAGGTACCTACACACACTACAACTGGCGACGAGGATGGGAATACGGGATCACGAACTACACGCTCAACATGTCTAACCTCAGCAACTTTCAGCAATTTACGGAGGGGGAGGATTGGGATGCTTTCGTGGAAAGATTGGAACACTTCTTCATAGCCAATGACCTGGACAGGGACACACCGGCTACACTAACGAACAAACGCAGGGCCATCCTGCTTAGCAGTTGTGGGCCCACCATCTACGGTCTCATCAGGGACTTACTAGCCCGGAGAAAACAACCACCAAGAGCTATGAGGAACTTGTAACAATCATACAGGAACAACTAAAACCGAGGAAAGCATCCTCACAACCAGGCACCAGTTCTACACTTACCGGCGACCTGAGGGCCAAGAAATTGCCAAGTATGCTGCACACTTAAGAAGACTAGCCACACCGTGTGAGTTTGGCGACCACCTTAATGAAGCACTAAGGGACATATTTGTCATTAGAATCGGCCACGAAGGCCTCCTACACAAATTGCTCTCGGCTGACATCACGGTCACCCTGCAGAAAGCAATCCAAGTGAGCCAGGCCTACATGGTGTCGGCCAGCGACTCCAGGCGAGTACTGATCCAAGACTCTAAATCGGCGAGCGCAGTGCACCGCATAGACACTTCTAAAGACAGAAATGCTGCCCTGAGTCCCGCAACCCTGAGTCCGCCACATGGGGCAAACCGGATGGCCTCGTGCTGGCGCTGTGGAGGAAACCACAGGGCCCGTCAGCGCCGCTTTAAAGACTATGCATGCAAAGGCTGCAAAGAAAAAGGGCACCTTCAGAGAATGTGCAGAAAAGACTGTACTCACTGTGTCTCTGATGAGTTGGCTAATCACCAGGGCTCTGACACAGATGAAAATGTAGCTGTCTAACCCTGGGAGAGGAGTATGGAATCTTTACCTGCTCCACCGGAAGTTCTCCGTGGATGATGCAAGTGGACATCGACGGGGTCCCAGTCTCCATGGAGATCAACACAGGGGCGAGCCATTCTGTGATGAGCCAAAAGACCTTTGAAAAAATGTGGAGGAATCCTGCCACTCGACCAAAACTGTCTCCTGTCCAGGCAAAGCTGCTCACCTATACCAAAGGTAAAATCCAAATCGTTGGCAGTGTAGACGTCCAATTCTCCCAGGACAGCGTCTTGCACAAACTCCCCCTGTGGATTGTAGCCAGCGACGGTCCCACGCTGCTGGGCAGGAATTGGATGAACTGGGTCCACACGGGGGAAGCGAGAGACACAATGGGGGGGGGGGGGGGTGGGTGGGGTGGAAGAGAGAGAGAGATACGGGAGGGGAGAGAGAGAGAGACATGGGGTGGGGGGGGGGTGGTGGGGCGAGAGAGAGACACGGGGGGGGTGGTGCAGAGAGAGAGAGAAACGGGGGAAGAGGGAGAGAGAGAGAGAGAGAGAGGGAGACACGGGGGAGAGGAGAGACACACTGGAGGAGAGAGAGACACGAGGGGGGGCAGAGAGAGAGAGAGGGGGGACAGAGAGGAAGACACGGGGGGGAAGAGAGAGAGAGAGAGAGAGATGGGGGGTAGCAGAGAGAGACATGAGGGAGAGAGAGAGAGAGAGAGGGAATTCAGGGAAGGCGTATCATGTTCTTCCAACTTGTGCACCCCAATTTCCATCACCCCACCATTGGTGGCTGTGCCTTCATTCCTATGCTCTGGAATTCCCTTCCTTAGCCTCCCCATCTCTCTTTCCTCCTTGAAGACACTCCTTAAAACCTACCTCTTTGACCAAGCTTTTGGTCACCTGTCCTAATACCTCCTTCTGTAACTTGGTGTCAAAATTTGTCTGATAATACTGCTATGAAGCGTCTTGGGATGCTTTACAATGTTAAAAGTGCTATATAGATGCAAGTTTTTATTGATTCACAAAAATATTGAAAGTGACCGGTAGCAGATGTGCTATCGAATGTATAATTGCAAAACATACGTTGTCACAATCCCCAGTAATTATTTATGCCCCAAAGAGCTGGTATATTTCAAATGCTGTTTTCCTTCATCTGTAGTACCAGCTGCCTAATCAAAGAGATTTTCGGCAAATTGCAACCAAATTCAGTTGCCACGTTCAGTCAGGTGAGCCATGAAGCAGCCCCTGATGTTATGTTTCATCCACTGATGACACATTAGTTATCATTTTCACTCTGTACTACTGGCTGATGTCAAATGTTTGATCACTCTCACACACACATGTGCATGCACACACACACACACACCACACACACACATACACACCACGATACAAACACTCAGGCGTGTGTCTAGGCTGACACTCCAGTGCAGTGTTGAGGGAGTGTTGCACTGTCGGAGGTGCCATTTTTCGGATGAGACGTTAAATCGAGGCCCCCATCTGCTCTTTCAGGTGGACGTAAAAAATCCCATGGCACTATTTCGAAGAAAAGCAGGGGAGCTAGCCTCGGTGTCCTGGCCAATATTTATCCCTCAATCAACATAACAAAAACAGATTATCTGGTCATTATCACACAGCTGTCTGTGGGAGCTTGCTGTGCGCAAATTGGCTGCTGCGTTTTCCACATTACAACAGTGACTACACTTCAAAAGTACTTCATTGGCTGTAAAGCGTTTTGAGACGTCCAGAGGTCGAGAAGGGCGCTATATAAATGCAAGTCTTTCCTTTTTCTTTTTCAAGCTCACACACACAGACAAGCGCACACATACAGACACGCGTGCACACAAACACGCGCACGTAAGCACGCAGACATACACACACATAGACACACTCCCACACACAGACATGCACGCAAACACACACTCACACACAGACACACACATGCTGGCACACACACATAAGAAAAGGACGGACAACCAAAAACAGCTGGTTCATCGAGTCTGTTCAATTCACCTGTGTTGCGACTCAGCAATACAACTCTCAATACTTCCTACTGGCCCACAGCCATGGAATCTGCTGGGAGATTCAAAAACAAATATTTAGAAACCCCAGGCCAATTCAGGGTAAAAGCAATTCTGGAAAAATTCACTCTGATTCCAGATGTTGATCAAAAATAAATTCCAGGAGAAAACAGTGACCACATGGTACATCACCCAATATCATCATCGTAGGCAGTCCCTCAGAATCGAGTAAGACTTGCTTCCTCTCTTAGAATGAGTCCTTAGTGTTGTGTATGTATAATATAAGTATACTCCCTATACACTCAATGTACAGTTACGTAAGACTACTGGACGTACCATCACACTGTATACACTATGCTGGTACCACCAGAGGGTGCAACTGGTGGAGATCTCGGGGTCACCTGTACACGACAGATGACCAGGTATAAAAAGGAGCTCACCCTGCTGTACCCTCACTCAGGAGCTGTAATAAATGGACTAAGGTCACCACAGTTCGTGGTGTCATTACTAGAGTGCTTACAGATACAACAACTGGTGACGAGATTACGAATTTCCACGCGAAAATGGCAAACCTTGGCACCTTTCAACAATTCGCCGATGAGGAAGATTGGGAGGCCTTTGTGGAAAGGTTCGAACACTTCTTTATTGCGAATGACTTGGCGGGAGACACCCCGACCTCGCTGGCTGATAAGCGCAGAGCTATCCTGCTCAGCAGTTGTGGGCCCACGGTCCATGGCCTCGTCATGGACCTGTTAGCCCCAGAGAAGACAACAACCAAAACATATGGGGAACTCATAATGACGATACAGGAACTGCTCAAACCTAACGAGAGCATCCTCACAGCCAGACACCGGTTCTACACCCGAAGGCCAAGAAATTGCAAAATATGCTGCAGACCTGAGATGATTGGCTGCACCGTGTGATTTTGGCGACCACCTCACCGAAGTGCTGCGGGACATCTTCGTTTTGGGAATCGGCCACGAGGGCCTTCTCCACAGGCTGCTTTCTGCGGACACCACGGTCACCCTGCAGAAGGCAATTAACGTGAGCCAGGCATTCGTGGCCTCGGCCTGCGATTACAAGCGGATGACTCACCCCCAGGACTCTAACCCAGCAAGTACTGGGTGCTGCTAGCAGTCTCTCTTAGGGTAGAGAGAACAGAACCCTGAGTCCCGTAACCCTGAGTCCACCACATGGGGCCAACCGGCCAACCCCAAGCTGGAGCTGTGGAGGAAATCATAGGGCCCACCAGTGCCACTATAAAGACTATATTTGCAAAGGCTGTAACATGAAGGGCCACCTCCAGTGAATGTGCAAGAGAAATTGTACTCACCAAGTCGATGAGTTGGCCGATCATCCGGACTCCAGCGACGATGAAGAAAGAATCCAGGAGGCAGCTCAGCCCCACGAAGAGGTGTACGGAGTGTTTACCTGCTCCATCGAGAGTTCTCTGTTGAAAATGGAAGTTGAAATCAACGGTGTTTCAGTCACGGTGGAGGTGGACACAGGGGCGAGTCAGTCACTGATGAATCAGGCGGCCTTTGAGAAACTTTGGGACAATCCAGTCAAATGACCTAAAATGATCCTGATCTAAGTGAAGCTGCTCACCTACACAAACGACACCATCCCAGTCGTTGGCAGCGTGGATGTCCAGGTGTCCCATGACGGCGCGATACACAAGTTACCTTTGTGGATCGTTGCTGGTGATGGTCCAAACGCTGCTAGGAAGAAGATGGATGAAACAGATCCGCTGAAGCTGGGAAAACCTCCAACCTCTGGCGATCGACGTCCTATGCGGTCTCGAATTTGGATCCAGCAAAACACCTGAGAACCCAGTCACACAACTCGACTGTGTGGAGATGACCCAGACCGCTCAACCCAACGGTGAGATGATACAGCCGAAACGACCCGACCTCATCTTCCAGTCTCCAGTGGCAGGGTTCCGGAGGAAGAAAATCGGCGCAGAAGGCAACTTCCCTGCTTCCTCGGCAGAACCTGGGGAAAAAAGGATCACCGCAGCCTACCTTCTGGAGAGAAAGAAGGTGGCGCCCGCACAACAAGGTGAAGCGCCGGAAGTAAAGATGGCGGCGGCCAGACCACGAGGGGCAGCGTTGATGGAGCAACACGTGATGCAGAGCAGCAAATCAGATTGGGGTAAAGAATGCAAGGCCCTCTTAAAGGAGATGAGCAACCCATCACAATTAAAGGGACAGTTCCACTCTTTGTACAGCGATGCAGGTGATACACATGTAAGCGATGTAATTGATGAATGCAAGTATGTAAATGTAACTAACCATGTTGAGTCGGGTGATTGTGGTTGGAGCCAATGTATTGTGAGAGTAAATGAAGTAATGGTGTGCGATGCCGGGTTCTACATGTACGCTGACAAAATCAAAAGCAACCTCCCGTCGGAAGCACCCAGGTCCAGCGGGCTACCCGATCATGTAGCCTGCGTCTCCGGGACCAATGTGATGCCCCAGGGAGCATGGTCACACAGAGGGACCATACCAGCTGCAGGGCTAGCGATCAGTGGACGGCAAAGGCACCACTACCGGTACCCTGCCCCAGATCGGCTCTACCTCTCGGGCCACCAGGGCCAGTACCGGGAGCAAGAGGCTAGCACCCTCCAGCTCTCCCAACGGGACCTGGGATGACCAGGCTCTCACTACCGCTGAAGGGCAGCAGGGAGACACCGCAGCCCTCAAAGGAGGACAGGGAGGCCACACACTCCTGTGGCTCTGCCCACCACTAGGCAACGGCAAAGGCCCTGAGGGTGAGCGATCCGAGCCCACTCAGCTGGCAGGGGGCGCAGCGCCGTCATCAGACAACCTGGACACAGTCCGGTCACTCTGGAACTAGCGTCCTCACCCACCTGCACCTACACAACCCAGGGGCAAGACTGTGATACCACGTATGTATCTTACCTGTAAAATGTACTTGTTCCACTACTGAAGTACCCAAACAGTGATTAATTAATCCTATGTTCTTTTTTTTTGTCCTTTCTTTCGGTACATGTATGCAAATGCAGGTGTTGAGCCACAAACACGGTCTATGTATGGCGGGGGGAGGAGGAATTGGATGTATGCAACCATGGACACACATGGATCACACCCAGATCTCTAACCGTCCACTGCTGACCACGTCCCAATGTTGTGGCAATAAGGACTTAGGGGTCAACAGGGAGAGAGCCAAGCCAAAGCATATTCAAGGTGCAAGGGCTTTGGGCACTCAAGTCTAGGACCAGAGCACACAGTGCAAAGGCCAGTGGCACAAGACATAGAAACATAGAAAATAGGTGCAGGAGTAGGCCATTCGGCCCTTCGAGCCTGCACCGCCATTCAATAAGATCATGGCTGATCAATCACCTCAGTACCCCTTTCCTGCTTTCTCTCTATACCCCTTGATCCCTTTAGCCATAAGGGCCATATCTAACTCCCTCTTGAATATATCCAATGAACTGGCATCAACAATTCTCTGCGGTAGGGAATTCCACAGGTTAACAACTCTCTGAGTGAACAAGTTTCTCCTCATCTCAGTCCTAAATGGCTTACCCCTTATCCTTAGACTGTATCCCCTGGTTCTGGACTTCCCCAACATCGGGAACATTCTTCCTGCATCTAACCTATCCAGTCCCATCAGAATTTTATATGTTTCTATGAGATCCCCTCTCATCCTTCTAAACTCCAGTGAATAAAGGCCCAGTCGATCCAGTCTCTCCTCATATGTCAGTCCAGCCATCCCGGGAATCAGTCTGGTTCTTAGGGAAGACTTAGGGAAGAGTGATGTTGTGTATGTAAAATATATGTATACTCCCTGTACACTCAATGAACAGTTACATAAGACTACTGAATGTACCTTCACACTGTATACACTATGCTTGTATCACTAGAGGGTGCAAGTGGTGGAGACCTAGGAGTCACCTGTGCACGACAGGTAACCAGGTATAAAAGGGAGCTCATCATGATGTACCCCTCACTCAAGAGCTGTAATAACTGGACTAAGGTCACCACAGTTTACGTACAATACCTTGCCTCGTGGAGTCATTACTAGAGTGCTTATAGATACAATACTTAGGTGGCTGTACAGTCCAATACGAGAGCCACAGCCCCTGTCAGAGGTGGGACAGATAGTCATTGAGGGAAGGGTTGAGAGGGACAGATTTGCCACATGTTCTTTCCGCTGCTTACGCTTGATTTCTGCATGCTCTCGGCGATGAGACTCGAGGTGCTCAGCGCCCTCCCGGATGTACTTCCTCCACTTAGGGCGGTCTTTGGCCAGGGACTCCCAGGTGTTGGTGGGGATGCTGCACTTTATCAGGGAGGCTTTGAGTGTGTCCTTGTAACGTTTCCTCTGCCCACCCTTGGCCCGTTTGCCGTGAAGGAGTTCTGAGTAAAGCGCTTGCATTTGGAGTCTCGTGTCTGGCATGCGGACAATGTGGCTTGCCCAGCGGAGCTGATCGAGTGTGGTCAGTGCTTCAATGCTGGGGATGTTGGCCTGGACGAGGACGCTAATGTTGGTGCATCTGTCCTCCCAAAGGATTTGTAGGATCTTGTGGAGACATCGTTGGTGGTATTTCTCCAGCGACTTGAGGTGTCTACTGTACATGGTCCATGGGCTAGAACCTCAAATTATTTTGCATGCTTAACGCCCACTTAATGCCCATTTAACCGCTGAAATTACGTAAAGCGCCTATATATCACCCATTTTGGCACAAAATGGAAACTGACGGGCATTTTTAGGAAACTTATCGGCGAGCATTATTTTCCCCATGTGCTTAACGGCGGGAATAAATATTACTGCCCGCCCACTTTTTTTGGGCGGAATCAGCAGAATGGGTGAAACCACCGGCCATAATATCGCCCAGCGTTACTTTCCGCACGGATTTAACGCCTCCTTTTTTATCATAAAGAGAACATATTTACCCAAACTAGCGACCATGGAGATTGCCCATCATCAATTTCACCAGCTCACACACATATCCCCCACAATATCGCTCGCTCAAAAAAACGTCCACAAAAAGTGGAACTAACCGGGATGGATGCCAGCGGTGTGGCTGGCATTTGTTAAATCCCACTCATATGTGAGGAGCTGATATCTGAAAGATTTGCCTGAAAGAGCGCTGATATGAGTGACAACGCTGACACACTGCTGTGTGTGTGCGCAGCTCAGACATCAATGGTGCCCATCAGCTTGATGCCAGTTAAAGTTTACGTTGACTGATGATAAGTTGTATTTAACCCTTTCATGGTAAGGAATCACCAGTGTGTAACGGTCCAGTGCGCTACAAGGTTATGTTCAATAACAAAAATTGAATACCAACATTGATCTGAAATCATAAGTATCATAGCCAATAAAACCCAACTCCCGCCCACACCCCACTTTTTCCACCATTGACATAAATCACATGTTCAACATGTCCATTGACACAGAATACAAAGGAAAAGCAGGAGCGTGGTCCCCAGCCCCCATACATTGCAACAAATTGCATACACCCAGATGGCGATATAACACAACCATCACCTGCGCACATGCACCTCACTTTCCTTCTCCCTCTCCTTCTCCCCACCTCTACCCCTTCCCCTCTCGCTCCATGGCACCTGTCCGAGGAGCTCCTCAGGCGGTGCCTCACTGCGGGGGGATGAAGGCAGGTGCGGTCGTTGCACGGATACAGGAGCAAGGGATGCTGAGGGGGCAAAATTCTTTGATGCAGAAGCAGGATCTTGGTCCTTGCTCTCATCTGTCGTTCGCAGTAGTGGTGCGGAATCTAGGGGTGGAGTGCATGCTCGGGGACCACTGGGAGGCCTGTGGCAGCAGTGTTCCTGGCTATCGCATCCAGGGACTCCACCATGCGCGGAATGTACTCGGTCATGGTGGCCAGCTGTCGGGATATGCCTCTCAGTGCTTCGATGAGCTTGTCATCAATGTCTACAGTCAACTGTACCATCTCTCCGCTGTCATGTCATGCTCGTGGAACAGATCTGCCGTGTCCACGAGGTCTCTGCGGGGTCGACGCCATCCTGGGGACAAATGGGGTGCCCTGTGGAGAGGTGCTTGGGGCCGGTACCTCCAGAGTGGAGGCGGGAATGACCGGAGGCCCACAAGATGGCCTTGGGGTGGAATGGCTACTGGAGCGTGGCGATGCAGGTTCTTCGAAGTCTGCGTTCTCATCTGTCAAGAACAGACCCAGCGGATTGACGGACGAGAATCGGAGATCCTCAGCACCAGATGTAGTAGGATCATCTGTCGACTCCTGCCTCGTGCCCCCACCTGCTGGCTGAGCTGCAAAACACAAATTAGGTTACTAGAGAAGGGGGTGCTAGGGTGACAAGGTGAGTCCAGCGCTACACACAGCATATGCACGACAAAAGCACCACTGCTACCAAAATCATCACAGACATCACATTTCATGACCATCAACACATTTTGCATTGCAATGATTTTCATTATGCCATCATTATTTCTATGACACTTTTAGAAATCATCTATCTTATATGATTGTTCGGATATGAGTGGGTGTGGCATCTATAGACTTTACATGACGCAATGGTGTAAGGTTTACTCACGTGACATCACTTCAGGTTCTGCAAATGTGTCCGTGGCTGTCCAGGTGTGCTTTCCCATGAATGCCAGCACTTGCTCCTCCATCTCTGAGATGTCGCTGGAGACTGGTGGCCCCCCCATCCGTTCGCCTCTGCATGGACCTCATCGTCGATAGCTTCTTCTGTAAAAGGTGACAGGACGGCATGACATGACATCATTGCATGATATCATTGCTAGGTACTGTCACAGAGACTGATACAACACATAACCCACAGATGTAATCATGATTATTATGATTATTATCATTCTTTATCAAAAGACATACACCGTTGTCATGTATATAACCTTTATGTAACAACACTGCAGAACTGTATATACGTAAGAAATGCACACCGTGACCACAGGGGGTGAACTTGTGGGAGACTAACCCTAACCCTAACCCACCCAGGGTCATCACTTCTTGGTTCAATGAATAAAGATTCAGGTCATGGAGTGACCTTGTCCATAGAATGTGCCTCGTGTGGATTTATGGTATTGTGTAAGGACTTTACATTGGCGACGAGAAACGGGAATCAACGACCCACGAGAATGGCCACCGGCAGCACAGATGAACGGTACTATGTTGGTGAGGACTGGGAAGATTTCATTGAGAGGCTCCAGCAGAGTTTTGTCACGAAGGACTGGCTGGGAGACGCAGCGGCCGACAAGCGAAGGGCTCATCTGCTGACCAGCTGTGGACCTAAGACTTTCGCACTCATGAAAGACCTGCTAGCACCCAGGAAGCCGGTGGACAAAACCTTTGAGGAGCTCAGCAAACTAATCGGTGAGCACCTCAAACCGGCGAGCAGCATACACATGGCCCGACACAGATTCTATACACACTGACATCGGGAAGGACAGAGCATACCGGATTTTGTTGCGGTCCTCCGGCGCTTGGCCAGCCTCTGTAAGTTCACAGATGCCTGCAGGGGGGAGATGCTAAGGGATTTCTTTATTGAGGGCATCGGTCATGCTGGGATTTTCAGAAAGCTAATTGAGACCAAGGACTTGACCTTGGAAGCGGCGGCGTTGATGGCTCAGACTTTTATGGCGGGGGAGGAGGAAACCAAGATAATATACACGCGCACTTCTGCCTCCAGGAAGTCAATATCATAAACGCAACAGAGAGCCCCGCAGGCAGGCAAGGGCAGTTCGACACATCCCAGGCAGCAATAGATCCAAGAGTAAATCTCCAACAGAGACAATGGCAGGCTGAACAGACATTTACGCCCCCCCCAGTGGAAAATGCGGCCCGGGATGGGGCCATTTGACACCCACTAACAGGGTGCTCAAGAGCAGTCAAAGGGACAATCAGCGAGGAGTGCCTTGTAACAGCTCTTTTGTTCACAACAATGGGAATCTCAGTTCATGCTGGAGGTGTGGGGGCAGACATGTTGCCAGACTTGCAGGTTTCAACAGTTCGTCTGCAGAAATTGTAACCTTAGTGGCCATTTAGCCAGAATGTGCAGAAAGCCTGTAACCAGGCTAATATACGAGGCGGATGAACCAGATGAGGGGTCTGCGAGGCAGGATGACATTTGGGGCAAATCAATGAACGCTGAAGTTCAGCGGGTTCATGTGGCAAACATTCACAGCTCATATACCAAACCGCCACCTATGATGATGAAAGTCCTATTAAACGGCATCCCTGTACGCATGGAGCTGGGCATGGGGGCCAGCCAGTCACTCATGAGTGTTCAACAATTCGAAAAGCTGTGGCCACTCAAAGCCAACTGACCCAAACTAGAACGCATTGAGATGCAATTACAGACGTACACCAAAGAAATCATTCCAGTGCTAGGCAGTGCGATGTTGGCAGTCACATACAATGGATCGGTGAACCGACTGCCGCTCTGGATTGTCCCGGGCAATGGTCCCGCATTGTTGGGGAGGAGCTGGTTAGCTGAGATGAACTGGAAATGGGGGGATGTGCACGCCATGTCATCTGTGGAGCGAAGTTCATGCTCACAGGTCCTACAGCAATTTGAGTCACTATTTCAACCTGGCGTCGGGACGTTCAAAGGTACCAAAGTAGTGATACGCATCACCCCGCATGCCAGACCAGTGCACCACAAAGCCAGAGCTGTGCCGTATGTGATGCGGGAGAAAATTGAGAGCGAGTTGGACCGGTTGCTGAGAAAGGGCACCATCTCGCCTGTTGAATTCAGCGACTGGGCGAGCCCCATCGTTCCCGTCCTAAAAGCGGATGGCTCGGTCAGGATCTGTGGCGACTAAAAGGCCACTATCAACCGGGTGTCCCTACAAGACCAATACCCGCTCCCGAGAGCGGAGGACCTTTTTGCCACGCTGGCAGGCGGCAAGCTGTTCACCAAGTTGGACCTCACTTCAGCCTACATGACCCAAGAACTGGCCGACGAATCTAAACTACTGACCACCATCACCACGCACAAGGGACTGTTTGTTTACAACAGGTGTCCATTTGGCATTCGGTCAGCGGCCGCGATTTTTCAAAGAAACATGGAAAGCCTGCTCAAATCCATTCCCGGAACGATCATATTTCAGGACGACATCCTCATTACCGGTCGTGACACCGAGGAACACCTCCGCAACCTGGAGGAGGTGTTACGCCGACTGGACCAGGTAGGCCTGCGACTCAAGAAGTCTAAATGTGTGTTTTTGACAACCCGAGGTCGAGTTTCTGGGTTGCTGCAGACAGGATTCGGCCTACCAAATCCAAAACAGAGGCGATTCGACGAACGCCCAGGCCCTGCAACACATCGGAGTTGCGTTCATTTCTGGGACTCTTGAACTATTTCGGGAACTTTCTGCCGAACTTAAGCACATTGTTGGAGCCGCTACACATGCTCCTGCGTAAGGGTTCCGATTGGTTTTGGGGGGACTATCATGAACAGGCTTTCAATCGGGTGCGGAACCTACTTTGTTCAAATAAGTGGTTGACCCTGTACAACCCCTGTAAGAAATTGGTTTTGACATGTGATGCATCGTCCTGTGGGGCTGGGTGTGTGTTGCAGCAGGGTAACGCTGAGGGCCAACTACAACCTGTGGCTTATGCCTCCAGGTCGCTCTCTGAAGCTGAACGGGGATATAGGATGGTTGAGAAGGAAGCACTTGCATGTGTCTATGGGGTGAAAAAGATGCATCGGTACCTTTTTGGCAGGAGGTTCGAATTAGAAACGGACCACAAGCCGTTAACATCCCTGCTGTCAGACAGCAAGGCTATCAATGCCAATGCGTCAGCTCGCATTGAGCGATGGGCTCTCACTCTAGCTGCTTATGACTACACCATCTGGCAGTGGCCCGGCACCGAAAATTGCGCTGACACGCTCAGCAGGCTTCCACTGGCCACCACTGAGGAGGCAGCGTAGCAAAGCGCGAAGATGGTCATGGCTGTCGATGTCTTTGACAGCGCCTGCTCTCCCATCACAGCCCGCCAGATCAAAATCTGGACCAACAGAGATCCCCTCCTATCCTTGATTAAGAAATGTGTCCTGACTGGGGATTGGGCGCCCGCACATCAAGTATGCCTGAGGAGGTCAGACCGTTTCACAGACGGATGGATGAGCTCTCCATCCAAGCCGACTGCCTATTATGGGGCAGCCGGGTAGTCATGTCCCAGAGGGGCAGGGAAGCATTCATCAGTGAACTCCACAGCGAGCACCCAGGCATTGTGCTGATGAAGGCCATTGCCTAGTCACATGTGTTGTGGCCGGGAATTGATTCAGACCTGGAACACTGTGTTCGCAGGTGCACGATCTGTGCCCAGCTGGGTAATGCCCCCAGGGAGGCCCCGCTCAGCTCGTGGCCCTGGCCCACCAAGCCATGGTCACGCATTCACATTGACTACGCAGGCCCGTTCATGGGTAAGATGTTCCTTATTGTGGTAGATGCATACTCGAAATGGATCAAGTGTATCATCCTAAATTTATGCACGTCATCCACCACCGTGGAAAGCCTACATGCGATCTTTGCAACCCATGGCTTGCCGGACATCCTGGTTAGTGACAATGGCCCATGTTTCACGAGCTATGAATTCCGGGAGTTTATGTCGGGCAATGGCATCAACCACATCAGGACTGCGCCGTTCAAACCAGCCTCCAATGGCCAGGCGGAATGGACAGTCCAAATCATTAAGCAAGGTATGCTCAGGATTCAAGGATCCTCCCTACAATGCCGTCTATTGTGCCTCCTGCTGGACTATAGATCCCGCCCGCACTCGCTCACGGGGGTCCCGCTGGCAGAGCTCCTCATGAAACGGACACTCAAAACTCAGTTGTCCCTCATCCACCCTGTCCTGACCGACATAGTTGAGGGCAAGCGCAAGTCACAAAACGAGTACCATGACTGTAATTCAAGGAGGAGATGTATAGAAATTGATGACCCCGTATTTGTTCTCAATCACACCCAAATGGCTTGAGGATACTGTAATAGACAAAGAGGGGAATAGGGTCATAGTGGTTCAACTTAACAATGGGCAGATATGCCACAAGCATCTGGTCCAAGTAAAAAAAAGGTTCAGCATGGACACTGAGGAACCCGAGGAAGATCATGAGATGGTATTCACACCACCGCCAGTGAACGAGCAACAAGAACAGTCAGCAGCATGCACAGTCCCTGCGGTCAGCCCGGACAGGCCAGAACCACCACGGGTGACAGACACGCATACTAAGGCTCAACAAACAGAGCCCCAACTGCGGCGCTCCACGAGAGAGCACAGAGCACCTGAGAGACTTAACCTATGATCGCAATAAGATATTGAGGGGGGAGGTGATGTCATGTATGTAACCACAATGTAACAACACTGCAATACTGTATATACGTAAAAAAGCACACCTTGACCACTGGGGGTAAACTTGTGGGAGACACTCCTCACCTGGCCATCCAGGTATATAAAGGGAGGTCCCACGCAGGGTCATCACTTCTTGGTCCTGTGAATAAAGGTTCAGGTCATAGAGTGACCTTGTCCAAAGAATGTATCTCGTGTGGATTTGTGGTATTGTGTAAGGACTTTACAACCGTGACCGCAGGCTTTGAGTAAAACATTCCCGGTAAAAGTGCAAGACCTCACATCTGCTGATAGTCACTCATGACTGTTACAAATCAAATTATATAAATACATAAGTACAAGTAAATCAATGTAATATTTACTCTTGCGGATCCCACAAGGTCGTTCCATTGTTTGCGGCATTGGTAGCCCTCACTCACCTCGTTGGTCACCGACGAAATCACCTCAGCTATCTCGGTCCATATCCTCTGGTAGGCCTTTGGGGTGGGCTTCCCACGCCCTTCCTGTGTCAAATCACCCCAGTGTAACTCGACCTCCTGCAGGTGGGAGGCAGTTGCCTTGTCCGGGAACCTCCTGGCTCTTTTGCGGACTCCAATGTGCTCCTCTTGCACCTCACTGCTCTCTCCAACATCAGTCTCCACAGCGTGCTGTGATGCCTCCTCCTCTCACTCCATTATAGGCCAGATTCAGTCAAATATGTGGCTGGTAACACCTACTTTTTGTTTGCCTACTTGCTGTGACGCACTAAAGTCTCCCTCCTTCCTCCCAAAGCAGCCACACCGCACCCAGCCACACCTTCAGTCCCTCTGAGCTCACTCTCTCTGTTTCCTCTTCTGCGCATGTCATGGTGACCCTTGACCTCCAGAATCAGGGGAATCGAGCGTTGCCATGCCGTTGCTAAGGATGGCCACACTTTATGGCAGAAGGTCAAAAAAATTTAACGCTACCATCCATTTTATATCGCTCGCGGTAACGGCCATTTTTCAAAAGTGGAGCCTAGGTGGTTTGAGAATAGGTGAGAAGATGGCGATCTGAAAACCCTTTTTTACCGCCCACGCTGGAAATATCGCTCATTTTTGGGTGATATCCACAAAAGTGGAGGTTCTAGCCCCGTGTTTCGAGCCATACAGGGGAAATTAAAGACCCAGCTAAGAGAGCCCTATATAGTCAGCGCCTCACAGCTAACCTGGCGTGCCTTGGTGACCCTGAGACGCAGATTGCCCACAGCGCTTGGTCTGCCCTCCAGGCCTCTATAACCACTGCCTGTGAAGAGACGCTTGGTCACTCAACTAGGAAACACCAGGACTAGTTTGATGAGAATGATCAGGAGATCCAAGAGCTAATAGATCATAAGCGCAGAGCATTTCTGAGCATTAAGCAACAACCTAACTCGGGGGCAGCAAAGCAACATTACAGGCGGCTCAAGGCTGAGGTCCAATAAAAAATCTGGGACCTAAAGAACAGGTGGTGGATGGGGGAAGCACTGGAGATACAACAGCTGGCCAACAGCCACGGCGTGCGAGGATTCTTCATCGCAGTCAAGGCCACCTACGGTCCAAACTCCCAAGGCCCCACCCCACTGCTGGCCAAGAACAGGGAAACACTCATCAAGGACACCGAGGCAGTCAGGGCCCGCTGAAAGGAGCACTTCGAAGGTCTCCTCAATCGAGACTCTGCCTTTGACTCGAGTGTTCTTGACTCCATCCCGCATTATGCGACCCACCACCACCTCAGCAAAACCCCAACACTGCACGAGGTAGGAAAACCATCACCCAATATCTGACCCGGCATCTGTACACAGTGATTTCAGTCTTCTCCAGGAACTTGTCCAGCTCCCTCTTGAGCACTTGCAGTGAATCTGCACTCACTGCACGAGTCGATCATTTTTTCTAGAAGTCGATGACCCTCTGGAAAAAGTAAAACCTTGTGACATCGAGCCGAGTTCTCTGCTTATGTAACTTATACACATGCCCCCCAGTTCTCCCTAATTACCTAATTCAAATAATCTGACAACACATTCTGGAGTAAAAAGACCCAGCTCCCTGAGCCTGTTGTATACACACACACTTTTTCTTTTACAAAAGAAACCAGTTAACTCACAAGGATTAATGTCTTCTGACAATACATTGATTGGTATGTTCACATTAAATTCCTTTTGCAATATATTAACACAGCCCTTAACTCCTTTGAAAAAAAAACAGGTTAAGGACAGTGTTAAAATAATGCAGCAAGCAATTTTATTTAAAATGCTGACCAGTGCAGCAAATCTCAGAAAAGCACCTGTACCACTGTGACATTTCCATTCACCTTACCGACCAATTAGCATCAATTATTGAAACAGCTTTGTGCAGAAGTCCTGCGCCTTGCCAGAAATTCATCTCACTTTGGATTTCTGCAGCCATCACAAGACAGGAAAAATTGACATCCCATAAGATTGGCTCGATCCTTACATGTTCTTCTTGTTTTTCTCCTCCAAAATTGTCTCTCTTTCCATTCTCTACCTCTGAAGGCTTCATCTCCTGGCTGAGGTATAATCCTATGGGTGACTGTTTGGCCCTCAGTATCGGATCCAAGTGGCTGCTTTTTTATGTGTGAGCCTACACAGTAAGTTGGTTAGCTTTTCCACCATGCGTGGTCAGTGAGATATCACAGATAATCTTAATCCAGCCCTCATTTGACAGATCTAATTGCACATTTCCACCTAGGTTCATGGCTAACAGTGGCATAGTGGTTATGTTACTGGACTAGTAATTCAGGACCTGGACTAATGATCCAGAGATCCGAGTTCAAATCCCAGTAATGGTGACTGTAAAACTATTGGATTTTTGTTAAAAACTCACCTGGTTCACTAATGTAGAAAGGAAATCTGCTGTCCTTACCCGGTCTGGCCCAATTGTAACTCCAGACCCACAGCAATGTGGTTGACTCTGAAATGGCTTAGCAAGCCACCCAGTTTGGCTCACCACCATAGGGATGGGCAATAACACCAGCTTTGCCAGTGACACCCACATTTCTGTGAATGAATTAAAAAAAGTAAGAGGACATGGAGACCCTACTGCTAACCGGAGCTCAGATCAATCAACACAATCATCAAGGCTAATGGAATGCTGGTGTTTATCTCAAGGGGGCTGGAATATAAAAGGGATGAAGTTATGCTTCACTTGTATAGAGTCTTGGTCAGACCCCATCTGGAGTACAGCATGCAGTTCAGAGCACCTCACCTCAGGAAAGAGATATTGGCCTTGGAGAGGGTACAGTGCAGATTCACTAGAATGATACCGGGACGATAAAGGTGACATTTTGAGGACAACAGGTTGCGTTAACTTGTTTTGAATTCCCTTCAGCCTAAAAGGTTGAGGGTTGATCTAATTGAGGTATTTAAAATAATAAAAGAATCGATAGGCTTGACATAGAGAAATTATTTCCTCTGGTAGGGGAATCTAAAACAAGAGGGCACCATTTGAAAGTTAGAGCTAGGCTATTCAGGAGACATATTCAAGACGCACTTTTTCACAAAAAGGGTAGTGGAAATCTGGAACTCTCTCCCCCAAAGGGCTGGGGATGCTGGGGGTCAATTGGAGCATTCAAGACAAATCAATAGATTTTTGTTAAGTAAGGGTATCAAGCGATATGGAACAAAGGCCCCGATATTGAGGCAAAAATCAGCTATGATCTGATTGAATGGCAGAACAGGCTCAAGGGGCTGAATGGCCTTCTCCTGCTCCTATCGTCCAATATTCCGCTGGAGATTGAATCTGGGGCTTTCTCAGTCTGCTTGCTACTCACTGTGCTAGTTGTTTGGGCAGACTAGGGGTGGGTCATAAACGAGATGCAAGAGTTGGAGCAGCATGTTACCCCACACCATCACTTATGGGTGCCATTTTGCATGCCAAAAACCTGGGCCTAGAAATTGCAGTACTCCGGAAACCTGCCAGTGCCACCGTGGGCTGAAGTCAACTGTCTCCCGAATTCACAGCCGCCCTAAATTAGCACACACTAAACGTACTGTGCAATCCTCTTTTTCCAATGCTACTCTCAGCAGGAGGCCCAATGTAGCGTGGCTGTAACATCCCTGAAGAAAGAACCGCATTGTCTTAAAACAAGCTTGTCATTTTAGAAAGCAGTGTCGGTCCCTTAAAGGGGAACTGATTTTTAAAATTAAACAAAAATAATTTAAAAATAGGCAGTTTTTAGCCCTTAGAGCTCAACTGCCTTCTGAAAAAATGTAAACAGTAAAAATAATTCCCAAATGGCAGTCTTCAGCTCTTAAAGCTGAATTGCCTTCCACACCTAAAAAGAATGGTAAAATTGCTTCAGCACTAACACAAATGGCTCAACAAGTCCGGGAAGGGGCATGCAGCACTCCAGCTTTGTGCAACAGGTTAACACTGCAAGAGAGGTCTTCTACACACAGGGGCCAGGAGGACTTCCAGAAAGAAGGATACGGGTTTGGACAGGTTGGATGCAGGAAGAATGTTCCCAATGTTGGGGAAGTCCAGAACCAGGGGTCACAGTCTAAGGATAAGGGGTAAGCCATTTAGGACCGAGATAAGGAGAAACTTCTTCACCCAGAGAGTGGTGAACCTGTGGAATTCTCTACCACAGAAAGTAGTTGAGGCCAATTCACTAAATATATTCAAAAGGGAGTTATATGAAGTCCTTACTACTCGGGGGATCAAGGGGTATGGCGTGAAAGCAGGAAGTGGGTACTGAAGTTTCATGTTCAGCCATGAACTCATTGAATGGCGGTGCAGGCTAGAAGGGCTGAATGGCCTGCTCCTGCACCTATTTTCTATGTTTCTATGTTTCTATCACTGCCAGCAGTGTCGCTGCCATGACCAGGCTCCAGTGGCCAAAGAAGTTTCATGACCTCAGACGAGTGGTCAACATCAGTGATTGCATCTTCAAAAGCTGTCTCCTTCCAACTGCATCATTAGCTTTGTAAACTGTTGATTGCACGAGCCCCCCCGCCCCCCACAATCGCACACCTACCAACAATAGATACCAAACATGATGCAAACCGCCCATTGCTAGCTTCACCTTCCTCATTGGAGGAGACAGTGCCGGCTATTATAGGCAGGGGCATGGCTGAGCCCTTGGCAAGCGGTGGGGCTGAAAAGATACAAGATACTAGTATCCTCATACGTTATCCTTCTTCTCGCATGCACCTTTTGCTATCCTATCCTCCCCTCACCACAACTCTACCCTTGTGCCTTCTTCATTTCAGACACCCAAGGAAAGGAAAAAGAGGAAGAAGAGGAAAAAGAAAAGGAAGTAGAGGAAGAAGAGGAGGAGGAAGAGGAAGAGGAGGAAGAGGAAGAAAAAGAAGAGGAGAAAGAGGAAGACATAACTGTCACTCAATTTGATACTTTGCAAGGCCATCTGCAGTGTCCCCCATTGAATCTCAACAGTCTTCCACCAGCCATGTTGTAGCCTCTGGGGAAGCACTGCGTGACATCAGTAAGATAGGAAAAGGCAATGTACAAGGGTGATGAGTTGATTTCTTGATGTCATTGGATGGATAGATGTATAAAGGTGGATTGGAAAGTTTGCTTTGTGGTGGCTTTTATTTCAGCATTGTGGCCAAGGGGACGTTGTGATGGTCGGTAACAGAGGAAGGTAAGGAGTGGAAGCTTTTAAAAGCCAGCAAAGAACGACTAAAAAAATGATTAAGGGAAGATAGACTATGAAAGTAAACGAGCACAAAATATAAAAACAGATAGCAAGAGTTTCTATAGGTATATAAAAAGGAAAAGGGTGGCTAAAGTAACCCTTTAGAGGATGAGACCGGGGAATTAGTAATGGTGAACATGGAGTAGGCAGAAACTCTGAATAAATATTTTGTATCAGTCTTTAAGGTAGAGGACACTAACAATATTCCTACAGTGGATAGTCAAGGGGCTATAGGGGGGGAGGACCTTAACACAATCACAATCACTAAGGAGGTGGTACTCAGTAAGATAATGGGACTAAAGGCAAATAAATCCCCTGGACCTGATGGCTTGCATCCTAGGGTCTTAAGAGAAGTAACGACAGGGATTGTGGATGCTTTAGTTGTAATTTACCAAAATTCCCTGAATTCTGGGGAGGTCCCAGCAGATTGGAAAACTGCAAATTTAAAAAAGGAGGCAGACAAAAAGCAGGAAACTATAGACCAGTTAGCCTAACATCTGTGGTTGGGAAAATGTTGGAATCCATTATTAAAGAAGCAGTAGCAGGACATTTGGAAAAGCAAAATTCAGTCAGGCAGAGTCAGCATGGATTTTTGAAGGGGAAGTCATGTTTGACGAATTTGCTGGAGTTCTTTGAGGATGTAACGAACAGGGTGGATAAAGGGGAACCAGCGGATGTGGTGGTATTTGACAATGCCAGAAGGCATTTGACAAGGTGCCACATAAAAGGTTACTGCACAAGATAAAAGTTCATGGGGTTGGGGGAAATATATTTGCACGGATAGAGGATTGGCTAACTAACAGAAAACAGAGAGTTGGGATAAATGGTTCATTCTCTGGTTGGTAACCAGTAACTAGTGGGGTGCTGCAGGGATCAGTGCTGGGACCACAACTATTTACAATCTATATAAACGACTTGGAAGAAGGGACTGAGTGTAACATAGCCAAGTTTGCTGATGATACAAAGATGGGAGGAAAAGCAATATGTGAGGAGGACACCAAAAATCTGCAAAAGGACATAGACAGGCTAAGTGAGTGGGCAAAAATTTGGCAGATGGAGTATAATGTTGGAAAGTATGAGGTCATGCACTTTGGCAGAAAAAAAATCAAAGAGCAAATTATTATTTAAATGGAGAAAGATTGCAAAGTGCCACAGTAGAGTTGGAGGAATGAGCATTGGTGCCTGTAAACCCGTGGGTGTAAGCCCTTGTCCCCGGACTTCTTCGGCCTCTCATCATCCATGGGCCGACATGGCCAAGAATTCTTCTTCTAGCTTGACACCGCCTGACAATAACATGGAGCACGATATGCTGGTGAATTAGTAATGCTCCCATTAAATTCTCTCCCTGAAGTTGTAAGGGCACTATAATGGCAAATAAAAGTGAAGTTTGCAAGTTGAAGCTTCACACAGCATTATGTGCGCAACCATAGCAGTCAATGTGACCTGCGATATAGAATCCTCATCCCTCCATTTAAAAATGCTGCCAATGCTGCCTTTTCAGGCGTTTCCTGGGATAGGCGTTAAATGAGGCGTTAAGGCCGAATATTCCATCCGGAGCGCTAGCGCAGTGTTGCATGATGATTGACGTCATCATTATGCTAAAAACAGATGGTGGGGTGGTAAGTATTTGCGCCTGCACAAACCAACGGCCGAATCTTCTGCCCGGGCAATAAATCCTGGACGCCCGGCATATGCCCCAAAACAGCATTTAATGCCCCGCCGGGGCACTAATCGAGGCGCAAATGAGCCGAAAATCGAGTCCTATGTTCCTCACTGTTTTCAACAATTTCAGCAGGGCAGTGATTATTAACAAGTAGGAAAAGAGATTGTAACCTTCTCTCAATTTCTTCAAACCTGTATACAACCAATTATATCCGTGCACAGTATTGCAACAGTAAATGTTTAAAAGAGATTGATTTAATTAATAATCGTTATGATAGGTTGGGCAGGATTAATTTTCACAGGCAGCTGATGTGATCAGGCCGAAAACTACGGTTAAGAAATATTTAAGCCCCGATTTTAACTTGACGGGGGGATGGGGAGGGTGACTGCAGAGTGGGGAATGGGTGCCTAAAATAGGCATTAAGTCCGTATATATGCAAATGAGGGGCCTGTTTTAGGCCCCCTCTGGGAAATTGGGCCTCGCACTCCACTCCGGATTCTTCAGAAAACGTTCCAGTGAAGCCAGGAAGAGCAGGAGTGCTCTGCCAACTCCACAGTAACACTTCCCCATTCCTGCTCCACCCCTTCATCTCAGGGAATGACTTGTCTTTGGACCACTACCAGAAAGGCAAGTGGTTCGAAATTCATCCCTTTAAAATGGGTGAGCTGCCGGTGAAGGTGTGATGAGGCTGGCAACTCACTCAGTTAATATTAATCAGGCTCGAGGCTCCATTTCAGCCTCGGGCCTCCTATGTGAGAGGATGGTGTGGCGAGGGCGGGGGTTAATGCGCCCCATGCATGGCACTCATTTTAGACCCAAAAATGGATCTAAATCAATGTCACCCCTACACAGCTACAGATGGGATTTCTGGAGATTTAGCCCAAGACCACTTTTCAAAACAAAACGTTACTGGAATTGTAACTGCAACTATCCAATGGCTCAGTGAAGGACATTAACTAGCCCATTGGAATCCCATTATCATAATATCCTGATTGGGATGAATAGTATGGTTTTCATTAGTGACCTTCACAGCCTTCAACAGGACACTGAGCAATTGGTTAGCTATTAAGGACTACTGTTATGGTGTCTCCAATCCTACAGTTGCAATTCCAGTAAGGTTTTGTTTTGAAAGTGGTCTTGGGCTGAATCTCCAGAAATCCCCAAAACTGTGCAGGGGGGAGACATTGATTTAGATCCGTCTCCAGGGAAGACTGGCTTTAAGGAGCTATATATCAAGGAATCTGTGCTCACTACATCATTGGTATTCAGAAAAGCCTTTACTTTGAAGCCTTACATCAATAAATGGAAGCATTCATGCACTGATAGAAAGATCATAACTTTAACCCGCAAGAGTATGATTCACCAGCAATTTTGACATATTTCCAAATACCCCAGTTCAATGCCTGGTTTGCTACATATTGATTCTCTCCTGTTCTTTGATGGTTCAATGGAAATCTTATTTCTTTCCATTTTTCAAAGACTCAGTTTCTTCATGTGTTTCGCAAGCCTAACCAACAGCTATCCCCTCTTATCTTTGGTGCCTTTCCAGGTGCAGGTGGAGTTCATGCATTGGTTCTTCAGACTGACAAGCCTCAAAAGAGCTTATCAGGAGAAATTGAATCATGCTGTTTGGTACTCCATCCTTAGTGCTTTATCTTTGAACTCAAATGGAACTCTCACATTGCCTCTGTCACCTTCAAGACGTTTGTTTCCTTTTTTATACTAAACGCTTATCTTCCCACATTGCTATCCCTCAGTAATACTTCACTTTCCATGGCGTAATAGTCTATCCAAGATTTGAATATTGCTTGTGCATCTGGGGAGATCAGGAAGCTCTTCTTCTAGCTCCCCCACACTCCTGGACAGAAAATAAGGAAATCATTTATCATCTAATGGGTAACTTGTTTCTCACCTCCAGACTAGCCTCCAAGCCTCTAGCCTCAAACTCTCTACTGCAACCGTTTTCATCTCCCTCCATTGATTAATACAGATATGGTCACTGTTCCTCTGAACCTTTGTCTCACGCTTCAACTGAGCTTCAAATTTGTCATCTTAGTTGCTTACTATCCTCGCTGTGCTGAAATCAAAACTTCTTGTATGGTCTCTTACCCCAAACTCCATCTATTCAACCTCATTTGACTTCTGCATTGGGGCCTTGGCCCCACATGTCAGTGAATCAATAAAAGACACAGTGCAAATGCAGGGACTCTGTCCAAATTTGCTGCACATCTGTGTTAGTGGGATTTCTGCCTTAATTGGGGGGCACCTTTCGTCTTCTGACACAAAAAAGTTTCCTGAAAGATGCAAAAGTTTGTCCCTGAGCTGCATTTTAATTCTAATTGAACTGATGCCAGAATCCTTTGAGTTTAATTTCCTTCCTCGCAGAAAGATTACTTTGTAAGCCTTTATTTTGGCACAAGGTTTTAGCAAACTGCACCTGATAGTGGCAGGCCTCCCTATCTTGTTTTGCACATGAAGAAGGCAACTCTCAACCGCCATCTATCTTTGCTCACCAGAAACTTTGGCCCCAAGTTTCCACATGATTTGCTCCTGACTTTTAGGAGCAACTGGTGTAGAACGGAGTATCTTAGAAATCGGAATTCTCGTCATTTAATTTGCTCCAATTCTAGTCAGTTAGAACAGTTTCACTTTGGAACAGAACTTTTTTTTCAAAAGGGGGCGTGTCCGGCCACTTACACCTGTTTTCAAAGCTTCGTCAGTGAAAACTTACTCCAAACTAACTTAGAATGGAGTAAGTGAAGATTTTTGTACGCTCGAAAAAACCTTGTCTACACTTTAGAAAATCAGGCGTAGGTTACAAATCGGGAATGGTGGGGGGGGGGATTTAAAGGGAAGTTTACAAACATTAAACACTTCAGTTTTACAAATAAAGAGCCATCATCAATAATAAATGATAAATACAATAAATCAACCAATAAATCATAAAAAAAAATTAATAAGAAATAATTTTTTTTTAAATCAATAAATAAAACATTTTCTACTTACCGACTGCAGCACCGGGAGCCCTCCAACAGCGTGCTGGGATGCCCCCCCCCCCCACCCCCAGTGTGTCTCTGTCAGTGTCTCTATCTCTCCGTCTGTCTGTGTGTGTCTCTCATTCTCTGTCTGTCAGTGTCTGTGTTTCTGACAGCGAGGGGAGGGGGAGGAGGGGGGTAGAAGGAGAGAGGGGGGGAGCAGGGGGAGGGATGGGGGAGAAGGGGGAGGAATGGGGAGGGATGGGGGAGAAGGGGAGGGGGGGAGAAGGGGGGGGAGAAGGGGATAAAGGGGAGAAGGGGGAGAAAGGAGATGGGTGGGGAAAGGTGATGGGGGAAAGGAGATGGGGGGGAAGGAGATGGGGGGGAAGGAGATGGGGAGGGAAGGAGATGGGGGGAAGGAGATGGGGGGAAGGAGATGGGGGGGAAGGAGATGGGGGGGAAAGGAGAAGGGGGGGGAAAGGACAAGGGGGGGGAAAGGAGAAGGGGGAGGGAGGCTGAACGGGCCAGGCCTGAGACTTCGGGCAGGGCCCGTCCCCAGCATCAGATTTACAGGTAGGTGGCGTTGGGTCGGGTCGGGGGGGTGGTGGGAGGGAGGGAGGTCGGTTCAGTTCGGGTCTGGGGGAGGGAGGGAGGAAGAGGGAGGTCAGGTCGGGGAGAGGGAGGTCAGGTCAGATCCAGTCCGGGAGCGGGGGTGGGGGGGAGCGGGAGTCGGGTCCAGTCGGGGGGGGGGAGCGGGAGCGGGAGTTGAGTCGGGTCCAGTCAGGAGGGGGGGGTGGAGCGGGAGCGGGAGTCGGGTCGGGTCCAGTCGGGGGTGGGGGGGGGGGAGCGGGAGCGGGAGTCGGGTCGGGTCCGGTCAGGGGGGTGGGTGGGGGGGAGCGGGAGTCAGGTCGGTATCGGGAGTCAGGTCGGTATCGGGTCCGGTCCGGAGCCGGGAAGCGGGAGTCGAGTTGGGTCGGGAGGAAGCAGGAGCTGGCCGTGGGAGGAACCTTATTCACGCAGCCCCAGTGAGGCCATTCGGCCAGGGCTAGGGGCTGCGTGCTTCGGGCCCCTCCCACACAGTTTCGGGCGCCTGGAGCTACTGCACTTGCGCGCCCACTGTAGCGCGCATGTGCAGAGGTCCCGGCACTGTTTTCGGCGCAGGGACCTGGTTCCGCCCCCTACAGCTCCTGCTGCGCTGCGCCGAGGGCCAGAGGACCTGCAGGGAGGTGGAGAATACGGAGGTTTTTTTTAGGCGCACTTTGTGGTGCGAAAACGGGCGTCCAGGTCGGGACTGCGCCGTTCTAGGCGCGGCTCGAAACTTGGGCCCACTATCTGAGTTTCATTTGTCTCATGAAATCATGGGGCCTGAATTTAGTGAAGGCTCCCTCCCGCTTGTAAATCTTTTCTGCACCCTCTCTAAGGCCTTCCTAAAGTATGGTGACCAGAATCGGACACAATTCTCCAATTGAGATCGGACCAGCATTTTATAAAGGTTTCTCATAACTTCCTTGCTTTTGTACTATGCCTCTATTTATGAAGCCCAGGATACCATATGCTTTTTTAATAGCTTTCTCAACCTGCCCTGCCACCTTCAACGATTTGTGCACATATACCCCCAGTTCTCTCTATTCCTGCACTCTCTTTAGAGTTGTACCCTCTAGTTTATATTGTCTCTCCTCATTCTTCCTACCAAAATGTATCACTTTGCACTTTTCTTCTGCCACGTGTCCACCTATTCTAGCTGACTGTCTATGTCCTCTTGAAGTCTATCACCATCCTCCTCACTGTTCACTATACTTTCGGGTTTTGTGTCATCTGCAAATTTTGAAATTATGCCCTGTACTCGCAAGTCCATGTCATTAATATATATCAAGAAAAGCAGTGGTCCTAGCACCGACCCCTGGGGAACACCATGTTGTAGCTTCCTCCAGTTTGAAAACAACCGTTCATAACTCTCTGTTTCCAATCACTTAGCCAATTTCGTTTCCATGATGTTACTGTCTCTTTTATCCCATGGGCTTCAACTTTGCTGGTAAGCCTGTTAGGTGGCACTTTATCAAATGCCTTTTGAAAGTCCATATACACCACATCAACCGCATTGCCCTCATCAACCCTCTCTGTTACATTATCAAAAGACTCAATCAAGTTAGCTAAACATGTTTTGCCTTTAACAAATTCATGCTGGCTTTCCTTAATTAATTCACACTGATCCAAGTGTCTGTTAATTTTGGCCTGGATTATCGTTTCTAAAAGCTTCTCCACTATCGAAGTTAAACTAATTAGCCTGTAGTTGCTGAGTTTATCCTTACACCTTTTTTTGAACAAGGGTGTAACATTTGGAATTCTCCAGTCCTCTGGCACCAGCCCCATATCAAAGGATGATTGGAAGATATGGCCTGCACTTCTGCAAATTCCATCTTTACTTCCCTCAGCATTCTACGATGCGTTCCATCCAATCCTGGTGAATTATCTACTTTAAGTACAGCTAGCCTTTCCAGTAACTTCTCTTTATCAATTTTTATCGCATCCAGTATCTCAACTACCTCCTCTTTCACTATGACTTTGGCAGCATCTTCTTCCTTGGTTAACACAGATGCAAAGTATTCATTTAGTACCTCAGCCATGCCCTCTGTCTCCATGCATAGGTTTCACTTTTGGTCCCTAATCAGCCTCACCCCTCCTCTTACTACCCGTTTATTATTTATATGCCTATGGAAGACTTTTGGATTCCCTTTTATGTTAGCTGCGGACCTATTCTCATATTCTCGCTTTGTCCCTCTTATTTCCTTTTTCACTTCCCCTTTGAACTTTTTATATTCAAACTGGTTCTCACTTGTATTCTCAACCTGACATCTGTCAGACACCCCTTTTTTTCATCTTATCTCTTTCACTTTGGTCATCCAGTGAGCTCTGAGTTTGGTTGCCCTACCTTTTCCCTTCATGGGAATATACACCGACCATCTCCTCTTTAAAGGCAGCCCATTGTTCGATTGCAGTTTTTCCTGGCAATCGCTGATTCCATGGCTAATATGAACCTGATGATACTATGATCACTGTTCCATAAATGTTTCCCTAATGACATTTGCTCCACTTGACCTACCTCATTCCCCAGAACCAGATCCAGCAATGCCTCCTTCCTCATTGGGCCAGAAGGTATTGATCAAGAAAGCACATGTCAGAAATTCTTCCCCTCTACACTATTAGTATCCCAGTCTATATTAGGATAGTTGAAGTCCCCCATTATCTCTATAGTTCTGGCACCTCTCTGTAATTTCCCAGCAAACTTGCTCCTCTATATCCTTACCACTAGTTGGTAGCCTATAAAATATCCATCATCATAGACAGTCCCTTGGAATCGAAGACTTGCTTCCACTCCTGAAGTGAGTTCTTCGTTGGCTGAACAGTCCAATATGAGAGCCACAGACTCTGTCACAGGTGGGACAGACAATCATTGAGGGAAAGGGTGGATGGGACTGGTTTGCTGCACACTCCTTTGCTGCCTGCGCTTGACCTCTGCATGCTCTTGGCATTAAGACTCGGAGTGCTCAACGCCCTCCTGGATGCACTTTCTGCACTTGGGGTGGTCTTTGGCCAGGGACTCCCAGGTGTCAGTGGTGATGTCGCACTTTATCAGGAAGGTATTGAGGGTGTCCTTGTAACGTTTCCACTGCCCACCTTTGGCTCGTTTGCAATGAAGGGGCTCCGCATAAAGCACTTGCTTTGGGAGTCTTGTGTCTGGCATGCGAACTATGTGGCCTGCCCAGCGAAGCTGATCAAATGTGGTCAGCGCTTCAATGTTGGGGATGTTAGCCTGGATGAGGACACTGATGTTGGTGTGCCTGTCCTCCCAGGGGATTTGCAGGATCTTGCGGAGACATCGTTGGTGATATATCTCCAGTGACTTGAGGTGTCGTCTGTACATCGTCCATGCCTCTGAGCCATACAGGAGCACGGGTATTAAAACAGCCCTGTAGACCTTGAGCTTGGTGGTCAATTTGAGGGCCTGGTCTTCGAACACTCTTTTCCTCAAGTGGCCGAAGGCTGCACTGACACACTGGAAGTGGTGTTGAATCTCCGCATCAATGTCTGCTTTTGTTGACAAGAGGCTCCTGAGGTATGGGAAATGGTCCACATTGTCGAGGGCCACTCTGTGGATCTTGATGACTGGGGGCCAATGCTGTGTGGCGAGGACAGGCTGGGGTGGAGGACCTTTGTCTTACGGATCTTTAGCGTAAGGCTCATGCTTTCATATGCCTCAGTAAATACATCGACTATATCCTGGAGTTCAGCCTCAGAATGTGCTCAACGACGGAGGTTGGGGTGATCTTGGACCTGGCCTGGTGGCAATGTAGATTAAACAGCTTCCCACTGGTTCTGTAGTTTAGTTCCACTCCAGCAGGGAGCTTGTTGACTGTGAGGTGGAGCATTGCAGCGAGGAAGATTGAGAAGAGGGTTGGAGCGATGACGCAGCTCTGTTTGACGCTGGTCCGGACGTGGATTGGGTCTGTAATGGATTCGTTGGCAAGGATCACGGTCTGCATGTAGTCATGGAGTAAGCGAAGGATTTTGAAACTTTTCGGGGTATCCAAAACGGAGGAGGACGCTCCATAGACCCTCACAGTTGAGAGTGTCAAAGGCCTTTGTAAGGTCGAAGAAGGCCACCTATAAGGGCTGGCGCTGCTTCCTGCATTTTTCCTGCAGCTGTCGCTACAGAGGAATCTCCCTGCTTTCAGCCACTGGAAAAGTTGTTGCTAGAGTTTGTTATGTCCTTGAATGCTCTGATATTGACTCCATGAGGCAGTATGTTGTACTTGAACTGTAGTGACCGTAGTCCTTTATTGAGGCCATAGACGGTGGGCCCACACTGGTTAGCAGGATAGCTCTGCGCTTGCCTGCCAGTGTGGTCGGGTTGTCTCCTGCCAGGTCGTTTGCTGTGAAGAAATGGTCGAGCCTCTCCACAAAACCATCCCAATCATCACCATCAGCGAACTGCTGCAACGTACCAAGGGTAGCCATTTTCGCATGAAAGTCCGTAATCTCGTCGCCAATTGTTATGTCCTTCGATGCTCTAATAATAACTCCACGAGGCAACGGGTTGTACTTGAACTGTAGTGTCCTCAGTCCTTTATTGATAGCTTCAGAGTGAGGATCACACTGGGTGGCCTGCCTTTTATACTCGGCCAGGCACACCTGTACAGGTAACCTACAAGTCTCCCACTGCTGTGCCCTCTGGTAGCACATCTTGTGATAGTACAAACAGTAGCCATGTAGGATACATGACATCACTCTCCCCAAGCCTTTAGTGCAAATCACCTCTACATTGAATCTGCTCTGGGCTTAGCCCTTGGTGGGTCATTTTCAATCTTGGGTGAGTGGTTGGTGCAGCAGAGTGCTGGTGGTTGCTGTTTGTGTGTGTCCCTGACCACTTCATTCTCCCCCCCCACCCCCCGACATACAGATTATGCCAGAGGCTCATTGCATTCATGTACATTCAAGTCCAGAAAAATAAGTTTGCTTTACATTGGACTGGTGAGATACATTATCGATACGTAATGGGGATTGGTGACCGGTGCGTAAGGACAAACCAGTTCCAGAACTACTGGATGATGTCCAGGTAGTCTGGTGGCGGCGCGGAGCCCATTGCTGGCAGTGGGAACCCGGTTGACTCAAGTTGCCTGCTCTCGGGGCTTTTGCCGTTGCTCCTCGCATCGGACAGGTTCACAGATGCCTGTGATCTCCCTGTCCTTTCTTTGCACCCTGGGTCGCTGCTGCTCCCTGAGGAGCTGTTGTCTAGCAGTGCACAGGGAACTGCTGACTCGCTAGCCTGGGCGTTGTTTGGTTTGGGATCCTGGCTGATTCCGGTCCCCTTTGAGAGGACTGTTGCGGGTGACCCTACATTTCTGGGTATGGCCTTGGTGACGATGGAGTCTGGGGGCTGCGCCTTAGCACAGTTTGCTCTTTCAGGCTCGGGACGGTTGGTGCCATCGGGTGCCTGAGAGTCAGAACCGATCAGGGGCAGGGTATTGATACGGGGTGCTGTTGCCTTCCTGAGATTGCTTGCTCTGCAGCTCGTGTGTAGGCTGCTTGTGACCACACTCCATGGTGCATAACTCTGGTCACAGGGACACAGGCTACAGCGTTGGGTAGCTCGCTGGACCTGTGTGCTCCCGATGGGTGTTTGCCTGCTACATTGGCTGTGTGCAGTCCTACATCGCACAATGTTTCATTACTGATTGTGAATACCCTGTAGCTCCGATCGCGATCGCGTGATTTTTCCTTGCTTGTTGCATGTACACAATTCTGATCATCAATTACACATTTTACATGATCGCGTGTCTTTTCCTTGCTGATTGCATGTACACAACTCTGATTATCACTTACACATTTTATCTCTAACTCACAGTTGCTATTACATTGCTTGAGTATGTGGAACTGTCCCTTTAAGTATGATGGGTTGCAGGCCTCCTTTAAGAGAGCCTTGCTTGCTTTACCCCAATCCTCTTCTCCGTTTGGTGCCGCGTGTTGCTTCATCAGCGCTGCACCTCGCGGTCTGGCCACCGCCATCTTTTTCTTCAGCGCATCACCTCGTGGTTCGGGCGCCATCTTTCTTCCATCCACGATGTCGACTGCAGTGATCCTCTTCTCCCCAGGTTATGCCTCTGAAGCTGGGAAGTAGCCCCTGGATCCGATTTTCTTTCTCTGGAGTCCTGCCACTGGAGCCCGGAAGGTGCGCTCGAGTCGTCCCAGCTGGATCATCTCCACGTAGTCGTGCAGGGCGATCTGTGCCTCGGGTGCTGTGCTGGTCTGCTCTCTGGTGCCGGATCCGACTTCAGGTGAGGGCTTGCTTTGCCTCTGAGCGCAGAGAACGTTGATCGCTGGAGGGGTGAAGTCTTCCCACTCCCAATGGATCTTTTCCATCCACCTTCTTCCGAGTAGCGTTAGTCCATCATCTGCAACAATCCACAGAGGTAACTTGTGCACCGCGCCATCATGGAGTACCTTTACATCCGCACTACCAATGACTGGGATAAGTTCATCAGTGTAGTGCGCAGCTTTGCCTGAACTGGGACCAACTTGGGTCGTTCAGCTTGATTGTCCCATAGCCTCTCAACAGCTTCTTGACTCATTACTGACTGGCTCGCCCCTGTGTCCACTTCCATGAAGACTGAAACGCCATCTATTTCGACTTCCATCCTCAACGGGGAACACTCGATGGTGCAGGTAAACACGCTATATACCGCGTCGTGGGGCTGAACTGCCTCTCTGCCTATCGTTTCATAATCCGCGCTGGATTCATGGCCATCTGCAGACTCTTCATCGACACAGTGAGTCATATTTCTCTCACACATTTGCTGGAGGTGGCCCTTTGTGCTGCAACCTTTGCATACATCATCTTTAAAATGGTATTAGTGAGCCCTGTGATTCCCTCCACAACGCCAGCATGGAGCCTCTCCACAATGGTGTCCCAATCATCACCACCGGTGGACTCTGAGTTAAGGGACTCTGGGGCCTGTTCTCTCTTCCCTGAGAGGGTTCACGTTCTACAGTCCAGCCTTTAAAAGGCGCCACTTGGTGCACAGTACTTGCCGGGTTTGAGTCCTGAGGGTGAGTCATCTGCCTAGAACCGCAGGTTGAGGTCATGATGCCTGGCCCACAGAGATGGCCGTTTGCAGTGTGACTGAGGTATCCACTGACCGATTCCAATGACAAAAATGTCCTGCAGCGCTTCGTTGAAGTGGTCAGCGAAATCACACGGTGTCGCCAGCCTCCTGAGGTCTGCAGCGTATTTCGCAATTTCCTGGCCTTCGGGCTGTCGGTGGGTGTAGAACCGATGTCTGGCTGTGAGGATGATCTCCTTGAGCTTGAGTTGCTCATGGATCAGTGTTATGAGCTCCTCGTATGTATTGGTCATTGTCTTCGCTGGTGCCAGCAAGTCCCTGACGAGGCCATAGACGGTGGGCCCACACTGGTTAGCAGGATAGCTCTGCGCTTGCCTGCCAGTGTGGCCGGGTTGTCTCCTGCCAGGTCGTTTGCTGTGAAGAAATGGTCGAGCCTCTCCACAAAAGCGTCCCAATCATCACCATCAGTGAACTGCTGCAACGTACCAAGGGTAGCCATTTTCGCGTGAAAGTCCGTAATCTCGTCGCCAATTGTTATGTCCTTCGATGCTCTAATAATGACTCCACGAGGCAACGTGTTGTACTTGAACTGTAGTGTCCTCAGTCCTTTATTGATAGCTTCAGAGTGAGGATCACACATGGTGGCCTGCCTTTTATACTAGGTCAGGCACACCTGTACAGGTAACCTACAAGTCTCCCACTGCTGTGCCATCTGGTGACACACCTTGTAATAGTACAAACAGTAGCCATGTAGGATACATGACAGCGTTCTCTTCAACTGTCTTCTCCCTGTGGCCAAGGAACTGCGCCTGGAGTCACAGTGCGGATTTCGTCCCCTATGGGGCACAATAGACTTGATCTATAGAATACACCTAGCAGTGTAATGACATCTCTATTGTTTCTTAATTCCAACCAAATAGATTGTATCCTTAACCCCTCTAGGACATCCTCTCTCTCCAGCACTGTAATATTCTCTTTCATCAATACTGCCACTCCACCTCCTTTCTCTCCATCCCTATCTTTCCTGAACACCCTATATCCAGGAATATTTAGTATTCAATCCTGTCCTTTTTTGAGCCTGGTCTCCATTATCACCATGACATCATATTCCCATGTGGCTAGTTGCACCTGCAGCTCACCAGCCTTATTTACCATGTTACCACTGTAAACCTCTCTCTTAGTCTGACCCCACTGAATACCGTACTATTTATTACTCTGTCTCTCCCAATCCTTTGTGCACCTTGTTTCTCCTTTCTAACGCAACATCCTGGGCCCATCTCCCTGCAAATTAGTTGAAACCCTCCCAACAGCACTTGCAACTCCGCCCTCCCCGAGGATATTTGTACCAGCTTTGTTGAGGTACAACCCATCCAGCCTATATAAGTCCCACCTCCCCAGAACCGGTCCAAGAATCTAAAACCCACCCTCCTGCACCATCTCTCCAGCCACGTATTAATTGGCTCTATACTCCTATTTCCATACTCACTAGCTTGTGAACCGGAAGTAAGCGGTGAATGCTATCTTTGAGGTCCTGCTTTTTAATCTCTTTCCCAGCACCCTAAAATCTGCCTGCAGGACCTCATCCCTGTTTCTACCTATGCTGTTGATACTGATATGGACCATGACCTCTGGCTGTTCACCCTCCCCCCTCAGAATGTTCTGCAGCCACTCAGTGACATCCTTGATCCTGGCACCAGGGAGGCAAAATACCATCCTGGAATCACGTCTGCGGGCGCAGAAACGCTTGTCTGTTCCCCTAACTATTGAATCCCCTATCACTACTGCATTCCCAATATTCCTCCTCCCCGCTCTTGTATAGCTGAGCCACCCGTGGTACCATGGACTTGACTTTGGCTGTACACCCCATCGCCTGCGCCAGTATTCAGTACTGAATAGCAGTTAGAGAGTGATATGCACTCAGGGGACTCATGCACTACTTGCCTGTTCCTCCTTGTCTCTCTGATGGTCACCCATTGTTTCTCTGCCTATACACTCTTATGCTGCGAGGTGACCACCTATGGAAACGTACTATCCACGTTAACCACAATGGTGTGTAATCTACAACTATAGACACAACTGGTCTATAACATAACAACCTGAGAAATGTAGGAAGACAACTTTTCCCCACCGCACCTCTGCCCCCCCCCAGTAAATATTATTTAATGGTGCCTTGGAGAGGATGCAGAGAAGAAACGCAGCGAGTTATTGTGATCTAGAATGGACTGCCTGAAGTGTGGTGGAAGCAAATTCAATAGTAACTTTCAAAACAGAATTGGATATATATTTGAAAAGAAAAATTTGCAAGGCTATGGGGAAAGAGCAGGGAAGTGGGACTCATTTCATAGCTCTTTCAAAAAGCATGCATGATGTGCCAAATGGCCTCCTTGGGTGCTGTATCATTCTATGATATATCCTTCACAGTGTAATCAGATTTGTTTCCTGCATCACCTTACTTTTGTCAATATGAATTTCCATCTGTCTTTCATCTGCTCAGTTGGTTACAGTCTCCAGGTCTCTTTAAACAATGTTAATTTCCTTCAGATGTCCTACTTTCCAACATAATCTTATATCATCCACAAACGTTGGAATTCTACTTAGATTATCTTTGTCAAGGTCACTAATACATATTATGTAGAGCAGGAATCCCAGGACTGGTCTCTGGGGGACTTAACTGGTCACAGCTGTCCAATTAGAACTATTAGTGCCGATTGCTACCCTCTGTTTCCTATTATCTTGTCAATTAATAATCCAATTTATAGCTTCATTTTGGAGCCATTAGTTTTCATTTTAGTCACAAGATTCTGATGAAGGGTCTTATAAAATACTTTGAAAGTCAAGATATAAACATTCACTGTATCGATCTCCTCCCCTGACTCTGATACACATTTAACAAAATAAAGGCATATATTTTTAAGTGCTGTTACTTGTCAGAAACCCTGGTAAATTTTCCAGAATTGTTTCTGGTATAATAAACCCTGGTTTTGCTCTATTTTAGATGTCAGTGGAGCAGGTCCATTATTCAAGGGACCTTACTTTTGGTCCTACTCTTTGAACCCATTCATTGAAGGATGCTGATACGAATATTCACTCGGCAGCATCTTGGAGCCCTGACATGTAAACCATGTTAATGATTGAGTTGACTTCATTGGTATTACACTTATGTCAATCTTCAATGTCTTGGCCATTCAATTGAAAAAACAAACTTTAACAGTACTTTTTGGCCAATGAAATCCCGCTTTTGATGGTGAGACAGATTAATTATTTTGGGGATTTGAAAAATTAGTATAGATTAAAATTGTCAGAAAAAGTAAAACATTTATAATATTCCTTATGTCTACCAGTTACATAGTGAATGCTGAATCTGCCAACATTCATTGGTTAACTGTTTTTCTCCTTTCTGATTGATGTGCCAATAATCGTATGGCACAACTTTTCCCCTTTTAAAGGTTGCAGGCAATTACATAATTTAGTCCTCACTCAGTACTGCACTGGAGTGGCAGCCTGGACTATGTGCTCAAGTCTCTGGACTGGGACTTGAACTTATGACCTTCTGACTCTGATTGAGTGCCAGGCTGATTGCGTGGCACCCCACTCCCTGCTGGTCCAGGTAGGTGGTTTCTTCTTTGGCAGAGTCTGCAGCTTGTGCCCTTCCCTTTAATTGAGGGAAGAGCCCTCCACATATGTGGTAGCACTACGCGGCCCTGTGCGTAGTGCTGCTGAGGCGTCTGCCCCAGGAAGGAAGTGGCGCATCAGCGCTCGGCTTCCTTCTGGGGGCGGTAACTTGAATTTATTGAGCGGGGCCGGACTTCCGTGCCTGATGCAAACTTTTGTGCCTCCTGGATGTTACTGCCCCCAAGCGGGGCGATAATGAATTTCTAGCCCATAGAATCATACACCACAGAGACCATTTGGCCCATCGTGCCTGTGCCAGCTCTTTGAAAGAGCTATTCATTTAGTCTCCCTCTCCCTGCTCTTTCCCCATAGCCCTGCACTTTTTTCCTTTTCAGCTTTGTATCCAATTCCCTTATAACAGTTATTATTGAATCTGCTTTCAGGCAGTGCATTCCAGATCATAACAACTCGTAACACAATTTCTTCTTTCTCCTCCTCTCCCCTGTGATTCTTTTGCCAATTGTCTTTAATCTATGTCCTCTGGTTACCGACCCTCCTGCCAGTGGAAACAGTATATTGATTATGATTTCAAACACCTTTCCATGCAGCAGTGTTCAGTAGTTCAACCTCCCTCTGCAAACTCCATCTTGAAGACTGCCACTCACCCTAGTCTGATTTAACCTATTGCCTAGTTGATTTAGCACTTACTGGGATTAAGGAACATCTCTGAATCCTCAAACTGATATATCATTGCAAACATGAGTTATAAGAGAGTCTCTTTATCATTTGTGTCTGCTCTTTATCATTTGTGTCACTGGAGTTGTTCTATTTGGAATCTCATTTCTTACAGTTTTTAATACTTCCAGATTCTATTTATTTTTTTGGAACAAATATTGTAGTTCAAAATGAAATGAATAACAAATTGAAAGAAAGATTATCCATTTATACAGTGCCTTTCATGACCTCAGGACATCCAAAAATGCTTTACAATGAATGAAGTACTTTTGAAGTGAAGTCACTGTTGTAATGTCAGAAATGCAGCAGCCAATTTGTGCACACCAAGGTTCCAAAGACATCAATGAGATAAATGACCAGATAATCTGTTTCAGTAATGTTGAAGGATAAATATTGGACAGGATATCGGGCAGAACTCTCCTTCTCTTCTTCGAATAAAGCCACGGGATCTTTTAAGTCCACCTCAGAGGGCAGATGGGGTATCTGAAACGCAGCACCTCTGACAGTGCAGCACTCCCTCAATTCTACACTGGAGTGTCAGCCTGGATCTTTTGGAGTGGAACTTGAAGCTACAACTTTCCGACTGAGTTGAGAGTGCTTGCCAAAACTCGGTACAGCAATGACGATTGACACGTGGACCTGTGAAGCTTCATGTGCATCTACAACCATGCAGCACAGAAAATGGCCATTCGGACCATGATGCCCATGCCCACTCTTTGAAAGAGCTATCCAATTAGTCACACTCCCCTGCTGTTTCTCCATAGCCCAAGCATTTTTTTTCTTTTTCACGTTTATATCCAATTCTTTTTTCAAAGTTATTATTGAATCTGCTTCCATCCCTTCAGGCAGTGCGCTCCGGATCATAAACGACTCGCTGCATTGAAAAAAATCTTCTCATCTCCCTCGGTTCTTTTGCCAAATATCCTAAATCTGGTTACTGCCCCTTCTTCCAGTCAAAACAGTTTCTCTTTATTTACTCTATCAAAACGCTTCATAATTTTGAACAGCTCTATTAAATCTCACCTTAACCATCTCTGCTCTAAAGAGAACAATCCCAGCTGACTTAAAGGAATATGGTGTTGGAGTAACAGCGCTGGTGCTGTACAGACAGACCGTAATGGTCGATTAGCTTTATGATAAATGCAGAGAATGCTGCCCCACTGCTCTTATATTCCAGTGAGTCTGTTGTGCTGAAACTTGCTATCTGGTTTCTGTCACAGTCAACGTGACAATCAAAAACTGCTACAAGGAATTATCATTAACATCTTCTTAGTTTCATTCTCTCTCATGATTGACTTTTAAAATTTTTTTTTGCTTTTCTGCCATAATTGAAGGTTGTTGCTTGAAGTAGTTATTGAATTTGACAGGGTGACTGAGTGGAATTAAGATGCATGTAGTTGAAGCTAAGGCAATGCTCGAATAATAGCTCTTATCTGTACTGTTGGCACGGTAACGTCTTGAGGCAATTCTTCGATCGTGCCATCAGCACTTGCACTTCACAAATCGCGCACGAGAAAAAATTAAAAGGATGTTAAAGTTAATCAGAGGGCCCGGTGACTAATTTTTAACAGCAGCATTTTGAGATCAAACTACAAATCTCGGATGCATAGCAGGGGTGCTAAACAGTTTGAAAAAAAGTAGTGGCTCTCTGATTTCATTGTTTACAGGTAAAAGTCATCTAATGACAGACAGTGTCGAGCATTACTAGCCAACATGAAACACATTTATTTTCTAGAGGTTTTTGAGACATCCTCCTCCAGTTAATGCATTAGTTACAGACAGATGCGAACGCCCACACACTCACACTCTCACACACACACCACGGACATGTGTGCACACACACACACACAGACTTGCAAGCAGGTGCACACACTCTAACTAGATTATTAACAAGCCACTTAAAATTTGGTTAACGGATAAACTGCAACAAGTGAAAAGCATAAAAATCAGCATGGACAGAGAGAAAAAAAGGGCAAGAGCCAGGAAAATGATGTGTTTTAAACGGGAGAAAAGAGAAAAGTAGATAACCAAAGGATAAAAGTAAGTGATGTGACTATCCAGAGCAATGACTTTAATATCAAGGCATGAAGGTTTCAGTGAAGGTTGGTTGTGGATGAGTAATCTAAAAAGATAAAAACAGGGTGAAGGAACCTGAGACTGAGAGTCAAGAAATTATCTGAAATTATTTCACGTCTTGATGTTCCTGTCAGTTGACTATGGACAGAGAGGTTTCAGCTGAAAGGTGGGTTACGTGAGATAAAACTTGTTATGGGGTCAGTGTAGGTTGTTTTACTTTTCGTACATGGACTTTGAAACCCTAAGTTACAGCTCATGTTTCTGCCGTCCTTTAGATTTTATTTTTAAAAATTTAATAGTTCTCCTCAAAGTCTCTCACCATCCTGACTTGGAAATATATTGCTGTTCCTTCAGTCCCTGGGTCAAAATCCTGGAACTCCCTTCATAAGAGCACTGTGGGATTACCTTCACCACATGGACTGCAGCAGTTCAAGAAGGCAGCTCACAACCACCTTCTCAAGGGCAATTAGGAATGGGTAATAAGTACTGGCCTTGCCAGTGATGCCCACCTCCCAGGAAAGAATTATAAAAAACCCCAATAAACTAAAACCGGGGTGGACCAATTGATAGGTCATTTTCCTTTAATTCTGACCTAGCTAAATTATATTTATAATTAAACACATCATCAACAAATTCATTTTGCTCCAACAAACTACCGAATGAAATGGCAGGGTCTGTGGTAAACCGACTGCCCAGAGCTAGCATTTACTTTGAGCACGCACCTCCCTAACGAGGTCCTCGGCAGTGGATCCTAGGAACAGGAGTAGGCCATTCATTCCCTGTGTGTGTGGTCACCTTAGAACTGGGGGAGCAAGTCATCCTCGACCCCGGGGGGACTGCTTAAGCGAGAGAAGAGAAGAATTCAAAAACAGTCCAAAAGTACTGTTGAAAACAACTCAAAGACACTTCAAGCAGCAGTTTGTATTAATTGCTTCCTGGGGATCACTTACTCCCTTCTTAGCTGTGAGGGCTAGACTGGGCTAAGGTCTGATGCAAGACATGCTATGTGTCAACACACCAAGCAGCTTGGAATACTGGAGTCCAGATGTTTAATCTGAAATTCTTCTCTCCGTTATATTCTCGGAAGCTTTAACACCTTTATTTTCACGTTGTTGCTGAAATCGTGGGATGAGGAATGTCAGGGAGCTGTAGTGCGTATTCATGCACCAGGAACCCATAATATAATTTCAGGGCCTAAATGCCACATGTCAATCATGGAAAGGAATGGATTCATGCATTACATCATGAGCACTGTGTAAAACATGGAATGGATTAATGTATTACATGATGGGGACAGTGTAAAACATGGAATGGATTAATGGAAACCATCAAGTGTCAATTAGGTGTCGAATCATTCCTGACATGTTGCTACTCCAAGTCCCATCATATGTAATCTATATGAATTGCAATAAAATGGTGACTGTGCCTTGCATATTTTCAGTCAGGACCTCAGTGGCCATTTTACTACAGTAAACATAGATTGCTTATGATACAGTCTAGAGTGAGAAAATATTAAGGAAGCAATTTGCTTCAATATCTGGGAATTTGTGGTGATTGGGCAATTTCTGGAATTCCTTGCCAATATTCATATTCTAGCTGGAAGTTACATGAAAATGAGGAATGTCCAAGGGGGTGGAAGAATTATTTCTATGTGGACAGTAGGGAAAACTAATCTCTGGCAGTGCCCTGTCTGTAGGAAGCAGTGAATACAGACATAGTTAGAACAATGGGTGAACGCTCAGAGGAGACCGTTGTATGTGACTCTCGGGGAATATCTGTCTGAAATTTGGCTGGGATGGAGATGGGTATAGAGAAACAGAGGCAGCTGAGTATCCTCGACCCAAATAGCCATGAGGCAGTATTAGGCATGGTTGAGTTTTTATAGAGGAGTATTCAAATCAATCTTGACTTTCTGTTTTGCTTCAGTTCTGGAGAGACCACAATTACAAACCTCTTAAAGCGAAATCTTATACTTGATTTGACATTCATTTGCAAAATGGGCAGAAGGCCTCTAGTCTGATGTTGAAACTAAGTCAAGGTGACATTGGTCCTCGGGTTACCTGCTCAGTTACACTTGGAAAAGTGGAAAATTCTCCCTATTGCTCGTTCTATGCAAATGTCATTGGATAATCAAATAATGTAAGTAAAGTGCACAGTTTTACCGAAAGTCGTGAAAGATGAAGCAAAGCACCATGGGGTACAACCAAAATTGTAAGAGGGTCGATGTAATTTATGCACCTGTGAGTATGCTCACCTGGTTTGAAGAATTGTTGAGATGGAATTCCTAATGGGTACCAAGCCCCGAAACCTTCCTCCGGAGCCAGCACCTCACAACTTGAGCCTCCTCGGGGAAATCCCCTCCATGCCTTTCAGTTCTGCGCAGAGGGGTTTTCTGTACAGGCTGCTCTTACACACTCTCCACCTTGCTATCCTTGTCTGCCGTCCGGACATGTCATGGCGCACCATCTTGCCGTCCGGAGGAGTCTGGGACCCCCAATGGAGTGCACTCTATGCGGGAGTCCTCCCTCTATTTATTGGGGACTTGGCCTGGAGGGTGATGCACGGAGCAGTCCCGTGCAATCCGTTTCCAAGTCGGTTCACGGGCTCCCAGGCCGCCTGCAATTTCTGCGGTCTGGAAGAGTCCGTGTTCCGTGTTTTTATGGAGTGTGCGAAGTTGCAGCCCCTGTTCCATTATTTGAAGGGGCTGCTCCTCAAATTCTGGTTGCACTTCAGTCCCACACTCCTGATCTTTGGGCACCCTGTGCGAAGGGGAGTGGGCAGGTCGGAGGGCCTCCTCGTAGGACTGCTCCTGGCCATGGCCAGGGGCCAAGGTGGCCATCAGCCGGTCCAGGCAGCGGGCGGTCGAAGGGGTCGTTCAGCCTGACTGTCTGCCTCTCTTCTGCAGTTACATCCAAGCCAGGGTGTCCCTGGAGATGGAGCATGCGATGTCCACCGGTATGCTCGCGGCCTTCCGCGAGAGGTGGGCACCAGAGGGACTGGAGTGCATCATCACCCCCGGCAACCAAATTTTAATTTGATGATTTGTCTAAAAGTTTAATTTGTTTTATTGTGCTGGTTTTTAGTGCCCTCCTCCTTTTAGCCAAGGAGCACTCATATAATTTGTGTTTTTACTGCCCTTTTTTTTTTAAAAAAAAAAACCCCAAAAAACAAAAAAAGGAGGCACTTGAAAAGTTTTTGGAGTGTGCATCACTCCAGGGGGCACTTGATTATTTGTTGTACAACAAAATAGTTTTAGAGCTGTTGAGATGGAATTCCTCATGGGTGCCAAGCCCCGAAAGCTCCCTCGGGAGCTGGCGCCTCACAACTTGAGCCGCCTCGGGGAAAGCCCCTCCATGCCTTTCAGTTCTGCGTGCAGGGGTTTCCTGTACGGGCTGCTCCTGCACACTCTCCGCCTTGCCATCCTTGTCTGCCGTCCGGACATGCCATGGCGCACCACCTTGCCGTCCGGAGGAAGCGGGGGTCCCCAATGGAGTGCACTCTACACGGGAATCCTCTCTCTATTTATTGTGGACTTGGCCTGGAGGATGTTGCATGGAGCAGTCCCGTGCAATAAGTTTCTAAGTCGATTCACCGGCTCCCCAGCCGCCTGGATTTCTGCGGTCTGGAAGAGTCCGTGTTCCACGTTTTTATTGAATGTGTGAGGTTGCAGCCCCTCTTTCAATATCTGAAGGGGCTGCTCCTCAAATTATGGCTGCATTTCAGTCCCACACTCCTGATCTTTGGGCACCCTGTGCGGAGAGGAACAGGCAGGTCGGAAGGCTGCCTCGCAGGACTGCTCCTGAGCACGGCCAAGGGGGCCATCATTTGGTCCAGGCAGCGGGCAGTCGAGGGGATCGTTCAGTCTGACTGCCTGCCTCTCTTCCGCGGTTAAAACCGAGCCAGCATGTCCAGGGAGATGGAGCACGCGGTGTCCACCGGTACGCTCGCGGCCTTCTGCGAGAGGAGGACGCCGGAGGGACTGGAGTGCATCATCAGCCCCGGCAGCCAAATTTTAATTTGATTTTATATGTCAAAATGTTAATTTTTTTATTGTGCCGGTTTTAGTGCCGCCTCCCCCCTTTTAGCCAGGGGGCACTTGTATAATTTGTGTTTTTAGTGCCCTAAAACCCGAAACCTCCCTCAGGTGCCGGTGCCTCACAACTTGAGCCTTGTCCGGAAAATCCCCTCTGTCACTTTCAGTTTGGCGTGGAGGGGATTCCTGTATGGGCTGCTCTTGCACATTCTCTACTTTGCCATCCTCATCTGCCGTCCGGACACGCCATTGTCCATAGGAGGCAGGGTTCCCCAATGGAGTGCACTCTACGCAGGAGTCCTCCCTCTATTTATTGGGGACTTGGCCTGGAGGGTGTTGCGTGGAGCAGCCCCGTGCAATAAGGTTTTAAGTTGGTTCACTGGCTCCCAGGCCGCCTGTAATTTTTGCGGTCTAGAGGAGTCCGTGTTCCATGTATATGTTGAATGTGCGAGGTTGCAGTTGCTCTTCCAATATCTGAAGGGGCTGCTCCTCAAATTCTGGTTGCACTTCAGTCCCACACTCCTGATCTTTGGGCACCCTGTGCGGAGGAGAGCGGGCAGGTCTAAAGGCCTCCTCGTAGGACTGCTCCTGGGCACGGCCAAGGTGGCCATCAGCCGGTCCAGGTAGCGGGCGGTCGAGGGGGTCGTTCAGCCGACTGCCTGCCTCTCTTCTGTGGTTACATCCGAGCCAGGGTGTCCCTGGAGATGGAGCACGCGGTGTCCACCGGTACGTTCACGGCCTTCCACGAGAGGTGGACGCCGGAGGGACTGGAGTACATCATCACCCCCGGCAGCCAAATTTTAATTTGAACTACGACTAAAGTTTCATTTGTTTAACTTCGTCGGTTTTAGTGCCCCTCCCCCTCCCCCTCCCCCTCCCCCCCCCCCCCCCCCCCCGCCTTTTATCCAGGGAGCACTTCTATAATTTGTGTTTTGGTGCCCTAAAAAAAAACAAGGGGGCACTTGAAAAATTTTTGGAGTGTGACCCCCCCCTTTAATTAGGGGGCACTTGATTAATGTTTACAACAAAATAGTTGTAGAGCTGTTGAGATGGAATTCCTCATGGGTGCCAAGCCCTGAAACCTCAGGTGCCGGTGCCTCACAACTTGAGCCTTGTCCGGGAAATCCCATCCGTGCCTTTCAGTTTGGCGTGGAGGGGATTCCTGTATGGGCTGCTCTTGCACACTCTCTACTTTGCCATCCTCGTCTGCCGTCCAGATACATCATTGTCCAGAGGAAGCGGAGTTCCCCAATGAAATGCTCTCTACGCCGGAATCCTCCCTTTATTTATTGGGGATTGGCCTGGAGGATGTTGCATGGGGCAATCTGGTGCAATAGGTTTATATGTAGATTCACAGACTCCCAGACCACCTCTCATTTCTGCGGTCTGGAAGAGTCCCTGTTCCGTGTTTATGTTGAAAGTTTGAGGTTGCAGCCCCTATTCCATTATTTGAAGGGGCTGCTCCTCAAATTTTGGCTGCACTTCAGTCCCACGCTCCTGATCTTTGAGCATCCTGCGTGGAGGGGAGAGGCCAGGTCGGAGAGCCTCCTCATTGGACTGCTCCTAGGCCTGGCCAAGGTGGCTATTAACTGGTCTAGGCAGCGGGCGGTCGAGAGGGTCATTCAGCGCGACTGCCTGCCTCTCTTCCGCGGTTACATTCGCGCCAGGGTGTCCCTGGAGATGGAGCACGCGATGTCCATGGTACGCTCGTGGCCTTCCGCGGAGGTGGGCACCGAAGGGACTGGAGTACATCATCACCCTTGGCAACCAAATTTTAGTTTAGTTTAAGTTGCAGTTAAAGTTTTATTTGGAAATTTGTGGGTTCTAATGCCCATGCAAAAGGGGGAATTTGATTTGAGGTCCTGCTAAAATAGTTGTAGAGCTGTTGAGTTGGGAACGGCTTAGCCAGTCACATGATGGTCACAAGACCCAATAAAACCCCAGCCAGTTGGGTTCAGGGGATGTATGATGAGGCAGGTGATTGTGAGCCTGGTGGATGAACTGGTAATGTGTAGTGTGATTGTTAAACCTTTTCTAATAAACCAACTAGTTCTTAATGGCAACGTGTTGCTATTAATTCTTAAGCAAAGAACCATTGAAGCAGATATATTACAGTGAGCAACAACAAAAAATGAAAGAACCAAAGACCAACTTTGAGAGGTTAAAATAAAAGTCACATAAAAGTGGATAGAAAATAGTCCCCAAGTGGGAACTAAAAATTCACAAAGGTTGGATCGAGTTGTAATCATTTTCAACTAACTGAAATTCCTGTAGGGAAGGATTGCTTCAGTATGGTTCAGTTCTTCCAGAGAATCATACCCAAATTACTGAGATTGTCTCAACTAACTACTTTGAAGATTGTAGATTTGCCCACGAGGCTCTTTCTCCAAAGTCTGTAAGGACAAAATGACCTCAGGCTGTCAGTTTTATATTGCACCATGTCCCTCTGAAAACACACCTCCTTGCAGCTTCCGGAGAAATTGTGCTGTGTCCACTGGAATTAAGGAAAATTCAAATGTCAATGATGATGATATTAGAAATGGCATGGGGCAGGACGGTAGTTGTACTTGAGCTATTTCTGATAACGCACTTTGACAGCCAGTGCCCTGGACATTAATAATCAGATCCCCCGTCAAGGGGATTTTTGACTTCCGCCTGCAACAGGCCTGAAGTTGGCAATTGGAGGCTTGAACCATTTCATGTAGCGGGCTGTCAAGATGCACGTTTCATTTGTACCTGAAAATTGCACTCTGGGACTATCAAGCAGCGTAGGACCCCGATTTGCATATGTGAGCGGCCTCCTGTTTGAAACAGGCAGGTGAGCAGCTCGATCATTTACAGGCCCCTGTTGAACATTGCATCCGGCAGGCCTTGGACATCTATAGGTAGGCCGAGGTGTTTCCCCCTACTGCCCCCCACCCATCCAGCTGATTATGCTCTGTTAGCCATCTACTTTTCAGAAAAAGACAGCTGGCAGTTAAAAATAGGCCCCGGAGGGTCTTGGTCTATAAAATGTAAACTAGGGGCTTAACGAGCCTCATGCACAGGTGTCTGCCGCCCAACGCACATGCAGCACTCACTGTGAGGCACATAATAGGCTTTCTGTTAGAGGGAGTCATGTTATATTGTGGGTTGAGCTATAATGGAAGGCAGTATAATGAGGGAGGTACAATAATGAATGTGATATGGTAGTGTAGTGGTTATGTTACAGGACTATTAACTCCAGGAGAGGCGTGAGTTCGGGGCCTAGAAGAGGCGAGGGCCCAGGGACAGCAAGGCTTAGCCCACCCTGCAATATGTGTGCGCACTAGGTCCATGCAGCAGAGCTGGTCTCCAGTCATCTTGGTTAATCCTTGCCACTGGACCAAGACCTAGCTCTGTCAAGCCTGTGTGGTGGCTGGTGTTCAATGGCCACCACACGTTAAAAAAAATCCACGCATAGGCATCTTCCACCCTTCAATATATAATTCGGCATCTGGAATATTGGGTCCTTAATTGAAACACCTGTGAACTCATCCCTTTTTGGCGCAGAAGCAAGTCATCCTCGATACGAGGGACCGCCTAAGAAGAAGAAAAAGTAATCTGGAGGCTTGGACTAATCATCCTGAAAACGTGAGTTAAATCCCACCAGGGCAGTTTGAGAATTTGAATTCAATGTAAAAAGTCTTGAAATAAAAAAATTGGCACCAACAAACGTGACCATGAAGCTGTCGGATGTCCATAAAAAAACAAAAGTTCACTAAAGTCCATTAGGGAGGGAAACCTGCTATCCTTACTCGGTCTGGCCATATATGTGACTCCAGTCCCACACCCAGTGTGGTTGACTCTTAACTGCTCACTGATGTGGACCTAGCCAAGCCACTCAGTTGTATCAAGCCACTGCAAAAAATTACCACACGGACTGCAATGGTTCAGGAACAAGATGCACCACGACCACCTTCTCTGGGCCACTAGAGGATGGGCAATAAATGTTGGCCTTGCCAGTGACGCCCACGCATGGATGGATAAAGAGAAATGACACACTGATAATGCTCTGGCAATACTTTGTCATAGCCGAATAGCTTTATGCGGAGAATTGTCATGGTTTAGTTTTAGATTGAAGGATACTGGTCTAACAACAGCATTGCTCCAGCTTGCGTCTGTAGCTGGGTGAGAGGACGGAGCCACTTACTTTATGGCTGCAGGGGTCCCTACAGTGGAAGCTCTGAAGACATTAAAGGAAATGTATGACTTTCAGAGCCTAGTCTCGAGGTCGAGCACTATGTTAATGATGTCACTGATTTATAAATCTGCTGTAAACTCATTAGGAACAAAAGAATAGCATCCCTGCCAGTACAAATAGCTCCTGTGCTGATTATTCCACTGACATTACTTTCTCATTAAACAATCAATCAGTTAATTACAGCGTAATGATAATAGCTGTGTCTAGATCTGCAATATTCTGATCGAAAAGGTCACATCAAATTACCCGTTAATTCCAGCATTGTATTTGTTCTGTTAAAACTCAGTTACAACTCAGTTACTGTCTACCTGCATATAAATCAGCTTGACTTAAAGAAAGCAGAAAGTAAAATATTACTTTTCTCCCTATGAAAGTTTCAAGTGTTCATCCATCACAGTTAGATGTCACGCTTAGTGACGGATGCAGAACAATCGCTAAAAAGAGCATAAAAAAGGAAGTAATCCAATCAGTTCCTGTGACTTTTACTGTTCTTACTAATTTGGCTTCTCTTAAGTGCAGGAGTTGTGAATTTACAAGTAGCTGTCTATCTATAGAAACTTCCTTGAGCAGTAAGCATCTATCAGAGCTCCAGATGTGTCTCTGCAGACCACTTCTTCACAGAGATGAGTTCAGTGCTGGTCTTAAAGTGACAGGCCAAGTTAAGCACAGCACCACCTCAGCAGCTAAAGCTTACAACTGTGCTACAGATCCCAAGCCATCTTTGTGCAACACCGGCAGAGATCAGCTGGTTTGATGTTCTCTTTGAAAGGCTTGTGTCGTTTGACTGTTCTTGTTGCAATACGCAGTGCAGTAAATCCTTACTTAATAGAACTCGATAGCTTGCAAATCCACCCTGCTGTAGCTGAGGGACCATAAAAAATAAAAAAAAAATTACAGTAGCACCCAGCACCTAAATGAGAATTGAAATAACAGTTGCAGCTTATTCTTTGAATATAGAAATATATATTTTTTCTCAACATTTTTTGAATTCCATTTTGTGATATTCATCGTTTAGAAACTTTCAGCACATCATATTTATATACCTTATTTGAAAGAAAATAGGTGCTCGTTTTCTAAGATGGAAAATCATTTCAACGCTTAAGGGATTTAATGTTAGTTTTATTCCCAGCTTTGCCACTCATCACTTGCATTCTCCTCAATCCAAAGCTTATCACTTTGTGTCAGATAATGGAACTTTCTCCAATCAGTCTTTTCCTTCGAAGCATATAAAAAATAATATCAGCTCACAATGTCACATTGTTGGGAGGTTGTCTGATAGAGTGCTAAATAAAAGAGATGACCACAACTGAAATGCATTGAGGTATGAAGCTAACTGTTACTGTGGGGAAAAAATTGTGAGCGTGATTAGCCAGCTATTAAGTAAAACTGTAGCTAGTGGTGCTTCATTCAAAGATAACGGCTCAGCATGCAGATCCTGTAATCACTGTGTCTATGACTGATGCGACAATTATATATACAGACGCAGTGCTTTAACAATCGACTTGAGTGTAAAGTGGCACTGATGGCAAGTAGCAGTAACCATGGATAAGAGCAAAACTGGATGCAGTCAGGCCACAGATTTTGTATTTGGAGACAAGAAAAAAAGTTTCTAAAATACTCCAAAAATTACATCTGCATATCTCAATAATTTCCTCTGTAAGCATCTTTTTGGTTTATTATTACATTCCTCAAGTGGTCTTTGAATTAATGGAATGATTATTCTGTGGTTTAAACTTGATGGAAGATTTGATTTTTTTACTATTTCTCTTATTTACATAGAGGGTTGTGCACTATGGATGAGGAATGGTGGAAACACAGTACAGGATTAAAGAGGGAGCAGTATGTTGTTTGGATAACTTTTGTCCTTTGGCCACTACTAATCAGAAAAGAATCATAGAATCTTATAGCACAGAAGGAGGCCATTTGGCCTGTCGTGCCTGTGCTGGCTCTTTGGTAGAGCTATCCAATTTCCAACTCCCCCACGCTTTCCCCATAGCCCTACAAATTGTTTCCTTTTCAAGTATAACTCCGTGCACTGTACGTCTTCTGTGACATGTCCCACTACCAACCCATTTTCCATCTTATATCAGTGTGAAATGAATGGGGATTTAGGATAGCAGATGGTATGCCAAGGCTGAATGAATCAGTAGCCATTTGTGATGAGAATTTATGTGCTGGCATTCACATTCCTCCATAACCCAGTGCCAGCATCAAACATTCCCTGATCAGATGCAGATTCCGTATCCTATTCTGTTCCATTGATGTATTTTTATGGCAGCCTTAGGACTCATCGCTATCCTTTACCACATCAGTGCACATTTTCCAGTTCATCCTATAGCATCTTGTGCTGTAGGCTTGCACATATCCAGAATGAAGTGAAGATCAGCCAAACATTGGCAAAGAGAAACTTCAAAGAATATAACATATCTTTCATTTATATAGCACCTTTCATGACCTCGGGAAGTCCCAAAGCACTTTACAGACAAATAAATATTTTTTTAGAAATGCAATCAGAGTTTTAATATAGGAAAATGTTGGAGACAATTTACGCATAGCAAGGTCCCACAAACAGCAATGGAATAACTGTCCAGATCATTTTTTTTAAGTTTGAGGGATAATTGATGGCCTGAACACTGGGAGAACTCCCCTACTCTTCTTTGTACAACATCCTGTGACATTACTCAATCTGTTTAACATCTCATCTGAAAAATGGCACCTCTTGCAGTGCAGCACTCTCTCAGTACTGCAGTGGAGTGTCAGCCTGGAGTGGGGCTTGAATCCAGTATCTTCTGACTTCGAGTTAACAGTGGTACTTGTGAGCCAAGGCTTAGTAATTTCTAGACTTATGTCAGCAATTCTCACAGATATGTCTGATGTATTCATATGCTATTCCACTATCCATTAGCAGAGACAATAATGCATTTAAATCATCGTAGGCAGTCCCTTGAAATCGAGGAAGACTTGCTTCTGCTCTAAAAGTGAGTTCTTCGATGAATGAACAGTTCAATACGGGAATTACAATCTCTGTCACAGGTGGGCAGCCAGTGGTTGAAGGAAAGTGTGGGTGGGGAGTCTGGTTTGCCGCACGCTCCTTCCGCTGCCTGCGCTTGGTTTTTGCATGCTCTTGATGACGAGACTCGAGGTGCTCAGCGCCCTCCCGGATGCACTTCCTCCACTTAGGGCGCTCTTTGGCCAAGGACTTCCAGGTGTCAATGGGGATGTTGCATTTTATCAAGTAGGCTTTGAGGGTGTCCTTGTAATGTTTCCTCTGCCCACCTTGAGCTCGCTTGCCCTGTAGGAGTTCCAAGAAGAGCGCTTGCATTGGGAGTCTTGTATCACGCATACGAACAATGTGGTTCGTCCAACGGAGCTGGTTGACTGTGGTCAGTTAACACCTGTATTAAATAACAATTTTGCACATATTGGCCCCAAAAATCCTTGGGACCCAATCTCGGCAGTTATATGAGGATCGTGCCTACTGGTAGCCCCCAGCATGGCCCTGCGGGGTCAGCGCTGAGGTGCACCTAATTTACATGGAACACATCTATGGTACCTATCTAACTAATGCATCCCAAAACTTAGTGCCTGCTCACCATTGGAGGAGAGGGGTTGTGCACATTTTCCACTCCCACCCCGACCCACCACCAAATCCAGCCAACTTCATTAATCTCCCTATGTAAGGGACCGATAACAATGTTAAAAAAAAATTGCACCTTTTCTGGCCGCTTGCCAAGCCTGTAACCCCTCTGCCCAGGCCCCCATGCCACCCATCTAAGGTTCTGTACATCTCGTGCCACTGAGGGTAAAGGTCTCCAGTCCTAAGTGACGCAGGAAAACAGGAACTCTTGATGTAGGAGTCTCCGCCCCTGGCTACACTCCTCCCCTGATGAGATAGGCAGAGTTTGGAAGATCCCAGAACGGGGAAAGACCTGGAATAATCTGTTGGATTCTCGGCACGAGGCTGGATCACAGCTTTAGTTCTACGTGAACCCATCACTACTGATGAATTGTAACAGAGCCCATCTGTTAGAAATACCACGTTTACTCCAAATCAATCTCAATCTTCAAAAGATTTTCTCTATCAATGACATAGCCCATTTAATTCATAATTTTCCTGCTCAATACTGCAAATCTGAAGCTACAATTTCCCTTCCCAGCAAGCTACCTGTCAATTTCAGGTCACTTTCACTAATCCCAAATCAATCAACGAGTGATCCCTGTCTACTCGCACTAATTTAGATATAGGGCTGTCAAACAGTGGATAATTGTGTTATCAGCATGAAAGAGTCGCTACATGAATATTAACTAGTTATTTATTTAACAATTGGAAATGAGCAAAATATAGGCCTCCAGAACAAGTGTGTATTCTTTTAGATCAAAATAGACCATACGTTCATTACTCCCCCGATTTAAGTAGCTGTTAGAAAGAAGAAAGACTTGCAATTCTACAGAACCTTTCAGTACTCAGGATATCCCATGGTGCTTTTCAGTCAATTAAATACTTTTGAATAGTAGTCACTGTTGTAATGTTGGAATTGCAGCACACAGCAAGATCCCACAAACAGCAATGAGATTAATGACCAGCTATAGGTACAGCGTCGAGAATCCGGAGTTCCGGAATACGTACTGTTCCAGAATCCGGACACAGAGATGATCTGTGGCGGGGTCATCTGGAATCCCCTGTTCCGGAATCTGGACCACCGCCTCGGGACGTTGCCGATCACTCCCTCGCCTCGGGCTGCCGCCAACCTCTGCCCTACCTCGGTCTACCGCCAAACCCGCCCGACTCCCCCTCGCCGTCTCGGGCCCAACTCCCATTCCCCCGGGCCCATCGCCCCTTCCCCTCAGCCCCAGGCCCAACTCCCCCTCGCCGTCTCGGGCCCGACACCCGCCCCCCCCCCCTCCCCACTGCCCCGGGCATGACTCTCCTTCCCCCGCCCTGGGCTAGACTCCCCCTCCATCTTGCTGCCCCGGGTCTGACAACCGTCCCCCGCCCCGGGCCCAACTCCCCCTCCCTCGCCCCAGGCCCAACTTCCCATTGCACCCCCCCCAGGTCCGACTCGCCCTGCCCTGGACATGACTCGCCCTCCGCCACCCCGGGTCCAATTCCTCCTCCCCCTCAGCATCCCGGGCTTCTTGCCCCGCCCCCCCACCGCCCCGGGCCTGACTTCCCCCTCCCCCTCGCCATCCCGGACACCCCCCCCCGGCCCCGGGCCCATCTGCAGCTCGCCGCCCCGAGCCCGACTCCCTCCCCCCCCAACCACCACCCCCAACTGCCCCGGGCCCGGTTCACCCTCCCCCTTGCAGTCTCTGGCTCGACACCCCCTCGCCCCTGGCCTGGCTCCCCCTCCCCCGCGCCGCACCAGGCCCGACTCCCACTCTCTCGCCGCCTCGGGCCCGAAGCCCTCTTCCCCCTCGTCTCCCTGAGCCCGACTCCCCCTCCCATTTGCAGTCTCTGGCCCGACTTTCGCAGCCCCGGGCCCACGCCCACTCACTCCCCCGCCCCGGGCCAACGCCCCTCCCCCTCGCCCCGGGTCCACGCTCCCTGGCCAACGCCCCTCCCCGTCGCCCCGGGCCCGACTGCTCTCCCCCCCCCGCCCCCCCCACCCCCCTGCTCCGGGCACGACTCCACCTCCATTGCCCCAAGCCCGACTTTCTCTCCCTCGCCCAAGGCTCGGCTCCCCCTCCCCCTCGCCTCTCCGGGCCCAACACTTCTCCCCCGCCCCGGGCCTGACACACCCTCCCCACACTGCCCTGGGCCCGACTCCCCCTTGCCGCACTGGGCCCAACTTCCCCCCTCCCCTTCGCCCCGGGCCCGACTCCCCCTCCGCTTGCCTCCCCTCCCCACCTACCTACCTACTTTGGCCCAGGCGTTTCCAGTATTGGAACGTCGGAACGACATTCCGAAGTCCAGGAATACACGAACCTGGGTTCGGGCGTTTCCAGATTCAGGACGTCATAAAGACATCCCGAAGTCCGGAAATACACAGAATCCGGACAGCCTCGGTCCCGAGATTTCCGGATTCTCGACGCTGTATCTGTAATCTGTTTTTTTTTTTGTGATGTTGGCTGAGGGATAAAATTGGCCGAGACACCAGAAAGAACTTCCCTGCTCTTCATCAAAAATCAGAATGGCAGACAGTGACCAGTGGGGTGCCGCAGGGTTCAGTGCTGGGACCCCAGCTATTTACAATATACATCAATGATTTAGGTGAAGGAATTGAATGTAATATCTCCAAGTTTACAGATGACACTAAGCTGGGTGGCGGTGTGAGCTGTGAGGAGGATGCTAAGAGACTGCAGGTTGACTTGGACAGGTTAGGTGAGTGGGCAAATGCATTGCAGATGCAGTATAATGTGGATACATGTGAGGTTATCCACTTTGGTGGCAAAAACTGGAAGACAGAATATTATCTGAATGGTGACAGTTAGGAAAAGGGGAGGTGCAACGAGACCTGGGTGTCATGGTACATCAGTCATTGAAGTTTGACATGCAGGTACAGCATGGGGTGAAGAAGGCAAATGGCATGTTGGCCTTCATAGCTAGAGGATTTGAGTATAGGAGCAGGGAGGTCTTACTGCACTTGTAGAGAGCCTTGGTGCGGCCACACCTGGAATATTGTGTTCAGTTTTGGTCCCCTAATTTGAGGAAGGACGTTCTTGCTATTGAGGGAGTACAGCGAAGGTTCACCAGATTGATTCCCGGGATAGCAGGACTGACATATGAGTAGAGACTGGATCAACTAGGCTTGTATCCACTGGAGTTTAAAAGAATGAGAGGGGATCTCATAGAAAAATATCAAATTCTGACGGGATTGGACAGGTTAGAGTCAGGAAGAATGTTCCCGTTGCTGGAGAGTTCCAGAACCAGGGGTCACAGTCTAAGAATAAGGGGTAAGCCATTTAGGACTGAGATGAGGAGAAACTTCTTCACTCAGAGTGGTTAACCTGTGAAATTCTCTACCGCAGAAAGTTGTTGAGGCCAGTTCGTTAGATATGGCCCTTATGGCCAGAGGGATCAAGGGGTATGGAGAGAAAGCAGGAAAGAGGTACTGAGGTTGAATGATCAGCCATGATCTTATTGAATGGCGGTGCAGGCTCGAAGGGCCGAATAGCCTACTCCTGTACCTAGTTTCTATGTTTCTATGTTACTGTGGGATCTTTTACGTCCGCCTGAGAGGTAGATGGGGTCTCCGTTTAATGTCTCATTTGAAAGAAGGCACCTCTGACCGTGCAGCACCCCATCAGCACTCCACTATTAACCCAGATTAAGGGCTCAGACTTGGGAGTGGGACTTGAACACACAACCTTCTGACTCATAGAAGAAAGAGTGCTACCAACTGCACCACGGCTGACACTTATTCTCTGATTTGTGTTCCTCATATCAAGGGATATATCATGAATGCAAAGCAGAACATTATAGTTGGTTAATTCCTGCTCCCTCAGAACTTTGGGATAAACAATGCAGTAGGCATGGTTTCCATGACTACTCTTGTATTGCCATTTTTTTTAAACTTGCATTTTATAGCATCTTTCATGACCACAGGATGTCCCAAAGCACTTTGTAGCCAATGAAGAATTTTTTGAAGTGTAGTCACTGTTGTAATTGTTAGTGTTAGTGTTTATCAGAAGAATCACTCAACACTCGGAGTCGGTTCCAATGCCAGTGCGACCTTTATTAACGCCAGCGGGAAGGAAGTCTCAGGACTGGATCCAGGCTTCTCTCCGCAGAACAAAGGGTTTCATGGATTTTTATATGTTTCACAACAGTTTACTACAGTTACTCAGCCCACTCCGGCTGGACACAATCCAATCATAACGATTATAGATTACATATAGGTTTCTTTAACCCAATAGAATTCCCCTGATACCTCAGGAACTGCATGTTCGGTTTTTGTCAGCTCGGCTGATTAATGACCTTATGTGAGACAGGTTCTCTCCTTATCCCTCTCTTCCTCGGGCTTCGGCTGGGTGAAATCACTGGTTCATTATGCTAATCTTGTATCCAAGGCATTCCTGGTAGTGGGCCTCACAGGGTCATTGCTCGGTCAGTCCCAGTTTATTACTTGACTAACGGGGTTCCCATCATGCTTGGGCAGCCATTTTATATGTGGCCGTTTTAAACTTATGAGTTTAGATATAATCAGCAGGTGCCTAATGCCTACAACAATTCCCTCCTTTCGGTAAAGGGACTAGTCCTAGTCCCCCTTTAACCGACTGCCCTACTTTTATTAGATTCTGTGCACGGCCCGGTAGTCCCTGCCTCAACGTGCTGGCCAGTCACGCGGTTTCAGGAGTCCCGGTTGCTTAAATCAAATTGACAAAGGCCAAATCCTCCTGCTGCTTCATTAGACAGGCTTGTTTAGTATTTGGGGACCGGTCATGGGTCCCTCTTCGTTGTGCTTGGTGCCTGCATACCTGGCAGGCCATTATGCTCCATGTTATCGCTAAGATCAATTGTATCCCGACCAGTATGTGTGAAATTATTCGAATCCAAGGATGGATGTTCACATTTATTCCCCAGTCCCAGACCTTTCTCCACCAACTCTGACTTTGTAAGTCTACATCGATATCTTCTTCCAGTACTTTGATTTTAGTTTGCAGTTGGTGGTAGAGCTTTACGGATTGACCCACTCTGAGCCTCAACTCTCGTAATACTTCGGTTAGATGTGGGATAGGGACCTGTTCTGGCTCGTCATAATCCTGTAAATGATCATGGAGCTGATCGGTTACCTCAATAACTTCGGACTTCCGGCGCCTAACCTGGGTGATATGCGCTTGCCCGATCGTGACAGGTCGTAGTGGTGTAAAACAAAAGTTTGGCTATGGTATAGGGCACTGCAGGTCATTATACTGGTATGAACGCTCTGGTAGAGACGCAGTATCTTCCCTTCCCTCGCGAAGTGTCTGTGCGGGCACTATTTCTATCAATGAGGTGATTGATGGTTTTGGCGTGAGCTTCCAGGACTGAGATGCCATCCAACTGGATTTCGGCACCCTCCTTTCCTAGGTTGGCTTGGTCTTCCTGGTTTTGCTCCACCCTCTCTAATAACTCCTTCATCACCCCTCTAAGCTGTTCCACCCTCTCATTTAACCCTTGTATATCTATCGAGTTTATTACGGAGGTCCCTGTATTGAAAACAGTAGCAATGTCATTAACTATTTTCCTCTTTATCCTGGGGGCTGACCCCTGTCCTCGGAATCTACTGGCACCCATTGCATCGGCAGCCTGCTGCATTACAACTTTACTTAATACATTGTACATTTTAACCATGCATTAAAATAAATCCTGTCCTTGCTCCAGTCCTTGGCTGCTGGGATGCACATTCCATCCGTTAAATTAAACAAGACTCCATAGTTTATGTAGTTGTTTATTTCCTGAGTGCGCTGCAAGGTGTCGTCCAGGGTACGTGCCTGTCGCAGGGCTATCCATATTACGAGGAGTGCCGTTCGTATTCCCATTCTGGTAGGTATTATCTGTAATTTTAAACAGACGGCCTGGTCGTCACCAGGGGTTAGGTTTTGCTCTACGAGTATCCCTGTCATCCTGCGAAATCAGAAGCACAAGGTTATAATCGAACCATTTCGAGTTGAATCTGTGGGGCGTGCGCCCATGTCTTTACCCACTTAAATGTTACCCAAACTCTTGTTATGACCAAGGCCAAAGCTATTCCTCTGAACATCGTTGTCTGCTTTACCGTTAGGTTGGGTTTGTGGACTACACCTACCCACCGTGGGGTACATTGGCTCTATTGCCATAGGTGATGGTGCTATGGCTGCGCACTGCACTATCCGTCTAGTCCCGTTATCTCTTCCAGCCTGTTTATCTTAGCTTTTAACTCTTCAATTTGTTTTATTAAGAAATCCAAACTAATAATGTTCAGTATCTTCAACGGCTGTCAATGGAAAGGGTTAACTCCTTTCCAGGTTTGTAAGAAGACCTGATGTCATTACGTGACTTCATGTAATCATCTGAAAAAAAAAAGTCTTTGTGCCTTCAAAACTTACTTAGAAATTAAGAATCCGTTAAACAACATAAATAATAAAAATCTTCTCGTCAGGGAAGACGGCATTTTAGAGTAAACTCCAATGTTTTCTTAACTTCTAATTCAAGTACTTGCCAAAGAAATTTTTTTTTAATTGATATAAAACGAGACCACACATTTTTAATAGCAATATTGTTTACTGAAATTATATATTTTTTTTAATTTCTCTTTCTCCTCGTTATCTTCAAAACCCTCCTGCTTGTTTAGACTGTTCGGGACTTTTCTTGATAAACACTGTCCATTTTGGAAATCTTTTCAAACTGCATTGAAACTTTCTCATAATTTAAAATCATTATCAATGTTGAGTGTTTTTTGCCTCTTCCAAACTTTTTTTTTCTTTTTCTAATTAAACCAATATCTTTTTCACAGCAAACATCAACTAGTATTTAGTAAGTTATGTCTTTTTCCATCACAAACACATTTTTTTTTTCAGCACTTATTTAGTCCGTTACATCTTTTTTTTTCTTTCTTCAAATTAGGTTTTGTATTTTACACGGAGGGTTTGTAACTCCATAAAGTTGTTAATTTAAAATCATTTGTTTACTTTCAAAGTGGCGTCTTTATCTTTTTCTTTTTTTTTCATAACTGGAATGGAGTCTAGCTTTGAGGGTTTGAGGGCTGCTTTTCTTTATCTCAAAATGCTCCAGTTTCAAAGTCGTTACTAAAGCTTGCTGTTTTTAACATTTTCCAAAAGTCCCTTTTACACCTTCGCAGATAGCTCGCCACTCGCCCAGGACTTTGACCTGATCAGATTTAATTTAATTGTTTTTTTTTTTAATCCACCTCAGTATTTTCTGTGCCTTCTCTGAATATCTCAAAATCCCATTTCAATCTTTATTTAAAACTTTTTTTTTTGCTAGAAGCTCTTTTTTTTTAAAAGCATTCTTTATCTCATTCCGAGACTAAATTTATGTCTTTCAACCCAATCAATCATTGCATGTTTTCTTTCGGCAAGTATGTGAGCGTGTCAAATAAATCTTTTGCTCAACAAACCTATCCTTTGTACATTTCCTAGCTCCATAACTTATCATCCGAATATATCCACACCTTCGTTTCTAACTTAAAATGTAATACCATAAGGTTCACAGTTTCTTAAACTTCCCACATGCAGGACAACACTACGAAGGGTTTTTAAAAAAAAAAAACATTTCACTCTGTTTAGAAAGAGTGGGTGGAGCTAAAACAGGCAGGCAACTCCACACCACCTTAAAACAGGCTTTCATTCATTCCACAGTCAAAATTACTCGAGTACTCTCTTCGTTCAAAATAGACACTCTCAAAAGTCTCTCTTCATTCAACAAAGCTTGTGTCTGGATCCATACTTCACTTAAGACAATCACCGTCAGTTTTTAAAAATCTTAACTTCCTATGTTAATTTACATGGGCTCGCAGTATCAAGACCACAGCCTTTTTTTTTTCTTTTTGACTTTCCGTTCCTTCTCCCACCATTCCCGTTGGGCTGCTGGCAGGTCCTGTGTATCCCACCCTGCTCTAATCATTTTCTCGATTAGTTTCTTTTGCTTTTCCGCCAGATGGCGGGTAATGGACCCTTCTGATCCCCACTCGAGTTTACTTGCTTTCATGGCCATTCCTGGGTAGGACTAGAACCGTTAGGAATCTACTCTGAGGTTTGCCTTTTATCTCGCACAACTTGTAGTAGACCATCTCTGGGCTGCTGTCAGGTCACAAGTCTGCTGTTACACAAACTTATACAATTCTTAAAATGCGTTTAAGCAATCCCTGCAGCGCTCTACGTATCCTTAACGACTACCTACCACCGCTCTGCCCGTTGGTCCGACCCTGTTCACAGGTTTGGATTCCGTTAGCCGCTGTACACCGCTTGGTTCTACCCCGGGGTATATCTCAAATCACACTACTGGGTCCAGAAGATGCCTTTCAGTATCACGATCCCACGATCCCACGGTCCAAGTGTGTTCCTGGCACCTACTTAATTCCTGGCCATCACGTGGGACTAAAGTCATCTTAATTCAGGCTCAGGCTAGGTGTTTGAGATATTGGACCATCCCCTCATGTCGATCAACCAGCATCCACCTTCCGCACCCTTTATAATTAAAAATCGTTTTGTATACTCTCCCGGGTTTTTCCAAGGGCGCCCAGCGACCCCGAAATCCTGTTCGTGATGCCACTGTTAGTGTTAGTGTTTATCAGAAGAATCACTCAACACTCAGTCAGTTCCAATGCCAGTGCGGCCTTTATTAACGCCAGCGGGGAGGAAGTCTCGGGACTGGATCCAGGCTTCTCTCCGCAGAACAAAGGGTTTCATGGATTTTTATATGTTTCACAACAGTTTACTACAGTTACTCAGCCCACTCCGGCTGGACACAATCCAATCATAACGATTATAGATTACATATAGGTTTCTTTAACCCAATAGAATTCCCCTGATACCTCAGGAACGGCATGTTCGGTTTTTGTCAGCTTGGGCTGATTAGTGTTTGGTTTTTGTCAGCTCGGCTGATTAATGACCTTGTTATGTGAGACAGGTTCTCTCCTTATCCCTCTCTTCCTCGGGCTTCGGCTGGGTGAAATCACTGGTTCATTATGCTTATCTTGTATCCAAGGCATTCCTGGTAGTGGGCCTCACAGGGTCATTGCTCGGTCAGTCCCAGTTCATTACTTGACTGACGGGGTTCCTATCATGCTTGGGCAGCCATTTGAAATGTGGCCGTTTCAAACTTATGAGTTTAGATATATTCAGCAGGTGCCTAATGCCTACAACAGTAATGCAGGCAACGCGGCAGCCAATTTGCTCACAGCAAGCTCTCACAAATAGCAATGAGATAATGGCCAGGTCAGCTATTTTCGTGGTTGTAGTTGAAGGATAATTATTGACCAGGACACCAACTGAGAAATACTCCCCTGATATGCCAATATTTTGGATTGGTGTATCTTGTCTATTTTGGGAGATCTCCTGCCTTCACAGCCAATTGTCTAATGGAACATTCACACACAATCTACGGCTGAGACTGATTAAAAGGACCCAGCTGCGATTCTCACCTGGAGAACAGATAAAGACGCACGGAAATTCCTGGACAATGGAAGCCTCCCCTGGAAGCTGATGCAGCAGGAGGTGAGGGATGGGAGAGCTGTCCTCTTTATCGCTGGAGAACTTCTTCCATAGAATCTATTGGTGCAGTATTAGTTTGGCAAGAGAGTGCAGACAGGGACAATGCTGTCTACATCAACCAGAGCACCTGAATCCAAATGATCAAGAGAACGGCAGACTTGAAAAAATCTGTCAAGGTTGTCGAATAATTTTCTACACCAAATAGCTTTCCATATGACAAAGTGTTTTCTCCAAACTTGTTAGTCAATTATTGTTGCTTCATCGAAAATACTCATACATTGCTACATCCTTTGAATACCATGCATGGCCGGACTGCAGTATGGCACATAGACAATTTGCAACTTGTATCTGAATCTGTTCTCACACTTGAATCTTAAAGGGTCTTCACACAGCAAATCCTCTCCACACAGCCCAGCACCACAATGCATGCTCCATTACTGACACACAGGATCATTGATTGCAAGTAGACCACGTATGCGGGATATCTAGACTGCTGAATGCACATATCGAAAATTCGGTTGTATGTGCTGCTCAATTTTCTATTCAATGAAAATTATGGTCAACCCTCACCTGAACTTCCACACTGCTCTGATGACCTGTGAGGCTCCCTGGCAGTCGAATGATCTCGGAAATTTACCTTCAGCACAAGCTTTCTAAACTTGTAACATCGCTATTTGCAGGACAAAATGGAACACAAATTCAGAATTTTTTTCCCCCGTGTAGAATCTACATTACAGAAACAGACTATTCAGCTCAAGTGTCAGCTGTGACTCAGTGGGTAGCACACTTGCCTCTGAGTCAGAAGGTTGTGGGTTCAAGTCCCACTCCTGAAACTTGAGCTCATAATCTAGGCTGGCAATCCAGTGCAGTGCTGAGGGAGTGCTGCACTGTAGGAAGTGCTATCTTTCGGATGAGACGTTAAACTAAGGCACTGTCTGCCCCCTCAGGTGGACGTAAAAGATCCCATGGCACTATTTTGAAGAAGAGCAGAGGAGTTATCCCTGGTGTCCTGATGAATATTTATCCCTTAATCAACATAACTCTAATATTTCAGGGAGCTCACAGCACACACAGCCTTAAGATGGCAGAATCTTCCTGAAGTCACCAGTCAGGTGACTTGGTCCCTTTATTATAAACAGCATTGGTGCAGTGCACCAGGATTCAACACTGTGAAGCTACAGACATTAGGAGCTACAGACATTACACTTCTCCCTCCTTAATGAAGAAGTACTTATAACAAACAATCATCATACATAACTTGCATGGTTGTACATAACAAAAGATATGGACTTATTTTGCCATATTTACAAATCAAGCTTAACCACTTCTTTTCTGTCTTGAAGAGGATACCTTCGCTTTCGAACAGAACCTTTCAAACATGGTGGCGAATTTAAACTCATTCGAGGCTGATCATGAGGAAAGTTTTCCTCCAAGGGATGCCCTTTATTGTGTTCCTAACACAGATGAGACTGCACACAGGGAGGTTAAAGTAACAGTGACCTCAGTCTTTAATAAGACACTCCAGGGTGAGGAACAGTCCTTAGGGGCCGGCTTATATACAGTGCTCCCAAGGGATGCTGGGATCCCTTGGGACTTCAGGGGATGAGCTCCCTGGTGGCGGAACATGGGAGTGCATGCTTTACAGATACATAGAAACATAGAAAATAGGTGCAGGAGTAGGCCATTCAGCCCTTCTAGCCTGCATCGCCATTCAATGAGTTCATGGCTGAACATGCAACTTCAGTACCCCCTTCCTGCTTTCTCGCCATACCCCTTGATCCCCCTAGTAGTAAGGACTTCATCTAACTCCCTTTTGAATATATTTAGTGAATTGGCCTCAACTACTTTCTGTGGTAGAGAATTCCACAGGTTCACCACTCTCTGGGTGAAGAAGTTTCTCCTCATCTCGGTCCTAAATGGCTTACCCCTTATCCTTAGACTGTGACCCCTGGTTCTGGACTTCCCCAACATTGGGAACATTCTTCCTGCATCTAACCTGTCTAAACCCGTCAGAATTTTAAACATTTCTATGAGGTCCCCTCTCATTCATCTGAACTCCAGTGAACACAAGCCCAGTTGATCCAATCTTTCTCGATAGGTCAGTCCCACCATCCCGGGAATCAGTCTGGTGAATCTTTGCTGCACTCCCTCAATAGCAAGAATGTCCTTCCTCAAGTTAGGAGACCAAAACTGTACACAATACTCCAGGTGTGGCCTCACCAAGGGCCTGTACAACTGTAGCAACACCTCCCTGCCCCTGTACTCAAATCCCCTCGCTATGAAGGCCAACATGCCATTTGCTTTCTTAACATCTCTTCTCCCCCCCCCCCACCCCCACCCAAAGTCAAAGTGAAAACTATTTACAAGGTGAGGCGGTCGGGAGCCTTTCTTTCCCTGGTGGACTGCCTCTGTACAAATGTGTTGGCTGTGCCCTCGCTGGGCTGGCATGTTGTTGGCCCTGAAGGGCTTCTAGGTGAGCCTGGCCTTGTTGGGCATGATGGGTTCGATTTCATGGTCCGGGGTGGTGTCATTGATCCTTTGGGTGTGTGTTGTGGGCTCGAAAAAGGTGGTTCTGCTGTGGGTTGTTCAGGGCAGTCTGTGAACCGCAGCCTCGTTTGGCCCAGGTGCTTTCTGCAAGTTTGTCCATTGTTTAGTTTGACTACAAACACCCTATTCCCTTCTTTAGCTATCACCATGCCCGCGATCCACTTGGGACCATGTCCATAGTTTAGCACATACACAGGGTCATTCAAATCAATTTCCTGTGACACAGTGTCGCAACCATCGTTTACATTTTGTTGCTGCCACCTGCTCTCTACCTGAACATGCAGGTTGGGGTGAACCAGCGAGAATCTGGTTTTAAGTGTCCTTTTCATGAATAGCTCAACCAGGGGCACCCCTTTGAGCGAGTGGGGTCTCGTGCGGTAGTTGAGCAGTACTCGGGACAGGCGGGTTTGGAGTGAGCCTTCTGTAACTCGTTTAAGGCTCTGTTTAATGGTTTGTACTGCCCGCTCTGCCTGCCCATTGGAGGCTGGTTTAAACGGGGCCGAGGTGACATGTTTGATTCCATTGCGGGTCATGAATTCTTTAAATTCGGCACTGGTGAAACATGGCCCGTTGTTACTGACCAGTATGTCAGGCAGGCCGTGGGTGGCAAACATGGCCCTCAGGCTTTCAATGGTGGTGGTGGTGGTGCTTCCCAACATTATTTCATATTCAATCCATTTTGAAAAAGCATCCACCACCACCAGGAACATTTTACCGAGAAACGGGCCCGCATAGTCGACATGGCTCCTCAACCATGGTCTGGAGGGTCAGGACCACAAACTTAGTGGTGCCTCTCTGGGTGCGTTGCTCAACAGAGCACATATGCTGCATTGCTGTACACAGGACTCGAAGTCAGAGTCGATACCGGGCCACCACACGTGGGATCTGGCTATTGCTTTCATCATTACTATACCCGGGTGTGTGCTGTGGAGATGCGAGATGAACATCTCCCTGCCCTTTTTTGTTAGCACTACCCGGTTACCCCACAACAGGCAGTCTGCCTGAATGGACAGCTCGTCCTTTCGCTGCTAGAACGGCTTGATTGGCTCTTGCATTTCAACGGGGATGCTGGCCCAGCTCCCATGCAGTACACAGTTTTTTACTAGGGGCAGCAGAGGATCTTGGCTGGTCCAAGTCCTAATCTGGCGGGCCATGACAGGTGATTTATCATTTTCAAACGCTTCCATGACCATCAACAAGTCTGCGGGCTGCGCCACCATCAACAAGTTTGCAGGCTGCGCCATTTCCACACCAGTGGTGGGCAATGGTAGCTGACTGAGAGTATCTGCAAGTTCTTGATGCCTGGCCTGTGGCGGATGGTATAGTTATAGGCTGATCGCGCGAATGCCCTCCTTTTGTATGCGGGCTGAGGCATTCGTATTTATCCCCTTGTTTTCAGTGAACACTGATGTGAGGGGCTTGTGATCGGTTTCCAGCTAAAATTTGAGGCCAAACGGGTACTGATGCATTTTTTTTACCCTGAAAACGCACGCTAATGCCTCTTTCTCAATCATGCTGTCAGTCCTCTCGGCCTTAGACAAGCTCCTGGAAGCATAGGCGACAGGTTGCAACTTCCCCGCAACGTTAGCTTGTTGTAATACACACCCGACTCCGTACAACGACGTGTCACATGCTAGCAAAAGTCTTTGACGAGTTATACAATACAAGCAGCTTGTTGGAGCATAAAATGTTTCTGGCTTTCTTAAAAGCAATTACTTGATTTTTTTTTCCCCCATAGCCAGTTCTCACCTTTGCGCAATAACACATCTAGGGCTCTAAGAGGGTGCTTAACCCCGGTAGGAAGTTACCAAAATAGTTGAAGCCCAGGAACGACCCCAGCTTCATCATGTTCTGTGGCCTTGGTGCTTTCCTGATAGCCTCTGTCTTGGCGTCTATGGGCCGAATGCCGTCCGCCGCGATCTTTCTCCCCAAAAACTCCACTTGTTGCCATGAAGACGCATTTCGACCTCTTCAGACGCAGCCCTACGCGATCCAGTCGCTGGAGGACCTCCTCCAGGTTTTGTCGGTGCTCGGCAGTGTCCTGACCCATGACCAATATGTCGTCCTGAAAGACCATCATGTGTGGTACCGACTTGAGTAGGCTGTCCATGTTTCTATGGAAGATCACTGCAGCCGACCGAATTCCAAACGGACATCTGTTGTAGATGAACAGTCCCTTGTGCGTGTTGATGCAGGTGAGGCTCTTCGAAGACTCCTCCAGCTCCTGCATCATGTAGGCCGAAGTCAGGTTGAGCTTGGTGAACGTCTTGCCTCCTGCCAGCATCGCAAATAGGTCGTCTGCCTTAGGTAGCGGGTATTGGTCTTATAGTGAGAAATGATTAATAGTTACTTTATAATCGCCGCAAATCCTGACCGTGCCATCACTTTTGAGTACTGGAACAATCGGGCTGGCCCACTCGCTGAATTCCAATGGGGAGATGATGCCCTCGCATTGCAGTCTGTCCAGCTCGATTTCCACTCTTCCCTCATCATGTGAGGTACCGCTCACACCTTGTGGTGAATGGATCGTGCCTCTGGAACCAAGTGGATCTGCACCTTCGCCCCGGAAAAGTTTCCAATGCCTGGCTCAAAAAGGGAAGGAAATTTGTTAAGAACCAGGGTACATGAGGCTTTATCGAAATGTGATAGCGTTCGGATGTCATCCCAGTTCCAGCGGATTTTGCCCAGCCAGCTCCTTCCAAGCAGTGTGGGGCCATCGCTCGGGATAATCCAGAGTGGCAGATCGTACACTGTGCTCTCGTAGGTGACCTTGACCATGGCGCTGCCCAGGACAGTGATAAGCTCTTTGGTGTACATTTTCAGTTTTGTATGGATGGGGCTCAGGGCTGGTCTGAATGCCTTGTTTTTTTTTTTTTTTTAAATTCGTAGCCAATCGTTCCAATTCTTTGTCAAATCACAAACGCCAGAGGTCACCTTGCACATGCCAAGGATCACTCTGCGCCAATGCTCTTAGCCAAAAGGCCTAGAGCCACTGCACCGTTCCTGGAAGTACTGCAATACCAGGTTCGTGCCATGGAGGTGGATGGGTCAACCCACTCCACCCACCTCCTGTTTCCAAAAATGCAAGCATATACCTTCCTGACCAGGGAGAAACCACCCGGAGGTCATGGTGGCTGGTCAGGTTAGTTATGCATGATCTTAGCCAAAAGGCCGAGAAGCCCTTGTTGCACCACAGTCTCTCATACATCTTTTTACTCATGATGGATTGGCTAGCGCCAGTGTCCAGTTCCATGGCTACGGGTAAGCCATTCAATTTTACGTTTAGCATTATAGGTGGACATTTCGTTGAAAATGTGTGCACCCTGTGTACTTCAGCATCTGCCTCCTCTCTCTGAGGCTCAAAATTGCTTTGATCCACCATGGACCGATCTTCCTCTGCCACATGGTGGTTAGCAGGTTTTGCAGAGCTTGCAGCTCGTCTGCAAGCTCGTTGGAGGTGCCCCATTGTTCCACAGCTCTTGCAAACATACCCTTTTTGAAGCGGCATGAATAGGCTAAATGGAAGCCTCCACAACGCCAACAAGGTGTGAATTGCCTTGCATTCATCCTTTGTTGCGGACTCTGAGTCATCTGGGTCACCTGAGGCCTGCTGGCAGTTGCAGACTTGTGGGTTCTGCCCTGTACATTTCTGCTCACAAACCCAGTTCCAGTTAATTTATGAACATTGCTAGCACTTGTGTGCTGAGAGATTTGTTTGGTGTTATCACTGGTGGACATAGATGTCTGTGCTATCACAATGGCCTTACTGAGGATCGCTGTCTCTACAGTCAAAAGTTTTCATAGTGGTCTCGTGGCCAATGCCCAGTACAAAAAAGTCTGAGCATTTGCTCCAGGTAGCCATCAAACTCGCATTGTCCTGCAAGTCACCTTCGCTTGATGACGTAGCTCGTCACTTCCTGACCTTCAGATCGCTGGCACGTGTAGAATCGATACCTCGCCATCAGCACGCTCTCCCTCGGGTTAAGATGCTCCCGAACCAGTGTACACAGCTCCTCATACGACTTATCTGTGGGTTTCACCGGCGCCAGAAGCTTCTTCATGAGGCTGTAGGTTGGTGCCCCGCAGACTGTGAGGAGGACCGCTCTCCTTTTTGCAGCGCTTCCTTCTTCGTCCAGCTCGTTGGCTACAAAGTACTGGTCTAGCCATTCGACATAGGCTTCCCAGTCTTCACCCTCCGAGAACTTCTCCAGGATGCCCACAGTTTGCTGCATCTTTGCGTTGGATTCGTATTCTCGTCGCCAGTTATTGTGTTCCTAACACCGATGAGGCTGCACACAGGGAGGTTAAAGTAACAGTGACCTCAGTCTTTAATAAGAAACTCCAGGGTGAGGAACAGGCCTTGGGGGCCGGCTTATATACAGTGCTTCCAAGGGATGCTGGGATCCCTTGGGACTTCAGGGGATGAGCTCCCTGGTGGCGGAACATGGGAGTGCATGCTTTACAGATACGCAACACCTTTGATTTCCATTTGAGCTCTCTCTAACTTCAGACTGTTTGTCTGCCTGACTCGGACTCGGACTTAAAGTCTGACTTTCTCTTGGATTTGTTTCCAATGCATTGGATGTCGGATATGCTACTGGTGTATCAAAACTATCTGATGAGTCAGAGATAATTGAATCATTCCCACCTTCAACTACTTCCACATCAGTAGGTAAAATATGATCAATGTGAACAAAGCTAACCTGTCCATGATCAAACATCTTGACCAAATATGTGCGAGGGCCACATATCTTCACCACTTTTCCTAATAACCCCTTTAACCATTTACGGTGATGGTTCTTCACTCTCACCTTCTGATTTAATTTCACACTTCTCTCTTTTACTCTACCTCTATCATGATTCTCTTTCTGTCTTAATTGTGTCTCTTCTATGGACTGTGCCAAGTTTGGTTTTAACAATGAGAATCTGGTTCGTGGCTGTCGTTTGAGAAACAACTTTGCTCTACCAGTAGTTGTGTGAGGAGTATTACAATACATAATTAGGAAATTAGTCAATTTGTGGTCCAATGACAACTGTCGTTTCTTTGGATTTGGATCCAACATCTCTTTGAGGGCACGTTTTACAATTTGTACAATGCATTCTGCTGCACCATTTGAAGCAGGGTGATATGGTGGAACCTTGGTATTTTTCAGACCATTTTTGCTCGTGAACTGTGCAAATTCTTCTGAACGAAATTGTCGTCCATTATCACAAACAATTTCTTCTGGGAGGCCAAATGAAGAAAATAATCTTTGTAAAATATCTAATGTTTTACTTGTTGCTATTTTCCACATTGGAAACACCTCGAGCCACTTCGAATGGCTATCAATCACAATGAACAATTGTTGTCCTTCCAGCTCAGCAAAATATGTAGCCTTTGCCACACCCTGGGAGGCCATTTCCATGGCTGTAATGGTACTGATGGTGGTTGCTTGCTTACCGATTGACATGTCGTACGCTGACTGACGATGTACTCTATATCTTTATCAAGACATGGCCACCATAAATAACTGCATGCAAAACTCTTGGTCAAGCACATTTCCAGGTGTTGGTCATGGAGGTCTCCTAATAATTTGGACCTGAATTTATTTGGTATAACCACTCTTGCACCCCACATGATAAAATCTTTATCAACTGATAATTCAGTCCTACGAATGAAGAATGGATGAATATGTTTGTCTGTTACCTGGTTTGGCCAGCCATTTGCCATATAATCATACACCTTTGGCACAACTGGGTCACGTTTGGTTGCTCTACCAATTTTGTCAGCTGTGACTTGCAGTACATTAATGTATGAAAAATAGAACACTTCTTCCCTATTGGGTGTAACTTGAGATGGGGAAGGCAATCTAGACATAGCATCAGCATTACTGTGATCTGCTGATCGTCTGTATTCAATATCATATGTATATGCTGACAAAATCAAAGTCAATCTCTGCATTTAGGCTGCAGCTAATGTTGGAACTGGGGACTTTGGATGGAGGATTGCTGTTTGGTGCTTATGGTCCGTAAAGATGGTCAACTTATGACCATAAGTCTTTGTGGAACTTCTTGACCCCAAAAATTAATGCCAAAGCTTCCCTTTCGATTTGCGCATAATTACACTCCCACTGAGAGTGCGTGAAGCAAAAGCAATTGGTCTCTCCTCCCCACTACGTAATACATGAGAGATCACTGCCCCAACTCCATATGGATAGGCATCACATGCTAGCTTGATCTCCTTAGATATGTCAGAGTGAATTAACATGGTGCTCTCTACTAATTTGCTTTTACGCTCCTTGAATGCTGTATCGCATTCTTCTGACCACTTCCAATGGACCTGTTTTTTTTCAATAGTTCATTCAGTGGATGTAATACTGTAGCCAAATTTGGTAGGAACTTCCCATAATAGTTCAAAAGACCCAAAAATAATCGAAGTTCAGTGACATTCTTGGGAGTGGGTGCATTTCTGATTGCATCCAGCTTTCTCTTGGTTGGATGTAAGCCACCTTTGTCTACTCTGTACCCTAAGTGCTCCACTGAGTTTTGAAATAACCCATACTTGCAAGCAGACACTCGTACTCTGTGCTTCTCTAGCCATTTGAGGACTTCATTCAATATTTTATTAAGAATTTGCCTATTTGGTGCTGAAATTAATATGTCATCGAGATAACATACTACCCCTTCAATACCTTGCAAAATCTGGTTCACCACCCCTTGAACATAAGAACAGGAGTAGGCCATCGAGCCTGCTCCGCCATTCAACAAGATCATGGCTGATCTGGCCGTGGACTCAGCTCCACTTACCCGCCCGCTCCCCGTAACCCTTAATTCCCTTATTGGTTAAAAATCTATCTATCTGTGACTTGAATACATTCAATGAGCTAGCCTCAACTGCTTCCTTGGGCAGAGAATTCCACAGATTCACAACCCTCTGGGAGAAGAAATTCCTTCTCAACTGGGTTTTAAATTGGCGCCCCCGTATTTTGAGGCTGTGCCGCCTAGTTCCAGTCTCCCCGACCAGTGGAAACAACCTCTCCGCCTCTATCTTATCTATCCCTTTCATTATTTTAAATGTTTCTATAAGATCACCCCTCATCCTTCTGAACTCCAATGAGTAAAGACCCAGTCTACTCAATCTATCATCATAAGGTAACCACTTCATCTCCGGAATCTGCCAAGTGAATCGTCTCTGTACCCCCTCCAAAGTCAGTATATCCTTAAGTAAGGTGACCAAAAATGCACGCAGTACTCCAGGTGCGGCCTTACCAATACCCTATACAGCTGCAGCAGGACCTCCCTGCTTTTGTACTCCATCCCTCTCGCAATGAAGGCCAACATTCCATTCGCCTTCCTGATTACCTGCTGTACATGCAAACTAACGTTTTGGGATTCATGCACAAGGACCCCCAGGTCCCTCTGCACCTCAGCATGTTGTAATTTCTCCCCAGTCAAATAATATTCCCTTTTACTGTTTTTTTTTTTTTCCCCCAAGGTGGATGACCTCACACTTTCCGACATTGTATTCCATCTGCCATACCTTAGCCCATTCGCTTAACCTATCCAAATCTCTTTGCAGCCTCTCTGTGTCCTCTACACAACCCGCTTTCCCACTAATCTTTGTGTCATCTGCAAATTTTGTTGCACTTCACTCTGTCCCCTCTTCCAGGTCATCTATGTATATTGTAAATAGTTGTGGTCCCAGCACCGATCCCTGTGGCACAACACTAACCACCGATTTCCAAACCGAAAAGGACCCATTTATCCCGACTCTCTGCTTTCTGTTTGCCAGCCAATTCTCTATCCATGCTAATACATTTCCTCTGACTCCGCATACCTCTATCTTCTGCAGTAACCTTTTGTGTGGCACCTTATCGAATGCCTTTTGGAAATCTAAATGCACCACATCCATCGGTACACCTCTATCCACCATGCTCATTGTATCCTCAAAGAATTCCAGTAAATTACTTAAACATGATTTCCCCTTCATGAATCCATGCTGCGTCTGCTTGATTGCACTATTCCTATCTAGATGTCCCGCTATTTCTTCCTTAATGATAGTTTCAAGCATTTTCCCCACTACAGATGTTAAACTAACCAGCCTATAGTTACCTGCCTTTTGTCTGCCCCCTTTTTTAAACAGAGGTGTTACATTAGCTGCTTTCCAATCCGCTGGTACCTCCCCAGAGTCCAGAGAATTTTGGCAGATTATAACGAATGCATCTGCTATAACTTCTGCCATCCCTTTTAATACCCTGGGATGCATTTCATCAGGACCAGGGGACTTGTCTACCTTGAGTCCCATTAGCCTGTCCAGCACTACCCCCCCCCCCCCCCAAGTGATAGTGATTGTCTTAAGGTCCTCCTTTCCCACATTCCTGTGACCAGCAATTTTTGGCATGGTTTTTGTGTCTTCCACTGAAAACCGAAGCAAAATAATTGTTTAAGGTCTCAGCCATTTCCACATTTCCCATTATTAAATCCCCCTTCTCGTCTTCTAAGGGACCAACATTTACTTTAGTCACACTTTTTTTTCCATTTTATATATCGGTAAAAGCTTTTACTATCTGTTTTTATGTTTTGTGCAAGTTTGCTTTTGTAATCAATCTTTCCTTTCTTTATTGCTTTCTTAGTCATTCTTTGCTGTCGTTTAACATTTTCCAAATCTTCTAGTTTCCCACTAATCTTGGCCACCTTGTACGCATTGGTTTTTAATTTGATACTCTTCTTTATTTCCTTGGTTATCCACGGCTGGTTATCCCTTTTCTTACCGCCCTTCTTTTTCACTGTAATATATTTTTGTTGAGCACTATGAAAGAGCTCCTTAAAAGTCCTCCACCGTTCCTCAATTGTGCCACCATTTAGTCTGTGTTTCCAGTCTACTTTAGCCAACTCTGCCCTCATCCCACTGTAGTCCCCTTGTTTAAGCATAGTACGCTCGTTTCTGACACAACTTCCTCACCCTCAATCTGTATTACAAATTCAACCATACTGTGATCGCTCATTCCGAGAGGCTCTTTTACTTGGAGATCGTTTATTTTTCCTGTCTCATTACACAGGACCAGATCTAAGATAGCTTGCTCCTTGTAGGTTTTGTAACATACTGTTCTAAGAAACAATCCTATTTGCATTCTATGAATTCCTCTTCCAGGCTATCCCGCGCGATTTGAGTTGACCAATCGATATGTAGGTTAAAATCCCCCATGACTACTGCCGTTCCTTTTTCACATGCCTCCATTGGCTGCTGCTGCCCTCCCCTGATGAGTCATCCCCCTCAACAGTACTTAAAGCAGTGTATCTGTTTCGCAGGGGCCCCTGCACTACTTTCCTTGCACTGGTCTTCCTGCTGGTCTTCCATTCCCTAGCTGGCTGTGGACCCTTCACCTGAGGTAAGAGCAACTTGCTACACGTGCTACTCACGTCATTCTCAGCATCGTGGATGCTCCAGAGTGAATCCACCCTCAGCTCCAAATCCGCAACGCGGTCCATCAGGAGCTGGAGGCGGATACACTTCCCGCACCTGTAGTCGTCAGGGACACCGGAAGTGTCCCTGAGTTCCCACATGGTACAGGAGGAGCATATCACGTGACCGAGCTCTCCTGCCATGACTTAACATTGTTGCCAATTTAAGTGTATCTAAGGGTTAACAGGTTACTTACTGATATAAAAAAGAAAAAGAAAAGCTACTCACCAATCACTTACCCGCTTGGCTGTGACGTCACCTTTTGATTTCTTTCTACTTTTTTGCCTTCTCTCCCCGCTGCAGCTGCACAGGCTCTCCTCTCCACGCACCTGGGCCTTTATAGGCCGCTCCGACACCACGCACTCCTGCCTCTCAGACTGCCGCCGCCTCTCCACGCACCTGGGCCTTTATAGGCCGCTCCGACACCACGCACTCCTGCCTCTCAGACTGCCGCCGCCTCTCCACTCACCTGGGCCTTTATAGGCCGCTCCGACACCACGCACTCTTGCCTCTCAGACTGCTGAGTGGCTTGGAATATGGCAGGGGCAGAAGACACTCCAAATAGTAGCCTATTAAATTGATATAAGCCTAGATGAGTATTTATAGTCAAACATGACTTGGACTTCTCATCTAGTTCAAACTGTAAGTAGGCATTTGTAAGATCCAACTTTGAGAAGATCTGACCACCTGTCAGTGTTGTAAACAAGTCTTCTACATTTGGCATTGTATTGGGGACATTACTCTCTGGAACCTGGTTTACGGTTACTTTATAATCACCACACAATCTTACCTTACCATCGGACTTGGGTACAACAACAATGGGTGTAGCCTAATTACATCAATCTATCTTAGAAATAATGTTCTCAGTCTCTAGTCTTTTGAGTTCTTGCTCAACTTTCTCCTTGAGTGCATATGCTACAAAACGTGGCTTGTAGTAAACCGATCTAGCGTCCTTCTGTACCCTGACACTCACCTGAAAGCCTTGGATCGGACTGCCTGTTTCGCAGAACACCTTCGGATAACTCTTGATAACATCATCCTTTGATGCAAATCTCGTTTCAACATGAAAAATCTCACTCCAATCCAGCTTCAGTGATCCCAACCAATTTCTTCCTAGTAAGGCAGGCTTGTCTGCTGCCACTACTATTAGCGGCAAGCTTTGAAATTAATTCTTGTATTTCACCGGTACAGTGATATGACCTACCACAGGAATGTTCTCTCCCAAGTAGCCTCTCCAATGGGAAATCACGCAATTTGTCGAGGTATAGCGACTCCGGTACTACATTCATGGATGCACCAATGTCGATTTCCATGGGTATCTTGATTCCTGCAACATCTATGTGGATTATGATACTTTTCGAATTGCTGTTAGTTAACCTCATGCACCTGATGATGTTTAGCTCGAACATGTCCTCGTCCTATTGTTGTTCTTCCATGCTATGTAGTCTCTGGGGATTTCTACTCATAGCTTTGAAAGCTGGTTTACCCTTCAGTCGGCATGCCTTCGCAAGATGCCCAGTTTTCCTGCAGAAGAAAAACTCTGCCTTCACATATGGACAACTTTGAGCAATGTGTTGTCCCAGGCACTGATAGCAGGACTTCAATACTCTGTTACCATTGCCAGTTTCTGAGACTTTGAGGCCCAACCACCTTTACTTTTAACCTGCAGGCGATTCACCTCGGTTGTCTGACGACTGAAAATAATATGACATTTTCTAGAATATTGGTCGGCCATGTTCATTGACATAGCTGTCTGACAAGCTAAATCAAAAGTCCAGTTAGGCGTTGTCAATAACTTTCTTCTGATCGCATCATTTTTCATCCCACAAAGCACTCGTGCAATGCTCGGTCCTGAAAGTTTTCGAAATTACAGTGAATAGATAGCTTTTTTTTTAATGCTACAATGCACTCACTGATATTTTCTTCGGTTAACTGATCTCATATTCTGAAACAATAACTTCAGCAATTTCCAAGGGCACGGGGCTGTCGTGCTGAGAATGTGCTTAAGAGTTGTGTCCTTTGGCTTGTCAGGCACAAGCAAATTTTTCAATGTTTCATGCTTTGGGTACTGTTGGGGGAGATGACTCATCAGGGGAGGGCAGCAGCAGCCAAGTTCATGGCACCATGGCTGGCTCTGTTGCACAGGAGGGCAGGAAAAAGAGTGGGAGAGCGATAGTGATAGGGGATTCAATTGTAAGGGGAATAGATAGGCGTTTCTGCGGCCGCAATTGAGACTCCAGGATGGTATGTTGCCTCCCTAGTGCAAGGGTCAAGGATGTCTCTGAGCGGGTGCAGGACATTCTAAAAAGGGAGGGAGAACAGCCAGTTGTCGTGGTGCACATTGGTACCAACGACATAGGTTTTAAAAAAAAAAGGGATGAGGTCCTACGAAACAAATTTAAGGAGCTAGGAGCTAAATTTTAAAAAGTAGGACCTCAAAAGTAGTAATCTTGGGATTGCTACCAGTGCCACGTGCTAGTCAGAATAGGAATCGCAGGATAGCGCAGATGAATACGTGGCTTGAGCAGTGGTGCAGCAGGGAGGGATTCAAATTCCTGGGGCATTGGAACCGGTTCTGGGGGAGGTGAGCACCTGGGCAGGACCGGAACCAATGTCCTAGGGGGAGTGTTTGCTAGTGCTGTTGGGGAGGAGTTAAACTAATATGGCAGGGGGATGGGAACCAATGCAGGGAGACAGAGGGAAACAAAAAGGAGACAAAAGCAAAAGACAGAAAGGAGATGAGGAAAAGTGGAGGGCAGAGAAAACCAAGGCAAAGAACAAAAAGGGCCACTGTACAGCAAAATTCTAAAAGGACAAAGGGTGTTAAAAAAACAAGCCTGAAGGCTTTGTGTCTTAATGCAAGGAATATCCGTAATAAGGTGGATGAATTAACTGTGCAAATAGATGTTAACAAATATGATGTGATTGGGATTACAGAGATGTGGCTCCAGGATGATCAGGGCTGGGAACTCAATATCCAGGTGGATTCAACATTCAGGAAGGATAGAATAAAAGGAAAAGGAGGTGGGGTAGCATTGCTGGTTAAGGAGGAGATTAATGCAATAGTGAGGAAGGACATTAGCTTGGATGATGTGGAATCTATATGGGTAGAGCTGCAGAACACCAAAGGGCAAGAAACATTAGTGGGAGTTGTGTACAGACCTCAACAGTAGTAGTAATGTTGGGGAGGGCATCAAACAGGAAATTAGGGGTGCATGCAATAAAGGTGCAGCAGTTATAATGGGTGACTTTAATATGCACAGAGATTGGGCTAACCAAACTGGAAGCAATACATTGGAGGAGGATTTCCTGGAGTGCATAAGGGATGGTTTTCTAGACCAATATGTCGAGGAACCAACTAGGGGGGAGGCCATCTTAGACTGGGTGTTGTGTAATGAGAGAGGATTAATTAGCAATCTCGTTGTGCGAGGCCCCTTGGGGAAGAGTGACCATAATATGGTGGAATTCTGCATTAGGATGGAGAATGAAACAGTTAATTCAGAGACCATGGTCCAGAACTTAAAGAAGGGTAACTTTGAAGGTATGAGGCGTGAATTGGCTAGGATAGATTGGCGAATGACACTTAAGGGGTTGACTGTGGATGGGCAATGGCAGACATTGAGAGACCGCATGGATGAACTACAACAATTGTACATTCCTGTCTGGTGTAAAAATAAAAAAGGGAAGGTGGCTCAACCGTGGCTATCAAGGGAAATCAGGGATAGTATTAAAGCCAAGGAAGTGGCATACAAATTAGCCAGAAATAGCAGCGAACCCGGGGACTGGGAAAAATTTAGAACTCAGCAGAGGAGGACAAAGGGTTTGATTAGGGCAGGGAAAATGGAGTACGAGAAGAAGCTTGCAGGGAACATTAAGACGGATTGCAAAAGTTTCAATAGATATCTAAAGAGAAAAAGGTTAGTAAAGACAAACGTAGGTCCCCTGCAGTCAGAATCAGGGGAAGTCATAACTGGGAACAAAAAAATGGCGGACCAATTGAACAAGTACTTTGGTTCGGTATTCACTAAGGAGGACACTAACAACCTTCTGGCTATAAAAGGGGTCAGAGGGTCTATTAAGGAGGAGGAACTGAGGGAAATCCTTATTAGTCGGGAAATTGTGTTGAGGAAATTGATGGGATTGAAGGCCGATAAATCCCAGGGCCTGATGGACTGCATCCCAGGGCTTGATGGACTGCATCCCAGAGTACTTAAGGAGGTGGCCTTGGAAATAGCAGATGCATTGACAGTCATTTTCCAACATTCCATTGACTCTGGATCAGTTCCTATGGAGTGGAGGGTAGCCAATGTAACCCCACTTTTTTTAAAAAAAGGAGGGAGAGAGAAAACAGGGAATTATAGACCGGTCAGCCTGACATCGGTAGTAGGTAAAATGATGGAATCAATTATTAAGGATGTCATAGCAGTGCATTTGGAAAGAGGTGACCTGATAGGTCCAAGTCAGCATGGATTTGTAAAAGGGAAATCATGCTTGACAGATCTTCTGGAATTTTTTGAGGATGTTTCCAGTAGAGTGGACAAGGGAGAACCAGTTGATGTGGTATATTTGGACTTTAAGAAGGCTTTCTAATGTGCAAAGTTAGAGCACATGGGATTGGGGGTAGTGTGCTGACATGGATTGAGAACTGGTTGTCTGACAGGAAGCAAAGAGTAGGAGTAAATGGGGACTTTTCAGAATGGTAGGCAGTGACTAGTTGGGTACCGCAAGGTTCTGTGCTGGGGCCCCAGCTGTTTACATTGTACATTAATGATTTAGACGAGGGGATTAAATGTAGTATCTCCAAATTTGCGGATGACACTAAGTTGGGTGGCAGTGTGAGCTGCGAGGAGGATGCTATGAGGCTGCAGAGTGACTTGGATAGGTTAGGTGAGTGAGCAAATGCATGGCAGATGAAGTATAATGTGGATAAATGTGAGGTTATTCACTTTGGTGGTAAAAACAGAGAGAGACAGACTATTATCTGAATGGTGACAGATTAGAAAAAGGGGAGGTGCAACGAGATCTGGGTGTCATGGTACATCAGTCATTGAAGGTTAGCATGCAGGTACAGCAGGCGGTTAAGAAAGCAAATGGTATGTTGGCCTTCATAGCGAGGGGATTGAAGTACAGGTGCAGGGAGGTGTTGCTACAGTTGTACAGGGCCTTGGTGAGGCCACACCTGGAGTATTGTGTACAGTTTTGGTCTCCTAACCTGAGGAAGGACATTCTTGCTATTGAGGGAGTGCAGCGAAGGTTCACCAGACTGATTCCCGGGATGGCGGGACTGACCTATCAAGAAAGACTGGATCAACTGGGCTTGTATTCACTGGAGTTCAGAAGAATGAGAGGGGACCTCATAGAAACGTTTAAAATTCTGACGGGGTTAGACAGGTTCGATGCAGGAAGAATGTTCCCAATGTTGTTGAAGTCCAGAACCAGGGGACACAGTCTAAGGATAAGGGGTAAGCCATTTAGGACAGAGATGAGGAGGAATTTCTTCACCCAGAGAATGGTAAACCTGTGGAATTCTCTACCACAAAGTTGTTGAGGCCAATTCACTAAATATATTCAAAAAGGAGTTAGATGAAGTCCTTACTACTAGGGGGATCAAGGGGTATGGTGAGAAAGCAGGAATGGGGTACTGAAGTTGCATGTTCAGCCATGAACTCATTGAATGGCGGTGCAGGCTGGAAGGGCCAAATGGCCTACTCCTGCACCTATTTTCTATGTTTCTATCTCGGGGCCCTGCTTCAGTTAAGAAAATAGCCCTTTGTCGTTCCAACACCACCTAGTTATGGTTTTCATCATTGGGGACTTCGATGATATTATTTGCTGTGAAAAACATTTCTAGCCGCTCCAGATATGCTCTGAAACTTACATGGTCACGTTGAAATTCCCCCAAGTGCCCTATTACCCCCATAGGCATTGCCATCTGGACTCTGGCAGTTCAAACAAGTGGGATTGTAATTTACCTCAGATTTGTAGCTGTTAATCAAAACCGAGAAGCTCTCAAAAATCTCTCTGTTGGCTGGCTGAATTCTCCACCAACAAAAATTTATCAGCTTAATCCCATCTTTGCCGCCATTGTGATATTTCAGGGAGCTCACAGCACACACAGCCTTAAGATGGCAGAATCTTCCAGAAGTCGCCAGTTCAGGTGACCTGATTCCTTTATTATAAACAGCACTGGCTGCAGTACCCCAGGAGTCCACAGTGTGGAGCTACATACATTAGGAGCTGCAGGCATTACAATAACAAAAACAGATTATCTGGTCATTATCAATTGCTGTTGGGAGTTTGCGGTGCGCAAATTTGCTGCCGTGTTTCCGACTACACTCCAAAGGTACTTCATTGGCTGTAAAGCGCTTTGAGATGTCCGGTGGTTGGGAAAGGTACTTTATAAATGCAAGTCTGTCTTTCTTTTCAACTGGTCTATGCCAGTGTTTATACTCCACACACATCTCCTCCTACTCTAATTACCTCAACCCACCCTGCCCCTATAACGCTCAATTACCTTCTCCCTTATGAACGCTTCAAACCTCCCCTTAAATCCCACCTGCTTGAACTAGTCCATGTAGCAGTGAGCTTTGCATTCTCACCTCACTGTGTAAAGAAATTCCTCCTAAATTCTTTATTTGTAACTTGCAAGGTTGTTTGCCCAAGCTGCCGGCCTACTGTCAAAAGCTTCCACAGTATTAAATGGGAGATTTTAATTAGCGCTCCTCTCTCGTTTGGATGGCACAGTTAGTCATAGAATCATAGCACCATACAGAAGGAGGCCATCATACCGGTGCCAGCTCTTTGTAAAAACCCATCCAATGAACTCCAGTCCCTTGCTCTTTCCCCATAGCCCTGCAATTTGTTACCCTGTACATTTCTAACCCAGTAACGCAAGATGGTTCACATCAGGTATGAAGGCTAGGGAGCTGGGTTTTAGATTTGAATTGGTAATTAGCTAACAGCTCTTACCTCACTCTAATATTGTCTGGGAAAGCAAACATTTGCCTTTGTGGTTGGTTACAGCCATTTAATTAGTGTCTGTGACTCACATTGAATCAGCGGTGAAGCAGAATGTTATCCTGTCTAGTTAGTTCATTTCTCATTAGCAGCCAGATCTGCTTCAGGTCAGGATTCTGGACAAAATGATGGTCTAGATTAACCTCGTCAGTTGTTATGCCACTATAAAAAGAAAGACTTGCATTTATAAGAGTGCTTTTGACAATCTCAGGATGTCCCAAAGCACTTTACAGCCAATGAAATATTTTTGAAGTGTAGTCACTGTTGTAATGTAGGAAACATGAAGCTCTCACAAACAGCAATGTGATAAATAATCAGCTAATCTGTTTAACTGATGTTGGTTGAGGGACAAATATTGGCCCAGGACACTGAGGAAAAACTCCCCTGCTTTTCAAAATAGTGTCATGGGAATTTTTACATCCATCTTAGATTGCAGACCTGGTTTAATGTCTCATTCGAAAGACAGTGCAGCACTCCCTCAGTATTGCATATTCAGCCTGGAATATGTGCTCAAGTCTCTGAAGTGGAGCCCACAAACTTCTGGTACAGAGGTGAGAATGCTACCCACTGAGCCAAGGCAGACTCTAAGGCTGGACTTTTTACCTGCTGGCAGCAGGGAGCCCTGGATCATGTGGGGAACTTGGGTTTCAGCAGCAAGTTTTGCAGTGGCTTTTGAACAAAGCCACTGCATTTGCATCTGCTCTCCGGGTTTCCTGACCAATTATCATGAGCAGGCGTGGCGATGGGTCCAATTCAGCTCAAGTATTTAAAGGAGCAATGCAAAGTGAGAGTTGAAGGATGGTAGAGGTTGGAGAAACATTGGTGGGAGAGAGATTGGTTTGGTTGAAAGAGACATTGCTTTAGTGGAGAACAAAAAAATGCAGTCTCAGTGTATGAAAGCTGCCCCACGCTCAGTGATGCCTCCCTGGAACACCTGCTGCAAGGAGTTAGGACCAGCAGGCAGGTGTTATTCCCTGCTGATGGGAGAAAGAAGCCAGCCGAAGACACCAAGAAGGCAAAGTTGGAGATTGCAGCAGAGGTGAGCAACAGGAGTGTGGTGGCGAGGTCCTGGATTCACTGCAGGAAGGGATTTAATGACTTCAGGAATAGTGAGTACAATGCCACATTCAACTACATCCTGATGTGCCTATCACCCCCACCCCCTCACTCCGCCTTCCCAAGCCTACTTCTGCACATCATCCCTCACACCAACTTACCTTGCAGATGCACCCATCCCTCACTGTCTATGCACTTCCTCACATCCCCATCTGACCATCCACCACTGACACTCACCTTAATGCAATGTAATGCCTATCCGTCATAGTCACCCTCGACAGATATTGCCCATCCATCTGCTGCACTCATTCCCTGACCCTCACTCACTCTTGTTTCCCTTCTTGCAGAAGAGAGCGCAGAACTCCCAGCAGAGGCAGAGAACCGGAGGTGACCCTCCAGTCATATCAACACTGACTGCTGCTGAGGAGGAGAAACTTAAAGCATTCTTACCGTGGCAGTTCTAATTCACGTATTTACTCTCCATCAGGCCCACCAAGTGTCCAACAGCCAGTGGAGCCAGAGGAGGAAGACGACTCCTCAGAGGAGGTCACTAACTCTGGGGGTGCGCCGTTCCAGTATGCATGCACAACAAGCACCAGCGCAGATACACACATGTCGACGGGGCCAGTAAGTCAGAGAGTAATGTCACCTGATGTCTCAGATCACATGTGAGCAAGAGCAGATGGTGCAGTCAGAGACAGCAGTGGACAGTCCTCGTAGGATGCTGCAAGCTCTGCTCAGTTGGATGCAGCTGCTGAAGCGTCGACAGAGAGGATGATTATGGAGGAGCAGCAAAAAATGTGTGAGGCTGTGGCAGGATTTCCAGCTGCAATGTGATTGCCTGCAGAGAGAATGGAAGAATCCATCTCCAGCATGATTGGCATGATGTTGCAGGCCATGGCTTTGATGTGTTTGTCCATGGAAAAGGGAGGCCACCTGCATGGAGCTTCGAGCACGGCAGTCAAACGAGTGTATGCTTGCCCTCACCAACAGCTTGCACACTCTGAAGGGGGTCCTGGTGCATGAAACACAAAAGGTTAGTATGCAGGTACAGCAAGTAATTAGGAAGGCAAATGGAATGTTGGCCTTTATTCCAAAGGGGATGGCATATAAAGCAGAGAAGTCTTGCTACAGTTATACATGGTATTGGTGAGGCCACACCTAGAATACTGCATGCAGTTTGGTTTCCATATCTGATAGAGAATTCAAACAGGCTGCCTCAGACAGGCTGTGAGAATTCACAGACCCCAAGTCAGAGATGCTACATGAGTGGGAGCATGTTGCATTAAGTCATCAATCAACTTGACATTTTAGGACCTTTGACAGCGAGCCAATTAAAGGTTAACAGAATATCAATTGAACCAATAAGGTCAAAGAAGGCGTGTTCTTTTCTGTAAACTGAGCCAGGTATAAGAACAGCCATATTGGCCATGTGTTCTCAGTAAGACAAAGGAACTAGCAATCAGCCAAAAGCTTGTTGCTGCTGCCAGAATAAAAGTTATGTTAAAACTACAACCAGAGTTCCCATTTCATTAAAAATTAAGAGATCTAACAATTTTGGTGTCACGAACAGGATCGCTGAGGGAAGAAACTGAATTTTGGACATCGGACCTACATACTGAGGTAAGGACTCCTCTTTATAAAAGTCCTCAGTCAAAAGTCTAAATTCGCCTCTCCTTCTATGCGATTCCGAAAGCCTCCGGTTTGCGAACTCTCCGGTTGGTAGTCTGCTCGAGGTCCCATAGACGTCTAACTTCAGCGGTGTGTTAGTTAATTAATCACCGACCCACTGATCAGCTGGAAAGCCTACGACTCGAGACCCCAATAAAGAAATAAGTATTATGGCAGCAGGAGATAAGAGCAAATAATTGCCTACAACTGTTAAAGGTGGGCAGGCACCAACTGAGGTTTCGATAGATGAAATCCTCCAACAGTTGAAAGAATACATAGAGCAACAATTCAACTTATCTAAAACCTGTATTAAGATCGAACAAAAGTATGGAACCTCCAAAGGACAATGGTCCTTGGACGAGATCAAAAGGGTCTGGGGAAAAACGACACGTATGAAAAATAAAGAGCGAATCCGATGGTCCCTAATCATTATGGGACAGATCCGACAGCGGAATGAAATTATAATGCGTTCCCAACAGGATAGGGACCTGACCAGTACAAAGGACCAATTGCAAGCAGTTTGTGCACAGCTGCGACAGAAAAAACTTGAACTTGAAAAGTCGGAAGTGGAAGTTAAAGATCTTAAAGGTGAAATTAAAGAATGGAAAAAATCATTAGGTCAAGAGACCGTAATAGGAAAAGGAAAATGTATCGGTCAATTCCCAGGGTACCGATGTTTGGATAAATTAAAAGCGCAAACCCGAGGACACGACCAAGGAATAGATACGGATTCTGAATCCTCTGATGATACAGGGTCGGAGGATGAAGAATTAGGGATGCGCTTTGCCCCTTTTCAGATTTGACTACAACTCGTCTTTTTTTTTTAAAGAGACTGCGGATGAGGACGGAACCAAAAAAACGAGGAAAAGGATGTATTCAAAATATTTATTTCATGATCTGGCAGATCCAGAGAAAATTGATAAATGGTCCAAGGAATTGCCCAATCCAAAGAAAGGGGGAGTGAAAATGTGGGACCAATTGGACTGCTTAAGAAATATATATCAACTTCATACCTGGGATGGAGTGCAAATTTTGACCATAATGGTGCCAAAAACACAGGGAAGAAAATTGCACGACAATGTAGAAGTAGCTTTGGGGCAGGATGAGCAAGAATTAGACGCAGGGTGGGAGGTGATTAAACACTGGCTGCAAGCCTTCAGTCCAGCTAAAACAGACTGGGGAAAAATTGCAGCCTGCCAACAGAAAGGAACAGAGGAGGTCCTGGAGTATGACGAGCGGTTTAGATGCACGTGGCTAGAACATTTCAGGTATGAATAATACAGATGAGAAAATGGATGAAGTTTTTAGACCCCTGAAAGCAGCTTTCGTGGCGGGTCTAAAGCCAGAACTGTCCAAAATGCTTAATGTAGTATTACTGGACTGGGAAGATAGAGGAACCACCTTTGCAGCATTGGTGGATCGATGTAACCAATTAGATCGGGATATGGAAGCTAAAGTCCGAGCCATACAGGCTATGGGATGGAAATCCCAGGATTCCGATAAACAGTCATTAGGAAAATTACCCGGAAAATGTCATTATTGTGGGAAAGAAGGTCACTGGGCCAAGACTTGCAGGGCAAAACAGCAAGGTTGCGGCCGGGGAAGAGGACGCAGCCAGAGATACAATTCAGCCAACAAACCAGGCTTGTCACAAGATAATGACCTTATAAGCGACTGACAATACAAAAACAGAAGGAGTTACTTGGGATAGCAAAAAACGATTAGAGCCCACCCTGGCCCCCCTCCTCACACTAATACAACAGAGGGGAGATGGGCTATATATAACTGTGAGGTTGGACGATAAGGATGTGGACTGTCTTTTAGACACAGGGGCGGAATTAACATGCTGACCCCTACAATATGGAGACTTTTTGCCATTGGATGGTAGGGTATGTACAGCCTATGAAGTTGGGGGCTATAAAATGGAAATTAAAAGGACAACACCAGTACTTATAGGGCTGGGTCCACATGAACTAACCATGCCGGTCTAGATAGGCCCAGTAGATCAACCCCTTTTGGGAATGGACGTTCTAATCCAAGTAGATTCATTATTGCATTTTGAGGATGGTCGAGTGACATGGTCAATTCGAACTGTGAAGAAAGAAGAATTGAAGGAACACCCGATATGGGTTAAAGATAAGAACGATTGTGGCCTACTCCCAATGGAGCCTGCATCATTTATCGGGACCAAGCCTCCATGCACTAAACAGTATCCCATCAGTCCAACTGCCATTGTGGCAATCTTACCGGTTATTCAGCAATTGGAGAAACAAGGGGTGCTTATTAAAACGCATAGCTCCTCCAATAGCACCGTGTGGCCGGTACAGAAATCTAATGAGACTTGGCGTTTGACTGTCGACACTGTTGATTAACCAGTGTATTGATCAAAAAGCTCATTTGGTCGCAGATCCCTCCACCATTTTAATGCCCTCAAACCGGAACATAAATATTTCTCGGTTATAGATATGGCCAACAGATTTTGGTCGGTGCCTCTGGCACCGGAGGTTCGACAGTGGTTTGCTTTCATGGTCCAAGGACAACAGTATACTTTGACCTGGTTACCGCAGGATTTCCACAACAGCCCTACGGTATTCCACATGGCTTTACAAAGCCATTTGCGAGAATTACCTCCCCTGTCATCCACAGTCATCCAATCTGTAGATGATATCCTACTAGCTTTAAATATGGAAGAACAGCATGAACAAGATTTACAAGCTTTGCTGGACCACCTTTGGCTGGAAGGACATAAAGCCAGCATTGACAAAGCACAAATATACCAAGAAGTTGTATACCTGGGACAAAAGATTTCACAAGGAAAGAGAGAACTTGCCCAGGATAGAACTGCAGCCATTCGGGCTGCTAAAAAACCCACCACGATTCAGGAACTAAGGTCTTTTTTGGGATTGTGTAACTTTAACAGAAATTGGATTGACTCCTTCACACAGCTTGATCAGCCATTGAAATTTTAAAGGGGAAACGTGCCTCAAAAGAAGCTATCACCCTCACTAAGGAACAGCAAGAGGCCTTCCTGAGTTTGAAAAAGGCTTTGTGTTCGGCACCGGCTCTGGGAATCCCTGACAATGGTAAGCCATTTACCCTGTTTGTCCATGAGAAAGAAGGATATATGACAGCTATACTGCCACAAGAGGTGCGTGGAGAGGCATCGGGACTTCGGAGAGAGGCCTATAAAAAGTGTACTTGTGCAGCTACAGGGAGAAGGCAAAAAAGGAGAAAGAAACAGAAAGGTGACGTCACAGCCAAGGGGGTAAGTGATTGGCTGGTGGTGAGTAGCTTTTCTTTTTTCTCTTCCATAACAGTGAGTAAACTTTAGCATTGTTGTTGCCTATCTAAGGGTTAAGTCATGGCAGGACAGCTCGGTCACGTGTTATGCTCCTCCTGTACCATGTGGGAACTCAGGGACTACTCCAATGTCCCTGACGACTACGTGTGCGGGAAGTGTATCCGCCTCCAGCTCCTGATGGACCGCGTTGCGGAGTTGGAGCTGAGGGTGGATTCACTCTGGAGCATCCACGATGCTGAGAATAACGTGAGTAGCACATGTAGCGAGTTGGTCTTATCGCAGGTGAATGGTCCACAGCCAGATAGGGAATGGAAGACCAGCAGGAAGACCAGTGCAAGGAAGGTAGTGCAGGGGTCCCCTGTGGTCATCCCCCTGCAAAACAGATACACTGCTTTGAGTACTGTTGAGGGGGATGATTCATCAGGGGAGGGTAGCAGCAGCCAAGTTCATGGCACCGTGGCTGGCTCTGTTGCACAGGAGGGCAGGAAAAAGAGTGGGAGAGCGATATTGATAGGGGATTCAATTGTGAGGGGAATAGATAGGCGTTTCTGCCGCAACCGAAACTCCAGGATGGTATGTTGCCTCCCTGGTGCAAGGGTCAAGGATGTCTCATTGCGGGTGCAGGACATTCTAAAAAGGGAGGGAGAACAGCCAGTTGTTGTGGTGCACATTGGTACCAACGACATAGGTTTAAAAAAAGGGATGAGGTCCTACGAAACGAATTTTAGGAGCTAAATTAAAAAGTAGGACCTCAAAAGTAGTAATATCGGGATTCCTACTAGTCAGAGTAGGAATCGCAGGATAGTGCAGATGAATACGTGGCTTGAGCAGTGGTGCAGCAGGGAGGGATTCCAATTCCTGGGGCATTGGAACCGGTTCTGGGGGAGGTGGAACCAATACAAACCGGACGGTCTGCACCTGGGCAGGACCGGAACCAATGTCCTAGGGGGAGTGTTTGCTCGTGCTGTTGGGGAGGAGTTAAACTAATATGGCAGGGGGATGGGAACCAATGCAGGGAGACAGAGGGAAACAAAAAGGAGACAAAAGCAAAAGACAGAAAGGAGATGAGGAAAAGTGGAGGGCAGAGAAACCCAAGGCAAAGAAAAAAAAGGGCCACTGTACAGCAAAATTCTAAAAGGACAAAGGGTGTTAAAAAAACAAGCCTGAAGGCTTTGTGTCTTAATGCAAGGAGTATCCGTAATAAGGTGGATGAATTAACTGTGCAAATAGATGTTAACAAATATGATGTGATTGGGATTACAGAGACGTGGCCCCAGGATGATAAGGACTGGGAACTCAACATCCAGGGGTATTCAACATTCAGGAAGTATAGAATAAAAGGAAAAGGAGGTGGGGTAGCATTGCTAGTTAAGAAGGAGATTAATGCAATAGTTAGGAAGGACATTAGCTTGGATGATGTGGAATCTATATGTGTAGAGCTGCAGAACACCAAAGGGCAAAAAACGTTAGTGGGAGTTGTGTACAGACCTCCAAACAGTAGTAGTGATGTTGGGGAGGGTATCAGAAACAGGAAATTAGGGGTGCATGCAATAAGGGTGCAGCAGTTATAATGGGTGACTTTAATATGCATATAGATTGGGCTAACCAAACTGGAAGCAATATGGTGGAAGAGGATTTCCTGGAGTGCATAAGGGATGGTTTTCTAGACCAATATGTCGAGGAACCAACTAGGGGGGAGGCCATCTTAGACTGGGTGTTGTGTAATGAGAGAGGATTAATTAGCAATCTCGTTGTGCGAGGCCCCTTGGGGAAGAGTGACCATAATATGGTGGAATTCTGCATTAGGATGGAGAATGAAACAGTTAATTCAGAGACCATGGCCCAGAACTTAAAGAAGGCTAACTTTGAAGGTATGAGGCGTGAATTGGCTAGGATAGATTGGCGAATGATACTTAAGGGTTTGACTGTGGATGGGCAATGGCAGACATTGAAAGACTGCATGGATGAACTACAACAATTGGACATCCCTGCCTGGCGTAAAAATAAAAAAAGGAAGGTGGCTCAACCGTGGCTATCAAGGGAAATCAGGGATAGTATTAAAGCCAAGGAAGTGGCATACAAATTGGCCAGAAATAGCAGCGAACCCGGAGATTGGGAGAAATTTAGAACTCAGCAGAGGAGGACAAAGGGTTTGATTAGGGCAGGGAAAATGGAGTACGAGGAGAAGCTTGCAGGGAACATTAAGACGGATTGCAAAAGTTTCTATAGCTATGTAAAGAGAAAAAGGTTAGTAAAGACAAACGTAGGTCCCCTGCAGTCAGAATCAGGGGAAGTTATAACGGGGAACAAAGAAATGGCGGACCAATTGAACAAGTACTTTGGTTTGTTATTCACTAAGGAGAACACAAACAACCTTCCGGATATAAAAGGGGTCAGAGGGTCTAGTAAGGAGGAGGAACTGAGGGAAATCCTTATTAGTCGGGAAATTGTGTTGGGGAAATTGATGGGATTGAAGGCCGATAAATCCCCAGGGCCTGATGGACTGCAACCCAGAGTACTTCTTCACCCAGAGAGTGGTGAACCTGTGGAATTCTCTACCACAGAAAGTTGTTGAGGCCAATTCACTAAATATATTCAAAAAGGAGTTAGATGAAGTCCTTACTACTAGGGGGATCAAGGGGTATGGTGAGAAAGCAGAAATGGGGTACTGAAGTTGAATGTTCAGCCATGAACTCATTGAATGGTGGTGCAGGCTAGAAGGGCCGAATGGCCTACTCCTGCACCTATTTTCTATGTTTCTATGTTTCTATGTTTCTATGTACTTAAGGAGGTGGCCTTGGAAATAGCGGATGCATTGACAATCATTTTCCAACATTCCATTGACTCTAGATCAGTTCCTATCGAGTGGAGGGTAGCTAATGTAACCCCACTTTTTAAAAAAGGAGGGGGAGAGAAAACCGGGAATTATAGACCGGTTAGCCTGACATCGGTAGTGGGTAAAATGATGGAATCAATTATTAAGAATGTCATAGCAACGCATTTGGAAAGAGGTGACATGATAGGTCCAAGTCAGTATGGATTTGTGAAAGGGAAATCATGCTTGACAAATCTTCTGGAATTTTTTGAGAATGTTTCCAGTAGAGTGGACAAGGGAGAACCAGTTGATGTGGTATATTTGGACTTTCAGAAGGCTTTCGACAAGGTCCCACACAAGAGATTAATGTGCAAAGTTAAAGCACATGGGATTGGGGGTAGTGTGCTGACATGGATTGAGAACTGGTTGTCAGACAGGAAGCAAAGAGTAGGAGTAAATGGGTACTTTTCAGAATTGCAGGCAGTGACTAGTGGAGTACCGCAAGGTTCTGTGCTGGGGCCCCAGCTGTTTACATTGTACATTAATGATTTGGACCGAGGGGATTAAATGTAGTATCTCCAAATTTGCGGATGACACTAAGTTGGGTGGCAGTGTGAGCTGTGGGGAGGATGCTATGAGGCTGCAGAGCGACTTGGATAGGTTAGGTGAGTGAGCAAATGGATGGCAGATGAAGTATAATGTGGATAAATGTGAGGTTATTCACTTTGGTGGTAAAAACAGAGAGACAGACTATTATCTGAATGGTGACAGATTAGGAAAAGGGGAGGTGCAACGAGACCTGGGTGTCATGGTACATCAGTCATTGAAGGTTGGCATGCAGGTACAGCAGGCGGTTAAGAAAGCAAATGGCATGTTGGCCTTCATAGCGAGGGAATTTGAGTACAGGGGCAGGAAGGTGTTGCTACAGTTGTACAGGGCCTTGGTGAGGCCACACCTGGAGTATTGTGTACAGTTTTGGTCTCCTAACTTGAGGAAGGACATTCTTGCTATTGAGGGAGTGCAGCGAAGGTTCACCAGACTGATTCCTGGGATGGTGGGACTGACCTATCAAGAAAGACTGGATCAACTGGGCTTGTATTCACTGGAGTTCAGAAGAATGAGAGGGTCCTCATAGAAACGTTTAAAATTCTGATGGGTTTAGACAGGTTAGATGCAGGAAGAATGTTCCCAATGTTGGGGAAGTCCAGAACCAGGGTCACAGTCTAAGGATAAGGGGTAAGCCATTTAGGACCGAGATGAGGAGAAACTTCTTCACCCAGAGAGTGGTGAACCTGTGGAATTCTCTACCAAGAAAGTTGTTGAGGCCAATTCATTAAATAAATTCAAAAAGGAGTTAGATGTAGTCCTTACTACTAGGGGGATCAAGGGGTATGGCGAGAAAGCAGGAATGGAGTACTGAAGTTGCATGTTCAGCCATGAACTCATTGAATGGCGGTGCAGGCTAGAAGGGCCAAATGGCCTACTCCTGCACCTATTTTCTATGTTTCTATGTTTCTATATTTCTATCACATTTCCTGCCATAGCACCGTTAGTAACTGGGGTCCAGTGTTGCTAAGGCTGGAGGAACAAGGTTGAAATGCTAAACTCCCCCAGCCAGTGAGTGCAATAAATCTCGGTGCAATCAGCAGAATTTTTCAGGTGGACAGACTTCTCCTTCAGAATAGGTGAGGGGTGGGGGAACAGGGGGTAGGGCAGATGGTCCCTTTAAATGCTTCTGGGCTCCAATCCTGCAACAGCTGGAAATTCCCGTTCCCTCCACCTGCCTTCCCTTGAAGTGGGTGCGCCGCCAGGAAACTGGCAAAAAAATTCAAATTATGCTGACCCCGAGAGATTTGACACTACAGTCGGACGAGCTTAATTCCCACCCTGCCGCAATTAGGGAGGAATTTTAAACAGGAAAAAGTCAGTGGGTTCGGTAGCGGGTGGGAGGTTAAATGAGTTTAAATTGACAGCACGCGGGGAAGACGGCTCCAACCCATTGGCTTCCGCATTTAACTCGAGCGCGTCGGGCAGTGAGTGAGAAAATCCCTCGGGAGAGGTGGGTTAGCAATTTAAAGCTTGTTAAGAGGATAGTAACAGCCTTTTCCTTTTTTAACTGCGTGTGCACGTGATTCCCGGGCTTCCTGGACCTCGCCAGTGAAAGCAAGGCGAGAGCACAGTGGCAATTGAGGGAGCTGAACAAATGACCGATAAAAAAATCCGATAAGTATTAAGCCCTCACACCTGCTTCCTTGCCCAAGGGGAAGGCTTTTGTTCACACCACTTGTTCAGACAGTTTGCTTTCAGTACTTTGCAGTTGATTCGACAACTTTGGAGGTCACTCTCACCACATTGGAGGACTGTGCGTCTGATCTCCACTTTACACCTATCATATATCAGATCTGCATGGGTGCCATTTATACAGTTTCATCTTGGATCTCAGATGAGGACCTAGATGAGCCCCAGCAGCAACAACACCAGCAGGAGCAGCAGTGATGTTCTCCACACTGACTTACCGCTCCACAGGAGAGAAGGGATGAACACAGAGGTGCAGCTTGTAGGAGGCGATAGCCCCAACACAAGGTATATAAGCAGAGGATCAGCTTTCTGGACATGACTGAACACCAGTGCCTCAGGAGGCTCAGGCTATCACGTCAGGTTGCGGCAGACATTTGTAACCTGCTGGAAGGCGGCCTGCTGCCAATTGGACCTAGTGGACATGCGGTGCCAGTAGTTTTCAAAGTGACCTCTTCACCTCAGGCTCCTTCGAGGGGGTCGCAGGAGATATTTGCTGGGTTTCACAGTGGGCTGCCCACAAAATCATCACCCAGGTGACCGATGCCACGTTTGTCAGGGCAGGCAGCTGTGTACACTTTACTGCTGATGAAACCAGTCAGAATTAGCGGGCGCTCAGCTTTGTGGCTCTGGCTGGCTTCCCACAGGTGCAGGACATCATCGAATGCACACGTGTGGCACCCCCAGATCACCCAGGAGTCTTTGAGAATCGTAAGGCCTTCCACTCCATCAACGTGCAGCTTGTCTACAACCGCAAAAAGAACTTCATGCAGGTGTGTGCCAGATTCCCAGTCATGATTCATGCGTCCTGTGCCAGTCCACTCTCCCTCAGCTCTTTGCATCTCTAACCAGACTTACCAGCTGGCAGGCTGGAGACAAGGGATATCCAATGAAGACATGGCTGGTGACACCCTTTATTGGGCCAAGCAATGAGGCCAAAGAGTACTACAATCAAAGCCAAATGATGATGAGATGTGTAATAGAGCAAGCAATCGGGATGCTGAAGATACACTTCAGAAGCCTGGACAGATCTGGAGGAGCCCTTCAACACGGAGCAGCCAGGGACTCCAGAATAATCGTGGTGTGCTGCGCTCTGCACAACAGAGCACACCAGTGAGGATTGCAGTTGCTGGAGGAGCACGGCACAGAGCCTCTTCAGATGAGGAGAAGGAGGTACATGAGCAGGACGAGGAATTTGATGGACATGTCATCAGCAGCGGCACACATTGCTGCCTGCGATGGCCTCATAATGGCACAATTTAATTAGGTTGCACTCATCTGGCACTCAAATGCTGAACTCACTTTCCCACCTCCCTCCCCGCCCACACCGAACCACAAGACAGTCCTACAATGACCAAACCATTCATTTCACAGACACCCATTGCTCACAGTTAAGTCATGTCTTACCATTCATTACAAGTGAACCACGTATTTGGCAGCAGGCGAAAATGTGCACGATGGGAAAGTGGTACAAAGAAATAATTTTATGTGCCTCCAAATGTCAACATAATCTTCACAGTGCAACATTGCCGAACACATCCATGTGCATACCCTTATGCATCTTTAATTCTTTCATCTTCATCTTCCTACCTCTTCTATGTTGGCTTCAGCAGAGCTAGAGACAGGCTGCTCAGGTCCCTGCCCTGACTGTGGAGAGCTTTTAGCCGCCATCCTCTGGGTTTTGGAGCCCGTGAGGGCCCCGCCAAAGACTGCTCCTCCTGCACCTGTGCACAGGATGACTCGGCCATTGGGAGATGAGGCAGCTCTGACTGACGGGACTGGGACGGGGTGTTGACGTAGAAGTGCTTTGAGCAGACACCCCACTTCTAAGTCCCCTTTCACCATCATTCCTCTCATGGCCCACCCACACTTCCCTGCTAGCAATGATTGCTGCACATCAGGGGGGGTGATGAATGGTTAAATTTATGTTTTAAACTATCCTGGTTAAGGTGGCATTACATAAGCATATACGAAATAGGAACAGGACTGGGCCATACGGCCCCGCGAGCCTGCTCCACTATTCAATAAGATCTTGGTTGATCCGATCATGAACTCAGCTCCACTTTCCTGCCCATTCCCCATAACCCCTTATTCCCTTATTGGTTAAGAAACTGTCCATCTCTACCTTAAATTTATTCAATGTCCCAGCTTCCACAGTTCTCTGAGGCAGCGAATTCCACAGATTTACAATCCTCAGAGAAGAAATTTCTCCTCATCTCAGTTTTAAATGGGGGGCCCTTTATTCTAAGATTATGCCCCTTAGTTCTAGTCTCCCCTATCAGTGGAAACATCCACTCTGCATCCACCTTGTGAAGCTCCCTCATAATTGTAATGTATGTACATAAGGTCTGCTCACCACCAGAGGGCACTACCGGCGGAGGTCCTAGGATCATAGGTATACTCATGCCTTGCCCGGTATATAACCTGAGCTTCACGTTTGTATCTTCACTTCTGGAAGTCATTGAAGACTGACCAGGTTACACCTGCTCACTGGCTCATAGTATAATTTCATACACCACAACTGACGACGAGGCAAATACGAACCCACGCAAAAGTATGGCGAGCACAGCACGATTGAGTACTGTTAGAATTCGAGAGATTCAAGGAGGGAGAGGACTGGGGGAGATTTCATGGATCGTCTTGACCAGTATTTCGTGGCAAACGACCTAAACAAAGACAAGGATGCAGAGAAGCACAGGGCAGTTCTTCTCAACGTATGTGGCCATACGATCTATGCACTCATCAAGAATCTGTTCTCACCCACTCTTCCTACAGAAAAGGATTACAAAGAACTGTGTGCTCTAGTTTGGGAACACCTTAAACTCATGGAAGGAATTCTCATATCCATATATCGCTTCTATACGCACGTTCGTCCAGAAGGCCAGGACGTAGCGGCATTTGTTGCCAACCTGAGACGTCTTGCAGGGCCTTGCAAATTTGGGCCTGCATTGGAAGACATGCTGCATGACTTTTTCGTGATCGGGGTCAACCATGAGGCAATCTTAAGTAAACTGCTGGCTGTGGAGATACCCAGGCTTCCATGTCCATGCTGAAAAGCACAAAGCAGATATCGCGACAAAACAGGAACTCCACGGCAAGTACGGTGTACAAAATTGCATCGACGGCAGGCAGAGCTGCACATGGCAGGGCTACTCGACTGCATCTGCAAGACTGGGAGCCGCTCAAATTTCACCATCGAAGGCCTACTCTACTGCGTATGCGAGAATGGGAGCTGTTCAAAGCCGGCCATCAGGCGCAAATCCGAGCTCAACATGTTGGTGTTGCGGGGGCAATCACCGACCGCATCAGTGCCACTCCAGGCAGTATGTATGCAGAGCGTGTGTGAAGATGGGGCATCTTCAGCGGATGTGTCCACAGCAGGGCAAGCGAGCTGTGACACACCATGTGGATGATGATGAATTCAGCGTGGATCTGGCGATGCAGCCCGAGGCATTTGAGAGCTCCGAGGTGGAAGTGTACAGCATACGTGCGTTCCTAACAAAGAGCCAACCAATAATGATGGAGGTAAAATTGAATGGCGTGCCGGTATCCATGGAATTGGACACGGGTGCGAGTCAATCGATAATGAGCCAGAGGACTTTCGAAAAGCTGTGGGACCAAAGCAGAGAGACCCAAGCTGAGTCCGATAAATGCGAAGTTGCGTACCTACACCAAAGAGCTCATACTGCTGCACTACTGATCACTGGTAAGAGTGTCGTAAAAGGGAGCGGTTCATGATCTACCGTTATGGATTATCCCGGCCAACGGCCCATCATTATTCAGCAGGAGTTGGCTCAAGAAAATAAAATGGAAATGGTACGATGTCAAAGCTTTGTCATCAGCGGATGATGATTTGTGTGCTCAAGTGCTGAGCAAATTTCCCTCAGTGATTGAACTGGGAATTGGCAGCTTCAAGGGAGCCAAGGTGCAGATTCACCTAGGTCCTTCCATCCATCACAAAGCCATGGCGGTCCCGCACATGATGAATGAAAGGTCGAGCTTGAATTGGACAGGCTACAACGCAAGGGGGTCATCTCACTGGTCGAATTTAATGAATGGGCCAGCCCCATTGTTCCGGTGTTAAAGAGCGACGGCACGGTCAGGATTTGTGGAGACTACAAAGACACGATCAAGCGAGTTTCGAAACACGATCAGTACCCGCTACCGAAAGCTGATGACCTGTTTGCAATGTTAGCCGGAGCAAAATCGTTCATCAAATTGGATCTAACATCAGCCTACATGACACAGGAACTGGTTGAATCATCAAAGAAACTTACGTGCATCAACATGCACAAAGGGCTGTTTATTTATAACAGGTGCCCTTTTGGCATTCATTTGGCGGCAACCATATTTCAGAGCAACATGGAGAGCCTATTGAAATCCATCCCTAGGACCGTTCTATTCCAAGGCGACATCCTAGTCACAGGTTGTGACACCGCCGAGCACCTACACAATCTGGAAGAGGTTCTGCGTCGTCTGGACAAAGTGGGACTCAGGCTGAAACATTCAAAGTGCATTTTCATGGCACCAGTGGTCGAATTCCTTGGACGTCGTCCCACATCCAGAGGTTGGCATTGGCATTATCTGTCTAAGATTATGTCATTTACCATAGACCAGGTACCGACAACTGCGCTGATGCATTGAGCCGGTTACCATTGCCCACACCGGAGGTGGAAACATCAATGCCCGCAGAGCTACTCATGGTCATGGATGCCTTTGAGAGTGAAGGGTCACCTGTCACTGCTCAACAAGTTAAGATCTGGACCAACCAGGATACGACCCTATCGGTTGTAAAATGTTGTGTTCTTAACAGGGACTGGTTGACCATCCCCAAGGAAATGGGTGATGAAACCAAACCGTACAACCATCGCAAATATGAGCTTTCCATCCATTCCGACTGTTTGCTGTGGGGTAATCGTGTTGTAATGCCCAAGAAAGGCAGAGCGAGATTTGCATGGGAGTTACATAGTATGCATCCCGGTATTGTCATGATGAAGGCCATCACCAGGTCCCATGTTTGGTGGCCTGGCATTGACTGGGACTTAGAGCCATGTATGCATCAGTGCAGCACTTGCAGCATGCAGTTAAGCAATGCCCCAAAGGAAGCCCCGCTCAGTCTGTGGTCATGGCCATCCAAACTGTGGTCTAGAATCCACATCGACTTTGCGGGCCCCTTCCACGGTAAAATGTTTTTTGTGGTGATGGATGCATACTCCAAATGGATAGAATGTGTGATCATGTCATCCAGCACTTCCACTGCCACCATTGAGAACCTGAGAGCCATATTTGCGACACATGGTCTGCCAGACATCTTTGTCAGCGACAATGGACTGTGTTTCACGAGCCTGGAGTTTCAAGAGTTCATGAAACGCTACCGCATAAAACACGTGAGGTCAGCCCTGTTCAAACCCGCGCCCAATGGTCAACCAGAGCGGGCAATTCAAACCATCAAGCAGAGCCTGAAACGCATAACACACGTTTCCTTGCAGACACATCTGTCACGCATACTGCTCAGTTACAGGACAAGGCCACACATGCTCACCGGGGTCCCACCTGTGGAACTATTGATGAAGAGAGGCCTCAAAACCAGGCTCTCTGTACTTCACCCTAACCTTAACGATCATGTCGAAACCCGACGTCAACACCAGCAGTGGTATCAGCAGTGGTATGTCACGTGCCACAGTGTCACGTGACATATCTGTAAATGATCCAGTGTATGTACTGAACCATGGTCAAGGGCCCAATTGGCTCCCGGACAATGTTACGATAAGGAGGGTAACTGGGTGTATATGGTTAAGCTCAAGAATGGGCAGATGTGCAGGAAACACATTGATCAAATCAAGCTAAGACACACTGACGAACTGGAACAGTTGGAAGAAGACACCGCGAGCTTAGACAACCAACCAACTCACATCCAGCCATCAGAAGAACCGACTGTAGTCATCGCCCAGCCCCAAGTTGTGTGAGACTCAGAAAGCACTGGGATTGTACTGAGATGGTCAACCAAGGAGCGAAGGTCTGCGGACCATCTGAACTTATAATATGGACTTGTGGCAAGAACCCGGGGGGGGCGGGGGGAGGAATGATGTAATGTATGTACATAAGGTCTGCCCACCAACAGGGGGCACTACTGTCGGAGGTCCTAAGGTCATAGGTACACTCGTGCGGGGCCTGGTATATAACCTGAACTTCACCTTTGTAGCTTCACTTCTGGAAGCCATTAAAGACTGACCAGGTTACACCTGGTCACTGGCTCACAGTACGGAGTTCATTGTATCATTTCATACACCACAATAATCTTGCATGTTTCGATAAGATCACCTCTCATTCTTCTGAATTCCAATGAGTAGAGTCCCAACCTACTCAACCTTTCCTCATAAGTCAATCCCCTCATCTCCGGAATCAACCCGGTGAACCTTCTCTGAACTGCCTCCAAAGCAAGTATATCCTTTCTTAGATACTGTTAGATCTCTTAATTTTCAATGAAATGCGAACTTGGTTTTAACATAACTTTTATTCTGGCAGCAGCAACAAGCTTTTGGCTGATTTCCAGTTCCTTTGTCTTACTGAGAACACATGGCCAATATGTCTGTTCTTATACCTGGCTCAGTTTACAGAAATGAACGTGACTTCTTTGACCTTATTGGCTCAATTGATATTCTGTTAACCTTTAATTGGCTCGCTGTCAAAGGTCCTAAAATGTCAAGTTGATTGATGACTTAATGCAACATGCTCCCACTCACGTAGTATCTCTGACTTGGGGTCTGTGAATTCTCACAGCCTGTCTGAATACAGCCTGTTTGAATTCTCTATCAATCCCCCCTTTGATTCTTTCACAAACTGAATCATAAAACATCAGCTATCACTGGTTAAACATTCTACAAAATAATTTCATATATGTTAATAGAGATTCCTTCTAAAATTTGTTGGTGTTTCGCCACATGTCCGGACGAGTAGCTTCCACACAAATTTACACCAACCCGAATTCCATCATGGCCACAATGAAAGTCTGGTTTTAGTAGGTTAATTAACCTTATTCCAATTTAATCCAAATCAATATCTTAATTCAACCAGTAAATAACCTACCCTTAAGCATAACATACCCCTGTGCCACGTACAGATGGTCTGCTGGGACCTGCTAGGCATCCCACCTGCGGGACAGCAGCTGCAGCCGCCTGGTCGCAACAACATTTAATCAACATAAACAAACAATATAAAAGTAAAATAATTACAACGAATAGAATTAAACCTTCCACCAATGAAGTTCCTATTGAACCTAGCCATTCAGTGGCTCCGCTCCACAAAGTGAATGATGGGAGTTGCTTAAGTTTTTCTACCTCCTTTTGGATATGCGCCGCTAAGTGGGTAATTTCTTCGGAGCTATCTAGGATATATGTGCAACACTCAGTTCCGAGTAGGGCGCAAGTACCTCCCTTTTCAGCCAGTATGTAGTCAAGGGCCAGTCTATTCTGTAGGGCTACTGTGCGGATTGCTACCATTTCTGCATTGATTTTAACTAGGGCCTCTGGGGTATCATTGGCTACCCGTTCAACAACGGATGCCATGTTAATGGATTCCCTTGCCAGTCTGGTGGTCCCATACCTGGGGATCAGAATGGCAAAGAACATCTCTGTTTCTGTGATAGCTCTCTTAGGACGGTGTAAATGTTCCGACAGTAACTCTATATGATACATATAAGGCACAATGTAGGCTAAATAGCAGGATCCCGTCCAATTTTGGGGCAACCAAGGGTAGGCCTTGTGGCCACACACCCAAATGGTGCCATTATAGGCAATGAATGTTAGCTGTTTCTTTGTCAGCAACACTCCAGGGCCTGTCCAGGCTTTTCCATCTGTTTTATTCAGAATCCCCGTTACGTTAAGAATCCCCACATCGGCCCAGTTTGGATGGTTCCGTGGCTTGATTGCATTATAATTCCGGGAGCAGTTACTATACCCCATATTTTGGCCTCCTTTGGTGTTTCTAATCAGACAGATTGATTCCCCCGGTCTTTCTATTCCTGTTGTATTAGTGATAACAAAAAATGGGGGCCGTTTGGAATTATTGTACCACGGTTGGTATCCCCCTTCAAAGATAATCAGATTGTAACCTGTTCACTTCCATTTACGTGCCCAGTTTTCCATATCCTGAAACGCATTGCCTGTTTTGTTTTGATTAATTATCCACTCAGCCATTTCTGAGATATTCAAGGGAACTGGCCTCAAGGGAACCCCTCCCTTTGAGTGATTGGAATATGCGCACATACCCAACAACTAGAAATGTTACCTTGTTTGGCATAAATGTATGACATATATAAAAAGGTGTTTACATGTAATTTCCTTGCTACCCCACTATTTCCCTTTGGTGCAGAGGGTCGGCTAGTAAGAAATAGGCAAGTGACTAGAATACCTACAGTCAGTAATACAGTAAATTTATACATTTTGGCAAAAAGTAATTGTCCTTATTAGATTTCAGTTTCAATTACGGGTGCTCATTTAACGTGTAAGGTGTGGATCCAGGCTTTCTTTCCTTGGCCTGGGTGGTCAATAACACTTGATAAGGTCCCTCCCACTTGGCACCCAAAAGGTTCTTTATGCAACTTTTTCCACATACACCCAGACTCCTGGGATGATGTTGTGTCCTCCTTCGGGTGGATTACCCCAAGCTGCCGATACCTGTCAGGAAACAGAACTAATAGCATTGGTTACGTTCTGATAGTATTATAACAAAGTGTCACTCATTAAGTGAACATCAGCTTTCCGTAAATCGATAGTTCCTGGCAGCGACATGGGTCTTCCTGTTATAATTTCAAATGGGCTTAGACCTGTAGTTCTGTTCGGAGTTGCCCTAATGCTACATAGCACTATTGGTAGTGCCTGGGGCCATGGTGTTCCTTTTTGGTGATATTTGGCAAGCCGTTGTTTCAGAGTTCGATTCATTCGCTCTACTTGTCCTGATGATTGTGGATGATAAGGACAGTGTAAATCCCACGAATTGTTCAGTAACCTACAGTCTTCTTGGCAGACAGCACCTGTGAAGTGTGTTCTGATCGGAGTCAATGCTACTCGAGACACCCCATTAGGGAATGTAATCCTTACACATGACCTTTGCAGTGTGATTGGCTGTGGCTCTTTTAGTTGGGACAACTTCTACCCATCTAGAGAATCTGTCGACCATGACAAGAATGTTAGTGTATCCTTGGCATGGAGGGAGATATATATATATATAATCAACCTGCAGATGCTGGAATGGTCCGACAGGGGCAGGGGGCCTCAGTTGGGGCATTACCATGATGGATCCAGAATTATTTTTCTGACAGACCACACAGCGGTCTGCTACCAGCTGGGCATGTTTTTTAAATCCCCGACCCCATCAGCTTTTCTGGAACCGTGCCGTCATCTGTTGTGAGGCCAAGTGTCCCCACGAGTGGATCTGTGGCTAAAAAACATAAGCGCTTGTGGCGCGACTGGCTTGTCGGTAACTCTTTGTCTCCAGACACCATCTTCGCATAGCTTAATTCCTGCCTCAATCCATGTCCATTTTTCCTCTCGGGAGCACGCGCCTTGCATTGTTTGAAGGTCTCGTATCAGAGTCCTGAGTGCTTTCAATCTGCACATCTGTGTTGGTTCTTTTGGGGGAGCGCCCTGTGAGGTGGCATCTTTAGCTGCCTGGTCGGCTAGGGCATTTCCCTGTGCTTCCATGGTATTTTCCTTGGTATGGGCCTTACACATCAGGATGGACACTTCCTGAGGTAATTGTATGGCCTCTAGCAAGTCTCGGACTTCATTTCCATTTCGGATAGGTGTATCAGCAACAGTGAGGAATCCTCTTTTCCGCCATAACAGACTCCAAAAGCATGACGCGAATCTGTGTAGACATTAGCTATCTGTCCTTCTGCTATTAGACATGCTTCTGACAGGGCCCGTAACTCGGCCTGTTGTGCTGACATACCTGAGGATAAACATCCTTTTGCCACTAACTCATATAAAGGTTGTAACTGCCCATCCTGCTTTTCTGGTACCATTGTCAACAAAGGAGGATCCATCTGTAAACAGGATGAGGTCTGGGTTGTGCAGAGGCTCCTCTGCTGCTAAGGCTGCTTCTTCTGTTTCTTTTAAAATCTCCACGCAGTCATGCTCTTCACATTCTCCCCCCTCTTGCTCACTCGATTCTGACATCAGGAGCATAGTTGCAGGATTAACCGGGCTGGCCCGGACGATATGGGGATTAGGAGCTTCCAAAACTGCTGTCTAGCGGGTCCATCTAGCTGCCGTCACCTGAGATATTCTATTCATAGACAGCAAAGTGTGTACGGTGTGGGGGCACTTGATAATCAGCTTTTGGTCGAGGACTAGATCCGCAGTGATCATTACCACTCGACATGTAGCTTCCATGGCCTTTAGGCAACTTCCCCATTCAATGGCTACCGCATCCAATTTTGCCGAATAATAGCCAATAGGTCTTTGCCGATCCCCATGTTCTCACATAGAAACATAGAAAATAGGTGCAGGAGTAGGCCATTTGGCCCTTCTAGCCTGCACCGCCATTCAATGAGTTCATGGCTGAACATGCAACTTCAGTACTCCATTCCTGCTTTCTCGCCATACCCCTTGATCCCCCTAGTAGTAAGGACTACATCTAACTCCTTTTTGAATTTATTTAGTGAATTGGCCTCAACAACTTTCTTGGTAGAGAATTCCACAGGTTCACCACTCTCTGGGTGAAGAAGTTTCTCCTCATCTCGGTCCTAAATGGCTTACCCCTTATCCTTAGACTGTGACCCTGGTTCTGGACTTCCCCAACATTGGGAACATTCTTCCTGCATCTAACCTGTCTAAACCCATCAGAATTTTAAACGTTTCTATGAGGACCCTCTCATTCTTCTGAACTCCAGTGAATACAAGCCCAGTTGATCCAGTCTTTCTTGATAGGTCAGTCCCACCATCCCAGGAATCGGTCTGGTGAACCTTCGCTGCACTCCCTCAATAGCAAGAATGTCCTTCCTCAAGTTAGGAGACCAAAACTGTACACAATACTCCAGGTGTGGCCTCACCAAGGCCCTGTACAACTGTAGCAACACCTTCCTGCCCCTGTACTCAAATTCCCTCGCTATGAAGGCCAACATGCCATTTGCTTTCTTAACCGCCTGCTGTACCTGCATGCCAACCTTCAATGACTGATGTACCATGACACCCAGGTCTCGTTGCACCTCCCCTTTTCCTAATCTGTCACCATTCAGATAATAGTCTGTCTCTCTGTTTTTACCACCAAAGTGAATAACCTCACATTTATCCACATTATACTTCATCTGCCATCCATTTGCTCACTCACCTAACCTATCCAAGTCGCTCTGCAGCCTCATAGCATCCTCCCCACAGCTCACACTGCCACTCAACTTAGTGTCATCCGCAAATTTGAAGATACTACATTTAATCCCCTCGGTCCAAATCATTAATGTACAATGTAAACAGCTGGGGCCCCAGCACAGAACCTTGCGGTACCCCACTAGTCACTGCCTGCAATTCTGAAAAGTACCCATTTACTCCTACTCTTTGCTTCCTGTCTGACAACCAGTTCTCAATCCATGTCAGCACACTACCCCCAATCCCATGTGCTTTAACTTTGCACATTAATCTCTTGTGTGGGACCTTGTCGAAAGCCTTCTGAAAGTCCAAATATACCACATCAACTGGTTCTCCCTTGTCCACTCTACTGGAAACATTCTCAAAAAATTCCAGAAGATTTGTCAAGCATGATTTCCCTTTCACAAATCCATACTGACTTGGACCTATCATGTCACCTCTTTCCAAATGCGTTGCTATGACATCCTTAATAATTGATTCCATCATTTTACCCACTACCGATGTCAGGCTAACCGGTCTATAATTCCCGGTTTTCTCTCTCCCTCCTTTTTTAAAAAGTGGGGTTACATTAGCTACCCTCCACTCGATAGGAACTGATCTAGAGTCAATGGAATGTTGGAAAATGATTGTCAATGCATCCGCTATTTCCAAGGCCACCTCCTTAAGTACATAGAAACATAGAAACATAGAAACATAGAAAATAGGTGCAGGAGTAGGCCATTCGGCCCTTCTAGCCTGCACCACCATTCAATGAGTTCATGGCTGAACATTCAACTTCAGTACCCCATTCCTGCTTTCTCACCATACCCCTTGATCCCCCTAGTAGTAAGGACTTCATCTAACTCCTTTTTGAATATATTTAGTGAATTGGCCTCAACAACTTTCTGTGGTAGAGAATTCCACAGGTTCACCACTCTCTGGGTGAAGAAGTACTCTGGGTTGCAGTCCATCAGGCCCTGGGGATTTATCGGCCTTCAATCCCATCAATTTCCCCAACACAATTTCCCGACTAATAAGGATTTCCCTCAGTTCCTCCTCCTTACTAGACCCTCTGACCCCTTTTATATCCGGAAGGTTGTTTGTGTCCTCCTTAGTGAATAACAAACCAAAGTACTTGTTCAATTGGTCCGCCATTTCTTTGTTCCCCGTTATAACTTCCCCTGATTCTGACTGCAGGGGACCTACGTTTGTCTTTACTAACCTTTTTCTCTTTACATAGCTATAGAAACTTTTGCAATCCGTCTTAATGTTCCCTGCAAGCTTCTCCTCGTACTCCATTTTCCCTGCCCTAATCAAACCCTTTGTCCTCCTCTGCTGAGTTCTAAATTTCTCCCAATCTCCGGGTTCGCTGCTATTTCTGGCCAATTTGTATGCCACTTCCTTGGCTTTAATACTATCCCTGATTTCCCTTGATAGCCACGGTTGAGCCACCTTCCTTTTTTTATTTTTACGCCAGGCAGGGATGTCCAATTGTTGTAGTTCATCCATGCAGTCTTTCAATGTCTGCCATTGCCCATCCACAGTCAAACCCTTAAGTATCATTCGCCAATCTATCCTAGCCAATTCACGCCTCATACCTTCAAAGTTAGCCTTCTTTAAGTTCTGGGCCATGGTCTCTGAATTAACTGTTTCATTCTCCATCCTAATGCAGAATTCCACCATATTATGGTCACTCTTCCCCAAGGGGCCTCGCACAACGAGATTGCTAATTAATCCTCTCTCATTACACAACACCCAGTCTAAGATGGTCTCCCCCCTAGTTGGTTCCTCGACATATTGGTCTAGAAAACCATCCCTTATGCACTCCAGGAAATCCTCTTCCACCATATTGCTTCCAGTTTGGTTAGCCCAATCTATATGCATATTAAAGTCACCCATTATAACTGCTGCACCCTTATTGCATGCACCCCTAATTTCCTGTTTCTGATACCCTCCCCAACATCACTACTACTTTTTGGAGGTCTGTACACAACTCCCACTAATGTTTTTTGCCCTTTGGTGTTCTGCAGCTCTACACATATAGATTCCACATCATCCAAGCTAATGTCCTTCCTAACTATTGCATTAATCTCCTTCTTAACTAGCAATGCTACCCCACCTCCTTTTCCTTTTATTCTATACTTCCTGAATGTTGAATACCCCTGGATGTTGAGTTCCCAGTCCTTATCATCCTGGGGCCACGTCTCTGTAATCCCAATCACATCATATTTGTTAACATCTATTTGCACAGTTAATTCATCCACCTTATTACGGATACTCCTTGCATTAAGACACAAAGCCTTCAGGCTTGTTTTTTTAACACCCTTTGTCCTTTTAGAATTTTGCTGTACAGTGGCCCTTTTTTTTCTTTGCCTTGGGTTTCTCTGCCCTCCACTTTTCCTCATCTCCTTTCTGTCTTTTGCTTTTGTCTCCTTTTTGTTTCCCTCTGTCTCCCTGCATTGGTTCCCATCCCCCTGCCATATTAGTTTAACTCCTCCCCAACAGCACGAGCAAACACTCCCCCTAGGACATTGGTTCCGGTCCTGCCCAGGTGCAGACCGTCCGGTTTGTATTGGTTCCACCTCCCCCAGAACCGGTTCCAATGCCCCAGGAATTGGAATCCCTCCCTGCTGCACCACTGCTCAAGCCACGTATTCATCTGCACTATCCTGCGATTCCTACTCTGACTAGTAGGAATCCCGATATTACTACTTTTGAGATGTATGATGTCACTCCATCACTACATGCTTGCCACCTTTAAATATGCAGGTTGGGCTATGATGACATGGCCTGAGTGGAAAGGCTGTTTCCGTTGTGGTCTTTCCGCCAGATTGAGCAAGCAAAAAAAAAGCCTAAGGAGGTAAGTTTTAAAACATTATTTTTGCTTTCCTTATGCGGCCAGGGGGAGCGGTAATGTTCCTCTATAACCCTCAGGAAATTCAGGCCTCTCCTGCCCCGAGCTCCCCCTATCCGCCACTTCCTGATCGTGAGGCCCTCCCCGACACCCTCTCCCCCGATATTAATCAATAAGGAAAGTTGGGCTGCCAATAGCTTGAGCTCCACCGGCGAAATTCATTTGGACCTGGCATCCTATGGCTCACCATGTAAATTGTTTAAGTGGTGTATGAAAGGAGAGAGGGATACAGAAATCAGTATTTAAATCTATTGTGCAAAAGGCACACAGCTTCACAACAACAACTTGCATTTATATAGTGCCTTTAACGTTCCAAGTTGCTTCACGGGAACGTTATCAAACAAAGTTTGACATCGAGCCACACCGAGAAATAATGGAACAGGTTTCCAAAAGCTTGGTCAAAGAGGTAGATTTTAAGGAGTTTCTTAAAGGAGAATACAGAAGTATAGAGGTTTAAGGAGGGAATTCCAGAACTTGGGTGCTATGCAACTGAAGGCATGGCCACCAATGGTGGAGCGATGACGAATTGATGATGCGCAAAAGGCCAGAATTGAGGAGCGCAGAGATCTCGGAGGGTTGTGGGGCTGGAGGAGATTATAAAGATAGGGAGGGTGAGGGCATGGAAGGATTTGAAAACGAGGATGAGAATATCCAAATACAAGTGTCGGTGTTCAGTGTTTACGGTACACATCAATGACTAAATTGGAAATATGCAGCCTACTTTTTGCTGCTCCATAAAAGTAATGTTCATGGGGTTGATTATTAAAACCAACAGAAAAATGTGAGAGATGTGTTAACAACGTTCTCTGCTACAATTTACATTCTTCCATATTTTCCCTCCTGTCAAAACAGTCATTGCTGTCACTAGTCAGATCATGTTGGAATTTTACCCACAGCTTGTTATGTGGGTAATAAGTGTGCTTTACAGATTATTTTGAAACGCGCTGCCTTGCGCCTGGTGTTGAAGACGTGCGCACCTCGCTGCACTCTACAGCTCAGCTGTGTTATAATTCTGACAGAGTGGCTGCAAAATGAATGTGATAGCAATGTCGCGTGTCCTGCCGCATGATTGCAGGAGACAGAGTACAGAACGGAACGAGTGTCATTGAAGAATGAGTAGTTATTTTACAAACTACCACTGAGCTGTATGTATGATCCCACAGCCCAATGCACCGCCATCAGCTCCTGAAATTCCTCCTTCACCCAGAGGACTGAAGCCAGCCCTCACAGTTACTGCATTTTGGAGCCGAAGCCATTAATTCTAGATATGTGAGCAGCCACTGACTTTGTACGACAGTGTAAAATGGGTGATAGTGAGGCAGCTGCCCACTGTACATCTCTCCCAATTGAAGTTCATGGAAATAAAAATTGGGAGAGATGTAAAAGTGGGCTGCCAACTCGCTATTGCCTATTTTACAATATCGCACAACGTCGACATTCGCTGCACCTCCGCCACGACCTTCCCACTCCTCTGCTGTACCTGGGCCCCACCGATGTTCCTGCCCACGCTCCGAATGGCTACCTGGGTCCTGATGACATCATCAAGTCGCCCACCTCGAAGCCGTCGCACATTTGTGTCTGCTCGCGCTGAAAGCTGCAGTGGCATGTTCCAGTTCTTTTTGAAGCCCCGACTGCGGAGATGTTCTCTCCATCTTCAAAAAGAGCTGGAGAAGTGGGCCCTTCGGCATCATAGGCCACCCCGACCTGCGAGAGAACATCTCTACAGGTCGGGGCTTCAAAAAGAGCTGGAGGGCCGGGCCCTAGGTCATCGTGGACTTCACACATATAATCATTGTAGCACCGCGTATGTCGAAAATGCATTTGCTAAGACACAAGATGGCCTGAAAAAAAAAGGGTCACATTTCTGTTACTTTCTATGTGCTATTTCAAATTATAATAACTTAAAATTGCTTGATTGACAAGATGGGACACAAGGGATGATTTTATGAAGATCTACTCCCAGCTTGGGGCTTTTCCAACCCGGAGTGCATCTGGGGAAATTAATGAATGTTAAACCAGCGGGAGTGCATGCTCGAATTGTCAGTAGACACTTGTGTGGAAGAGCTCCATACAGGATCAGGAAGTAATAAAATGATTCCTATTATATAAGGGAACAGATCCGAACTGAAAGGGGGCTCAGAAATCCCCACCCCTTGACCCTCTTACCACTTTGGACATCCTTCATACAAGAGTCTTGCAGGAGGTGCTGTGAAGCCACAGACATTCCCATGCCAGGGCTTCATACCTTCCAGCTCTTGGCATTTATAACATCCAGAATGTAACCGAGAAACACCGTCAGCGGGAAACGCTGACCATCAGCCTCTATGTAAAGCTCATACAGGAGGGCAGGACCCCGGGATGGCATCATCTTGAGGGCATCACCCAGGCACAGCACCATCCCGGGATGACATCATCTCAAGAAGGCATGACCTGAGATCACTACCATTTCTCTTGACCCCTCCACGATCTCTAAATTGTCAGACAGCTTGGCCGACATCCAGTTCTGAATGAGCAGAAACTTTCTCCAATTAAATATTGGGAAGACTGAAGCCATTGTTTTCAGACCCTGCCACAAACTCCGATCCCTAGACACTAACTCCATTCCTCTCCCCAACTTCTGTCTGAGGCTGAACTAGACTGTTTGCAACCTTGGTGTCATATTTGACCCTGAATTGAGCTTTTGACCACATAACCGCAGCATCACTAAGACCGCCTTTTTCCACCTCCGTAACATCATCGCCACCCTTGCCTCAGCTCATCTGCTGCTGAAGCTCTCATCCGGTCCTTTGTTACCTCTAGATGTGACTATTCCAACGCACTCCTGGCTGGTCTCCCACACTCTACCCTATGTAAACTAGAGGTGATCCAAAACTCGGCCGCCCGTGTCCTAACTCGCACCAAATTCCGCTCACCCATCACCCCTGTGCTCGCTGACCTACATTGGCTTATGGTTAAGCAATGCCTCAGTTTCAAAATTCTCACACATTTTCAAATCCCTCCATGGTCTCGCCCCTTCCTATTTCTGTAATCTCCTCCAGCCTTACAACTCCCGAGATGTCTGCGCTCCTCTAATTCTGCCCTCCTGAGCATCCATGATTCTAATCGCTCAACCATTGGTGGCTGTGCCTTCTGTTGCCTCGGCCTCAAGCTCTGAAACTCCCTGCCTAAACCTCTCCGCCTCTCTAATTCTCTTTCCTCCATCACGACACTCCTAAAAACATACCTCTTTGACCAAGCTTTTGGTCACCTGCACTAATTTTGACTTATGTGGCTTGGTGTCACATTTTTATTGCATACTACTCCTGTGAAGAGCCTTGGGACATTTCACTACATTAAAGACATTATATAAATTCAAGTTGTTGTTCTTGTTGAGAAACTGGAGCTGTAAAGAAATGGTTAATTCCTAATATAACTTTTAGCTTTTGCCGGCTAAGTCAATTGCTCCTAGAAGACTGGAAGTGTCAGTTTTGTTTCGAGTGAAATGTTCAGTGGAATTTAAAAGTTACCAGACAGAGACCTTGGCTGATAAGCATTCAGCTACAGCTATATTTGTCTGAACCCCATTTATCGGAGTGATTATTTTCAAGGTCTTCTGCGTTCCTTCTGCGCATGCGCACCTCTATGGGGGCAGAGCCTAAATACCGTCCCAGCCTCACCGGAGATGCACATTTTGGTTGCACATGCATACCCGATGTTCTAACCGTGCATGCGCCTAGCTGCAGGGCTGTGGCCTGAACCATGTTCCGTACCTGTGGAGAACATCAGGAGATCGGAGCGGGGAGAGGAGAGGGGATCGGAATAGGGTGGGGTGGGGTGGGGGCCAGGAGAACAATCGGAGGCATGGGTATGGGGAGAGGGCAGGTGATCAGAGTGGGAAAGAGGACTCGGGATCAGAGGGGGGGGGAAAGAGGACAGGGGATCAGAGTGGGGATTGGACAATTGTAGGGAGGGATAGGGAGAAAGGATAGGTGATTGTAGTGGGGAAGAGGAGAGGGGATTGGATCGAGGAGGTGGTATCGGTGGGGGCGTCGACGAGAACGGGATCGGAGCGAGGGAAGGAGAGGGCAATTAGAGGGGAGAGGACAAGTGATCGGAGTGAGGAAGAGGAGAGGGGATCGGATCGAGGAGGTGGTATTGGTGCGGGGGGGTCGAAGAGAACAGGGGATCGGAGCAAGGGGAGGAGAGGGTATCGATGGGTAAGAGGACAGGGGATCGGAGCAAGGGGAGGAGAGGGTATTGGTGGGTAAGAGGACAGGGGATCGGAGCAAGGGGAGGAGAGGGTATCGATGGGTAAGAGGACAGGGGATCAGAGCAAGGGGAGGAGAGGGTATTGGTGGGTAAGAGGACGGGGGATTGGAATGGGGGGAGAGCGCTCCACATCTTGTGAGGGGTGGTAACCCCAATTTCGCTACTGGGGGCGGGACTTCTGCACCGGCTGCAGAATGTCCGGCCCCGGAGTGGTTACTGCCCCCAACCAGAACAAAGCCAATTTTAACTACCTTGACTCACTCTCCAGTAGGCAGGATCAAATTACACATTCCAGACAAACTGTTGGCTGTGTCTTGTCCTCCAAGGGGACCAGACTGAAATCTGGTCCAACCCACTTGTGGTGTAAATAGACACAGCCCCCATTGTTGACTCAGCTGTCCTCCAAGGATTAACTCCTTCAAGGACATATCTGCGCAAGACAAGTGATAGCTCGCCTGTAGTAGAGTCTTGGGTCTCCAGAACAGTCTACAGTTGAATGATTTGATTGACAACTCAGTAAAGATAATGCCTTGATAAAGTGTAGGGGAGGCCTTCTTGTTACAACTGAAATTCATTAAGTGAGTAATGGATGAGGTAATTCTTTGATAACGTGTGAATTTGCACGAGAGAAAAAAATATATAAAGTGGGGTGTTCGAACAGATTACAGAATTTGAGAAGGCTTTGCCAGCCAATCCCAAAGCCTGTGACGCGATGGATTCTCCGGTAACTTTTACTGTAAGAATCTCAAGTGTATATGCGATTATTATTATTAATAATAATAGTTATCATTGTATGCTTAATTCCTATTAAAGCCTATAAGTGCCTTTGAAACCTATTATTTTATGGATAAATCATAGAATCATAAAATCGTGCAGAGAAGGCCTTTCAACCCATCGTGCTTGAAAGAGCTATACAATCTATCCAATTATTCCCACTCTCCTGCTCTTTCTCCATAGCCCTGTAATTTTCTCCCCTTATAAACCGATAAGTAAGGACATCCATTCCCTAACAGAGTCATAACTAGAAAAATATGACCGATCCCAGGAGAAATGTCAAAGGCAACAATAGACGATGGTTGTTGTAAGTGAAGGCTATATTAGATTGAAGAAGCCATTTATGCCTAAAGTAAGTTACGGGTGTCAGATACATTGACCCACAATTAATCCAGTAACCTGCTGATACTGCATCACAAATGGGAACTAATAGAGAATGTTAGGGGTGAGTCTGCAACCGGTGACTGATAGTAGGTAGTACACTCATAGGAAGAGCATCTTGGGAATTGAAAACAGGCATTCCTGTGATCTCGTAGGAATATAGTGGCCATGTTTCAGCCTGAGTTGCTCTTGTTTTTTTGGAGCAACAGGTTTAGAATGGAGTATCTTAGAAATTTGAATTCTCGGCATTTAGTTTGCTCCAGTTCTAATCAGTTAGAACAGTTTCACTTTGGAACAGAATTTATTTTTCAAAAGGGGGTGTGTCCGGCCACTTACACCTGTTTTCAAAGTTTAGGCAGTGAAAACTTACTCCAAATTAACTTAGAATGGAGTAAGTGAAGATTTTTGTACGTTCGAAAAAACCTTGTCTACAGTTTAGAAAATCAGGCGTAGGTTACAAATTAGGCGTTGGGAATGAGGTGGGGGGGGAGAGAAGTCATTAAATTCTACAATCAATCCTTAGTCATACTTATACAAATATTATACAAATAAATCCAACCTGAATAAAAAATTATAAGCAAAGAAAAGATTAAATAATCCATGTTCCTACCTGTGTGAAACAGCAGCAGCCTTCGAGCTGCTGTGCTTCAGGCAGGCCTTTCATGTTGGAGACAGGCAGGGGTGTGGCGTCAGTATCTTGACGGCAGCCCCAACAGTGGCAGCAAGCAGCCTTCGAGCTGAGCTGCGGTGCTTCAGGCAGGCCTTCATTCCATTAGTGGCTGGCCGGCAGCCGAAGAATCAACACGCACGTATGCAGCTTTCCAAGGGGGTTGAGGCCATTCGGCCACGCGATAGGGGCGGCGTCAGTGACTCGATGGCAGCCGAAGATACAGCAGCAGCCTTCGAGCTGTGAGGGGGACTGAGGCCATTTGGCCATGGGATAAGGGAATCGTCAGTGACTGGACGGCAGGCAAAGACACAGCAATCAAGCAGCCTTCGAGGGGGACTGAGGCCATTTGGACAGGGAGAGGCAGCCACATAGACAGTTTTATACTTAACTTTGCAGAATGGGTGCTGCATTGTCAACACCACATATAATGCAATGGTTCGCCATCAATTCACTGCATAGGAGAGAATTGATTAGAGCTCACCGCACCAGGAACATCGTAGCCCGTAGGTTGATGGGCAGGAGACCTTACCCACGTCGACAATATCGAGCCAGGCACTCGTAGCTGGACATGAGTGAGGCTGATTGTGTGAAAAGGCTGCGTTTTCGCAGAGAAGTTGTCACTGAGATCTGTGATATGGTGAGAGCAGATTTGCAGCCCAGAAGCAGAAGGACAACTGCCCTGTCTGTTGCAGTGAAGGTAACAGCTGCACTTTCTTTCTATGCCTCGGGATCGTTTCAGGCTACAACTGGAGATGTGTGTGCCATCTCTCAACGTGCAATACATGCCTGCATTTACCAGGTCACGGCTGCACTGTATGCGTGAAGGAATGACCTCATCAATTTCCCAATGACCGCACAATCGATCCATGAGAGGGCTGTGGGCTTCTTCAGGATTGCCGGCTTCCCAAAGGTACAGGGCTGCATTGATTGTACCCACATAGCCTTGCGAGCACCTGTGGAGGATTCTGAGCAGTACCAAAATAGGAAAGGTTTCCACTCTATCAATGTGCAGCTTGTGTGTGATGACAAGCAGCATATCATGTCAGTCGATGCGAGATACCCTGGCAGCACCCACGATGTGGTCATCCTATGCAAAGCGTTATATCTGACATGTTTGAGCAGCAGCCAGAAGGGCAGAGCTGGCTACTGGGAGACAAAGGGTACGGCCTGACCACCTGGCTCATGACGCCCCTACGCGTGACACGGACAGAAGCTGACCGTCAATACAACATGGCGCACATTGCGACTCGCAGCATCATTGAGAGGACCATTGGCATATTGAAACAGCGATTCCGATGCCTGGACCATTCCGGAGGACAGTTGCTATACTCTTCTCAGATTGTCAGTCACTTCACTGTTGTGTGCTGCATGCTTCATAACTTAGCCATCATGAGGCAGCAGGAGCTGGTAGTGGAACCAGAAGACCTACATGAGGGTCCAGTGCATGATGATGATTTAGTATTACGGAAGAGCAGGATGTGGATGATGACGATAATCAGGAAAGCATGCAAGTGCCTGATGCCGGAGCACGAGGTCGAAGGAGGACCGTCCATCGTGCCCCTTTAACGATTGCTCGAGCCTTGTGCCAGCAGCTCATCCGTGAACGCTTCAACTACTGATGCCTGAGGGCTCTGCGACCACTGTTGCGCATGGACATGTTTATTTTTTGCAGTTGTTCCTACGTTGTGTTGTGTTAATGGAACATGAAACCGTTTTAATGAAAAAATATTTTATTGAAAAGTTAACGTCACTGTAATAAAATATTTGTTGTATCAAACTACACGTTTTAATATGACTCTTGAAGATCACTTAAAAACTTTAAGATCACTTATAAACTTGTAAAGTTACAAAAGTTACAAAACAATTTCTATGTGAAAAATTTTACACTCTAAGATCACTTAAATTTCAAGATCACTTTTTAGATGCAAAATTAAATAAGTTACAGAATGTGAGAGCATTTACACGATAAGATCACTTGAAAACCCTGAGATCACTTATAAGTTGTAAAGTTACAAAACTTATAAAACAATTTCAATTTGAAAAACGCTACTACAGCTACATCAAGAACAAGAACAAAAGCAGCAAAGAAAGGCTGCAACCATGTCTCATCCATATCTCAGTGAATGTTCACTTCCTCATGGGGGTGTCATTAGATTGGCCGGTGTGTGTGCCCTTATTGCAGCAGCTACCTCAACCAGGCCCTCCCTGACGGCCTGTGCCGACACTTGCATGCCCTCCTTGATGGCCTGTGCCATCGATTGCACTCCCTCGGACATTCCCTCCCTAAGTTCCCGTGTCATTACTGCTATTTCTCCCGCCAGGACCGTCAACTCTTCACCCACTGCACTGACGCCACCGATGAGTGATCGGGTAAGCTCATTGGTCTACATACCTAATGCCATAACCTGATCCGCATCTGTTGCACACTGCATCTCAGGAGAGCGTGTCTCCAATCTCCTTCTCCTCTGCCTGGGTCTGCCTCGTGGCACCACTACACTGGGAGGCGCGGGCACGGACGGTGGGACGCTCGGTGCTGCAAGCGGCACCACTGCACAGGGAGGCGCAGGCTGGGACTGTGGGACGCTCTGTGTTCCAGATGGCAGAACTAGAAGGAGAGGCTCGGGCTGGAACGGTAGGTCGCTCTGTGTTGCAGACGGCAGTACTAGAGAGAAAGGCTTGGGCTGGAATGGTGGGGTGCTCGGTGTTCCAGACGACAGCACTCGAGTGCGAGCCATGGGCTGGGATGTTGGACAAATGGGTGTAAACTGCTCCATGATATCAGCAGCAGCACTGGGACCCGCAGCATTGGAATCAAAACCATAATAAGTGGAACCAGAACCTATGCGAGAGGGAGGCGTAGGCTCGGACGGTAGTGCAGTGACTGTAGAAAGCTGCATTATACCAGCAGCACCACTGGGACCCGCAACATCGGAAGCGAAACCATGGAAGGTGGAACCAAGACCTATGCTAGGGGTTGAAACTCTGATGCCCCTTGATGGGGGCTCATAAACATTAATTTGGAAGCTCTCCCCTGCAGACATTTCAGTCATCGCTGCCATCATCCAGTCTGGTTCGTCCACAGCTGGTTGTACTGGTTCTTCTTCTGTACCCTCAGGATCCTCAGGGTTGGCAGCAGCAGCATCGTCATCATCATCATCATCATGTTCTTCAAAATACATCAGAACAGTCAAATGTTTAACAGCAAGGGAGGGGGTCGGATGGGTGGCATGAGTACTCTCACACATAGCAGGTTAGGCAGCAGATTGATTTAAAGGGCCACAATGCATTTTCAGGACTTACCCTCTTCCTCGCGTGTGGGCCCAGCTTGTGCTGTACCAATTGCTTTACTCCATGTACGACTCATCATAGTAGCTACCCTTTGTTCCAAGGATGTCAGTGGATGCAGATTGGGCATGCCTCCTCCTGTCCGAGTTGCCTCCCTTTTGTTGTGGGCCAATTTCTTCTGCAAAGAGTAAAATATAACTTTTTACAGAGTGTGTCAGTCTGCAAAGTGGGACATACAGATAGCCAGGTTACAATTACGATTAAATTAAAAATGGGAAATACTACTTACACTAACTACTTGACCAAGGTCGTGCCATTTCTTTTTACACTGACTTCCAGATCTCATGGTATGCACCACAGCGCAGTAATCTTCTGCAACTTGGTTCCACTGTTTCTTCATTTCTTTTGGTGTCACTTTTATGCGACCTCTGTTGCTGGTATCTAGCTCCTGCCATCTCTGTTCAATTACGTTGACCAATATCTCTACTTCCTCATGCAAGAACTTATTTGTTCTTGGTGGACATTGATCCATTGCAAAGTTGAATTGGCACTCTTATTTCTCAAAACACACAGTCCTTAATTTGCATGCACCAATGCAGCACCGGTTCTGCAAGTTTAGCAGTGAAAAGCTGAACTCACTGATTTCAGCAGGTGATTTATTCAACAGTGCTGCTAAAAGCACTCCCTCACATACAAAAATATCACAAAAATTAAAATTACAAGCCTTTCCAGGGGTCCAAGAGACAAATCTTCACTTTTTCGCCAGTCCCTTTAAAAATGGCCGGGTGCCAATGTTTGTTCACACTGTGCGTGCACGCACACTCCAACACGCACGCGCAGGGTTGCCGGCACGACGTTGGCTCATTTGAATTAGACCCGCCCCCACACTGCTTAGAGAAGCGGCGTGAGTGTCTGGCTCCGCCCCCCGCTGTGATGTGCGCGCCGCGCCAAGCTGAGTTCGAGCTCCGAGGAGCCGGAGAATTAAACATTTTTTTTCCTGCGCACTTTTAGGCGCGAAGAACAGGCGTGCAGCTCGGTGCTGCGCCGTTTTCGGCGCGGCCCGAAACTTGGGGCCATTGGTATAGGAGTAGGCCATAGGGCCCATTGATCCTGTTCCGCGATTCAATGAGAACATGGCTGATCAGTACCTTAGCTCCATCTAACCGCCTTGGTCCCAAACAATGTTCTCTGTAATTTGTTTTGTGGCTGCGGCACACTTTTAATGGACTGTGCGGCAAGACCCTTGGAGTGCTGCGCGGCCGTTCAGCTTAAAGGGAACACTGGTTCCCTTAATACCCTTACCTAACAAAAATATATCAACCTCAGTATTGACATTTTCATTTGACCCAGCCTCAACAGCTTTTTTGGGGAGAGAGTTTTAGATTTTTACTATACTTTGTGTGAAGAAGTGATTTCTGATATCATCCCTGAATAGTCGAGCTCTAATTTTAAGGTTATGCCCCCTTGTTCTCGACTATTCCATCAGAGGAAATAGTTTCCCTCTAAGTCGTTGGACAATGGGGTGGCCATTTAGGACTGAGATAAGGAAAAATTTCTTCACTCAGAGGATGGTGAATCTTTGGAATTCCCTACTCCTGAAGGCTGTGGCTGCTCAGTGGTTGAATATATTCAAATACCGAGATCGATAGATTTTTGAGCACTAAGGAAATCAAGGTTAGGGTGGAAAAGTGGAGTTGTTGCAGAAGAACCGCCATTATCTTATTGAACAGGCTCGAGGGGCCCAATGGCCTACTCCTGCTCCCCTTTCTTATGCTCTTACCCTATCAACTCCTTTGATCATCTTAAATACCTCAATTGGATCACCTCTTAACCTTCTATAGTCGAGGGAAACATCATCATCATCATTATCATAGGCAGTCCCTTGGAATCGAGGAAGACTTGTTTCCACTCTTGAAGTGAGTCCTTAGGTGGCTGAACAGTCCAATACGAGAGCCACAGACTCTGTCACAGGTGGGACAGATAGTCGTTGAGGGAAGGGGTGGGTGGGACTGGTTTGCCGCATGCTCTTTCCGTTGTCTGCACTTGATTTCTGCATACTCTCGGCATTGAGACTCGAGGTGCTCAGCACCCTCTCGGATGCACTTCCTCTACTTAGGGCGGTCTTGGGCCACGGACTGCCAGGTGTCAGTGGGGGTGTCACACTTTGTCAGGGAGGCTTTGAGGGTGACCTTATAGTGTTTCCACTGCCCACCTTTGGCTCGTTTGCCGTGAGAAAGCTCCGAGTAGAGAACTTAGTTTTGGAGTCTCGTTTCTGGCATGCTGACTATATGGCCTGCCCAGTGGAGCTGATCGAGTGTGGTCAGTCCTTCAATATTGGGGATGTTAGCCTGAATGAGGATGCTGATGTTGGTGTGTCTGTCCTCCCAGGGGATTTGTAGGATCCTGCAGAGACATCGTTGGTGATATTTCTCCAGCAACTTGAGGTGTCTACTGTACATGGTCCACGTCTCTGAGCCATACAGGAGGGTGATATAAGCCTAGTCTATGCAAATTGTTGTCATAATTTAATCTTTTTCGTCCAGCATCATTTTCAACTCCAGCCGAGGCCATCAAAAAAAAAGCAAAAAAAAAATGCCACTCATGAAATACACAGTAAAGTGTGTTATCTGATTTGAATACTTATTGTTATCCTCATACAAAAAAGCCTACTTATAACCTAAGGCACCATACAGACAGCAGGACATAGCAATTGAAACCAATCCTCCCTTTGAAGAGTCTGAGAAGCTGTGAGTGATTCACAATCTGGAGAAGAGGAACATGTTTCTAGTTTGTACAATTATAATCACATTATATACAAATATGAGTCAGTAGGAGTAAACCAGTCCTATGGTGCTCGGAGAATTCTACCATATCTTGCCTGTGTAGCAACATGTCGACTTGTGTGCACGCATCATTTTCTTCTTGTTACAGACACGCCAGAACCTAAGGGATAAGTCTTACTGTCACCACAACACTCAGTGTCACCATAGCTTCAAGCACCCACTAAGGCCACAGACCCACACTCCGACACGTTTCAGTGATTTAAAATAGGGAGTAAGTTACATCTCAAAGGTGCCGGAGAAGCAGAGGTGAGGGCTGAAGAGGATGATCCCTGTTGCTGAGTGGGATGGTCTACATCCCCACCGACACCTGGGAATCCATGGCCAAAGATCGCCCTAAGTGAAGGAAGAGCATCCGGGAGGGCGCTGAGCACCTCGTGTCTCGTCGCCAAGAGCATGCAGAAAGCAACCGCAGGCAGCAGAAGGAGCATGCGGCAAACCAGACTCCCCACCCACCCTTTCCTTCAACCACTGTCTGTCCCACCTGTGATAGAGACTGTAATTTCCACATTGGACTGTACAGTCACCTGAGAACTCACTTTTAGACTGGAAGCAAGTCTTCCTCGATTTCAAGGGGCTGCCTACGATGATGGTGTACATTGCTCTGGTCTCACTTTATATTTAGACCTCACAGACTTCATAGTGTCAGCTGTGGCTCAGTGGGTAGCACTCTCGCCACTCTCGCCACTGTCGGAAGTGCCATTTTTCGGAGGAGCCATTAAACTGAGGTTTCCTACACTACAGAAATACTTAATTGGTTGTAAAGTGCTTTGAGATGTCTGGTGGCTGTGAAAGACGCTATATAAATGCAAGGACTAGAATTTGATCAAAAGCCACCACCGCCAGGTTACCGTCCAAAAAACTGCTAAGGTTATTCAATTAAGGCTGGTGGAAAATTGATCAAAAAATGGAAAAAAAATCCCGCCCGGCGGGAAAAATCGGTGTTCCACATGGATTCTCTGTGGAAAACGCGATCCTGCTCAAATTGAGTGGTATTTAGTCCGAGGCTGCGAGTGGGCCTAGGGAGGGGAGGAGGGAGGGAGGGGGGAGGGGGGGGGCGGGGGGAAACACAAAATATATTTTGCATAAAAACAAAGTCAAAAATCAGAAAACATTCATTCGACCCATTTCCAGTGAATCACTGCAAAAGAATGTAAGAGTTTTGTTACTTCTCCCAACAGTCCCGATACCTCATCACCCACCCCACTGATGGTGTCCAGGAGTGATCACGTAAGGTCAATGCTCTCCGCACTCATTGCCATCATCTGAACCACATCTGATACATCCTGCAGCTCAGGAGGGTGCTGTCGAGCTCTCCTTCCCTTCCTCATCCTGGGTGTGCCTCACTGGATCCAACTGGAACCCGCAGCCTCAGATGGTGGGGCCCTGGGTGTGGCTTGCTGCACCCCATTGGAACTCGAAACCTTGGACTGCGTGAAACCATGGAATGTCCCAACACTCATACCACTCGGGAAAGGGGCTGGCACCTGCACCTCCTCCAGAGTGAGTACAAAAGTGAGGGCTTCATCTCTCCCCTCCCCCTGCCCCTCTCCCCTCCCCCTGCCCCTCTCCCTCCTCCTCACCCCCATGCTCTTGGTGTGGAAGGTGGGATTGGAAGACGTTCTCCTCTTCAGGCTCATCCGCATCTGAATCTTCTTCTGCTTTGGTTTCAGACTCGTCAGGATTGGCCTCAAGTTCTTCAATAAATAACAGAACAGACAAATGGTTAGCAGCCGAGGAGGGGGCAGGGTGGTATAAGTAGGCTCACACAGTGCAGGCAGCAGGCTCATTTGAAGGACCACAATGAATGATAGCACTTTGCATCAACCAAAGCGTAGTTGACGGTGACATCCCCATGAACCGAAGCATGGCTAACCCGCGCAGTACTTAACATTTAGCAAAGCCAGAATGTGTGGGCCCAGCTTGTGCAGTACTGATTGTTTTTCTCCAGGCAGGACTTATCAAAGCAGCGACCCTGACTTCCAAGGGTATCAGTGGGTGCAGATTTGCTGGGCCTCCTCCTGTTTGAGTTCTCTCTCTTTTGTTGTGTGCCACCTTCCCTTGCAAAAATGAAAATATAACTATTTAGAGAGGGTGTCTTTCTGCTGGGTGGGATATATACAGATGGTCACATTTACAATTGTAATTACAGTGAATAAATGAAAATATTACTTACACTAACAACTTGACCAAGGTCCTGCCACTTCTTTTTGCACTGGCCTCCAGACCTTGGGGTGGTCACTATTGCACAGTAATCTTCTGCAAGTTGGTTCCAGCGTTTCTTCATTTCTTTTGGTGAAACTTTTATGTGATCTCTGCTGGTGTCCAGCTCGTGCCATCTGGCCTCAATTACAGTAACTACTGCCTCCACTTCCTCTTGTGAGAAATTCTTGGTCCTTGAGCCATGTTGTATATTGCAGCTCCGATTTTTTTCCACTGAGAATTAAAGTTCTCACACGCAACTGGCTCTTTAAAAATAGCTGCACGGCCAGTAAAAAACATCATGCACAGAAGGGGGCGGGGGGGGGGGCATCCTTTTTACAGTGCAGACATTAGGCTTCATCCCCAAAGCAAAAGGGCAGGCTGCGTGGTGCCAATTAAAAAAATTAGAATGGGGAAACTTTCAAGTTTTGTTTTGGAGTAGTCAGGGAAAAAAAAACGGGCGTAATTCTTGAAATGCGCCAAAAAACGGCATTGGGGAAAATTGAGCGCTGTGTGTTGACATCAAATTCTTTTGATGGTCACACACCAGTTATACATACAAAGAATATTTTTTGTATTTATTAATGACTGCCATGAATTGCATCCGTGTTTGAATGGTCATTATGGTGCAATCAAGGTGTCCTGTATCTTGAAATGTCATCTCTTTCTAATAATCCCTGGTGCCTCTCCTGTTGGATTCTGGTGGAGAATTTAATGTAGGCAATAGCAAGTCATCTGTGACCTCTATCATCGACAAACTGGCTGATCCTCACCAGGTCTGTTGTTGTCTCAAAGGATCTGCAGTTAAAACAAAGCTCAGTGTTATGGTGTCAGCACAGTGGTGCTGGTTCTGGTTCTAGAAAATGGCACAATTCATCCATGGCTCCCATGGTGAGGGGTAACCTTTTTGATGAGATCGAGTGGTACTGTCACCTGTAGTAGATTTGTTTATTGAAGCATATGGTTCCTGGTGATGTTCGCTGGCCCCGCTGGCTCGCCTCAGAAAAGTGAGATTTGCAAAAGCATTTATGCTGCTCTGTGGCCTGAGTCCTCTCTTTCAACATTTCTGACTCTGCTCCATGCTGAACCTTCACAACTCTCGACATTGCCTTAATCTCACCTTTAATATTGGCATCATCAATGCCACAAGTGAGTGGGCAAAAATTTGGCAAATGAAGTACAATGTTAGAAAGTGTGAGGTCACTTTGGCAGAAAAAAAATCAAAGAGCGTTATTATTTAAATAGAGAAAAATTGAAAAGTCCTGCAGTACAGCGGGACCTGGGGTACTTGTGCATGAAACACAAAAAGTTATGCAGGTACAGCAAGTGATCAGGAAGGTCAATGGAATCTTGGACTTTATTGCAAAGGGGATGGAGTATAAAAGCAGGGAAGTCTTGCTACAGATATACAGGGTATTGGTGAGGCCACACCTGGAAAACTGCGTACAGTTTTGGTTCCCATATTTACGAAAGAATATACTTGCTTTGGAGGCAGTTCAGAGAAGGTTCACTCGGTTGATTCCGGAGATGAGGGGGTTGACTTATGAGGAAAGATTGAGGAGGTTGAGCCTCTACTCATTGGAATTCAGAAGAATGAGAGGTGATCTTATCGAAACATATAAGGTTATGGAGGGGGCTTGACAAGGTGGATGCAGAGAGGATGTTACCACTGATAGGGAAGACTAGAACTAGGGGACTTAATCTTAGAATAAGGGGCCCATTTAAAACTGAGATGAGGAAGAATTTCTTCTCTCAGAGGGTTGTAAATCTGTGGAAGTCGCTGACTCAGAGAGCTGTGGAAGCCAGGACATTGAATAAAGAAAGACAGCTTCTTAACCGATAAGGGAATAAGGGGTTATAGGGAGCGGGCAGGGAAGTGGACCTGAGTCTATGATTGGATCAGCCATGATTGTATTAAATGGCGGAGCAGGCTCGAGGGGCCGTATGGCCTACTCCTGCTCCTATTTCTTTTGTTCTTATGTTCTTACATGCACTTAACGCCACACCTGAATTTCTGATGTACATTTCTGTCATGCACAACTCTGCAATTTAATTGCTAATTCCCAAAATATATCCAGTATGCCCACCATTTCCATATATGTCCATTATCTCCATATGCCTTCATTATCTCCATGTTAAGCTTGGCTGAAAATGCATTAATTTCTCTGCATGAATACAGTGCTTCTTTTTTATTGGTACATTTAACAACTCTGGCTTATCTTCGTCTCCATGATTTGTCCGTCATCTCCATTTTAAGATAGGTAGGTATTCTTTTCTTACCTTGGTCCTCTTTTCCAATTATGAAATGTTCTGCGAGTCTCTTCCCAGCACCTCACAATAGTCTAACCTGAGTTCACAGGGTCTGTGATTATCTCTGTTGCTTACTTGTGGATTGCCATGTCCCATCAGAAAGATCAGCCATTTATCCATTACATAATCCACAAGGAACACCATGGTTTATGAAATAGGCTTTTTGCAGGTTTCATTGTGTTATTACTCTAAAATGTTTGACTCCACAGCTGGGTCATCGAATTGCCCATGATTCACACATGTTAAGATTAACTACTTGAACAATGCGAAACAAGAATCATTATAGGCGCATCCTGAGTGGCCAGTTTTCCATCATTCTGAAACCATGTCAAAAATCAACACAAGAGAAATTGGTTTTACTCACCATATTCATGAGTGTTTGTTCGAATCAATAAAACGTGACATTATTAAATAATTATAACCCATAACCCAAGATACAAATGGTTAAAAAAATACAGCTTTCACACAAAGTGTTGTAGAAATTGGAAACGTTCTTCCCCCAAACGGCTCTGAATGTTAGGGGACAATTGAAACTTTCAAGACTGAGATTGCGATGTTTTTGTTAGATAGGGGTATCAAGGGATATGAAGCAAAGGTGGGTAAATGTTGTCAAGGTGTAGATCAGCCATGATCTTATTGAATGGTGGAGCAAGCCCGAGGGGCTGCATAGCCTACTCCTGTTCCTAATGTTCCTTTGTTACATGAAGAACAATAGCTGATTATAAATGGTAACTGTTGTGTATGCAGACTATGGATGTACTTTCTGTGTAGTCATTGAGTGGTTGCATAAGATGGAGACTTGTTTACCTGATGTACTATCAATAAGACTTAGATTGTGTGTATACATGCTGGCACCACTAGAGGGTGCAACTGGTGGAGACTGGGGGTTTCCTGCCCTGGTGGCAGGACCAGTATAAAAGGCTGCACACCATACTTGTGCCTCACTCTGGAGTTACAAATAAAGGACGAAGGTCACTACAGTTTGATTACAATACATTGCCTTGTGGAGTCATTCATAAGTACATTACGGACATAATAACTGGCGCATTCATAATTACATTATGGACATAATAATTTTGGCACACTAAAAGACTTCACAGAGGGTGATGATTGGGATGCTTTCACGGAAAGGCTCGAGCAATATTTCGTGGCAAACGACCTGGCAGGGGAGACAGACACATTGGTGGAGAAGCACAAGGCTATACTGACCAGTTGTGGGCTCGAGATCTACCGTCTCATCAGGGATTTGCTGGCACCCACGAAGGCCAAGGATAAGACATACGAGGAGCTGAATGAACTAATTCATGACCATCTTAAACCAAAAGAGAGCATTCCTCATGGCCGAGCACAGATTCTACACTCACCGCAGACCTGAGGGCCAAGAGTTGCAAAATATGCTTTCAACCTCAGGAGACTTGCGGCACCATGTGATTTTGGCACGCACATCAACGAAGCATTGCAAGACATCTTCGTTCTAGGAATTGGTCATGAGGGCTTCCTTCACAAGCTATTATCTGCCGACACCACAGTCAACCTGCAGAAAGCCATCAGCATCAGTCAGGCGTTCATGACCTCAACCTGCAGCACCAAGCAAAGTATTCATCCTGTGGACTCAAACCCAGCAAGTACTGTACACAAATTGTGTCTTTCACAGGCAAGACTGTAGAATGTGGCTCTGCCCAGGACAGAGAGCATAGACCTCAGGGTTCCAGAACTCAGAGTCCGCCAAGGGTGCTAGCCGAGTAGCACCATGCTAGCATTGCAGAGGAAACAATAGGGCTCACCAGTGACGGTTTGCTGAGTATGTATGCAAAGCCTGTAACACGAAGGGCCACGTATGTGTAAAAGAAATACGACTCACCGTCTAGCAGAGGAGTCGGCAGATGACTTTGAATCCACCGGGGAGTATGATGATTTGGCCAGAGAGGCAGCTGAGTCCCAAGAAGAAGTGTATGGAGTGTATACCTGCACCACCGATTGTCCTCTAGTGAAGATGGAAGTCAAGATAAATAACGTTCCAGTCTTCATGGACGTGGATACAGGAGCGAGCCAGTCATTGATGGGCCACGATACCTTTGCGTGGCTATGGAATGAAAAACGACCTGAGTTGGTTCTAGTACAGGAAAAGTTGGCCACCAAAGAACTGATCCCAGTTCTTGGTAGTGCGGAAGAAAGTGTAATCCATAATGGCGTGGTGCACAAGTTACCTCTGTGGATTGTTGCAGGTGATGGTCCAATGCTACTCGGAAGAAGGTGGATGGGGAAGATCCAGTGGAAATGGGAAGACCTCTTCACTCCAGCAATCGATGTCCACCGTGATCAGAGGCAGAGCAAAACCTCACCTTCACTTGGGCCAGGCACCAGACCAGCGCAGCACCTGAGGCACAGACCGTCCATCACGACTGTGTGGCAATGATCCGACCGGAACGACCTAAAAGTACCTTCGCGGCTCCATTGGCAGGACTCCTGGGGAGGAAGATCGAATTCACAGGCACTCTTCCAGCTTTTGTGGCAGAATCGCGAGAGAGAAGGATCAAGGCAGTCGACCTCTAGGATGGAGTCCCTGATGCAGTGAGGGGCAGCGTGGCTGAAAAAAAAGATGGCCACAGCAATATCACGAGGTGCAATGCTGAGGGACCAACACGTGGTGTCTAACAAAGGATTTGACTGGGGTAAAGCCAGCAGCGTTCTTTTAAAGGAGACCTGCAACCAACTGACCTTAAAGAGACATTGTATGCACGGCAATCAATGTTACGATTGTGAACAAAATGTCGCGACTTGTCGGTACCATTCCTAATGTAAAGAACAAAATGTTGTTGCGAGATGTCGGGAATAGAATGTCCCCAAAAGTAGCAAGCGAGCGACCTCAGGAGGGTGAAATCAATGATCCTGGTATCCTGCCCCAGGTCTATCCCACGTTGCAGGCACCCGATGGCACTATTCGCCACGGACCCGGAAAAGAAAATGGCACCAATACGCGCAGTCGGTCGCCGTTGCCCACCACTCGAGTTCCCCAAATGAGACTTGGAACAACCAGGTTCCCAACACCGTTAGAGAGCAGGCAGAAGACTCTGCAGCCCTCAAAGGAGAACAAGGAGGCCACACACATCTGTGGCTCTGACCACCACTAGACAACGGCAAAGGTCCTGAGTCCTGGCTAGGTGAGCGAACCAAGCCCACCCCGCTAGCAGGGGGCACAGCACCGCCATCAGACGACTAGGACCCCATCCGGTTGCTCTGAAACTAGCATCCTCGCATACCTGTACTGCTATCTCAGCACTGACCATGACTGAACCATGAATGCAATCTACCCAATCCTGGCGCACAACCGTAAAATGTAACAAATGTAAGTCACTGAACCAAGGTGTCACGATACAAACTGTAAAAAATGTTCTTCTTTTCTTTGTATTTGCACTGTGTAATGGTCCAGCTACATGACCTCGCTGTGGGGGAGGGAAAATGAATGTATGTTACCGTGGACACACACATGGATCACAGTCGGAACCCTCTGGAACCTCCACTGCATCATCGAACCATCCAAACTGGTAACCACTATCCAACGTTGTGGCAAAAGGACTTGGAGGTTAACAGGGAGAGAGCCAAGCCAAAGCACAGCCAAGGTGCAAGGGCTATTGGCACTGAAGTCTGGGGAGAGCTAAGCCAGAGCACATAGTGCAAAGGTAATTGGCACAAAGGACTTGGGGGAGAGTGATATTATGTATGCAGACTTTGGATGTTTTCTCTGTGTAGTCACTGTGGTTGCATAAGATGGAGACTTGTTTATCTGATGTACTATCAATAAGACTTACACTGTGTGTATACATGCTGGCACCACTAGAGGGTGCAACTGGTGGAGACCCGGGGTTTCCTGCCCTGGTGGCAGGGCCCGGTATAAAAGGCTGCACACCATGCTTGTGCCTCACTCTGGAGTTTGGAATAAAGGACCAAAGTCACTACAGTTTGAGTACAACACATTGCCTCATGGAGTCATTCATAAGTACATTACGGACATAATAGTAACAAGGTAGTTTGGAAAACTTAGAACAAAGCCTGAATTCTTTATAATGATCAGCACAAACACCAGTATGAGATTACTTTCTTGAATCATAATGTGTCGTTTATCATTTTAAAAATTGTAGTGGATCACAGGGCTGGAGCTGAAGTTGGGAAGTCAGGTCCAGTTGGAGACTACAGGTTGAGACTACTGAAAGCTTGTGGGGCAACAAAACTCATCTGTAAGTGTTGTGTCCTTACACACTACAGCAAATCAACACGAGGCACATACTGGAGACAAGGTCACTCTGTGACCTGTACCTTTATTCACAGGACCAAGAAGTGATGACCCTGCGTGGGACCTCCCTTTATATACGTGGAAGACCAGGTGAGGAGTGTCTCCCACAAGTTCACCCACTGTGGTCAAGGTGTGCATTTCTCAGGTGTATACAGTGTACAGTGTTGTTACATGAAGGTTACAGTTATGTGAGGTTACAAACATGACATCACCTCCCCCCAACGTCTTTGGGTCAAAGATTTAGTCTTTCAGGCGGTCGACACTCACTCGTGGAGCGCCGCAGTTGGGGCTCTGGTTATTGAGCCTTGGCATGCGTATTTGTCACTTGTGGCGATTCGGCTCGTCCGGGCTGGCCGCAGGGACTGTACATGCTGCTGAATGTTCTTGTTGCTGGTTCACTGGCAGTGGTGTGGGGAGCATCTCATGATTTTCCTCAGGTTCCTCAGTGTCCATGCTGAACCTTTTTTTTACTTGGTTCAGATGTTTGCGGCATATGTGCCCATTATTGAGTCTGACCACTATGACCCTATTCCCCTCTTTACCAATTTCAGTACCCTCGAGCCATTTGGGCCCCACAGCGTGATTAAGAACAAATACGGGGTCATCGATTTCTATCCATCTCCCCTTTGAGTTACGGTCGTGGCACTCATTTTGGGACTGGCGCTTGCCCTCAACAATGTCTGACAAGACTGGATGAATGAGGGACAGCCGAGTTTTTAGTGTACGTTTCATAAGTAGTTCTGCTGGTGGGACTCCCGTGAGCGAGTGGGGTCGGGACCTGTAGGCCAGCAGGAGGCACGATAGACGGTATTGAAGGGAGGGTCCTTGAATCCGGAGCATGCCTTGCTTTATGATTTGGACCGCACGTTTCGCCTGGCCATTGGAAGCCAGCTTGAACGCCGCTGTCCTGACATGTTTGATGCCATTACCCGATATGAACTCCCAGAATTCATAGCTAGTGAAACACGGGCCATTGTCGCTAACAAGGATGTCCGGCAAACCGTGGGCTGCAAAGACCGCACACAGACTCTCCACAGTGCTGGATGTCGTGTTCGAATTCAATATGATGCACTCGATCCATTTCGAGTACGCATCAACAACAATGAGGAACATTTTTCCCATGAATGGGCCCGTGTAGTCTACGTGAATACGTGACCATGGCTTGGTGGGCCAGGGCCATGGGCTGAGTGGGGCCTCCCTGGGAGCATTGCCCAGCTGGGCACACGTCGTGCACCTGCGAACACAGTGTTCCAGGTCTGCATCAATTCCCGGCCACCATACATGTAACTGGGCAATGGCCTTCATTAACGATGTCAGGGTGCTCGCTGTGGAGTTCCCTGAGGAATGCTTCCCTACCCCTCTGGGGCATGACTACCCAGCTGCCCCATAGTAGGCAGTCGGCTTGGATGGAGAGTTCATCCATCCGTCTGTGAAACGTTCTGACCTCTTCAGGGCATGTTCCATGTACAGGCGCCCAATCCCCAGTCAGGACACATTTCTTAATCACAGATAGGAGGGGATCTCTGTTTGTCCAGGTTTTGATCTGGTAGGCTGTGATGGGGCAGTCTGCGTTGTCAAAGGCATCGACAGCCATGACCATCTCCGTGCATTGCTCCGCTGCCCCCTCAGTGGTGGCCAGTGGAAGCCTGCTGAGCATGTCAGCGCAATTTTTGATGTCTGGCCGGTGCCGTATGGTGTAGTCATACGCAGCCAGTGAGAGAGCCCATCGCTGTATGCGAGCTGACGCATTGGCATTGACAGCTTTGCTGTCAGACAACAGGGATGTTAACAGCTTGTGGTCTGTTTCCAACTCGAACTTCTGCCAAAAAGGTACTGGTGCATCTTTTTCACCCCGTAGACACATGCGAGTGCTTCCTTTTCAACCATCCCATACCTCCTTTCTGCTTGGGAGAGCGACCTGGAGGCATAAGCCACAGGTTGGAGTTGGCCCTCATCATTACTCTGCTGCAACACGCACCCAACCCCATAGGATGATGCATCGCATGTCAAAACCAATTTCTTACAGGGGTCGTACAGGGTCAATAACTTATTGGAACAAAGCAGGTTCTGCGCCCGATTAAAAGCCCGTTCCTGACAGTCCCCCCAAAACCAATCGCAACCCTTACGCAGGAGCACGTGTAGCGGCTCCAGCAATGTACTTAAGTTCGGTAGAAAGTTCCCGAAATAGTTCAATTGTCCCAGAAATGAACGCAACTCCAATGTGTTGCCGGGCCTGGGCGCGCGACGGATCGCCTCCGTTTTGGATTCGGTGGGCTGGATCCCATCTCCGGCAACCCTCCTGCCCAAAAACTCGACCTCTGGGGCCAAAAACACACGCTTGGACTTCTTTAGTTGCAGGCCTACCCGGTTCAGTCAGCGTAGCACCTCCTCCAGGTTGTGGAGGTGTTCCTCCGTGCCTCGACCCGTGATAAGGATGTCGTCCTGAAATACAATTGTTCCGGGGATGGATTTTAGCAGGCTTTCCCTGTTCCTCTGAAAGATAGCGGCTGCTGAACGAATGCCAAATGGACACCTGTGGTAGACAAACAGCCCCTTGTGCGTGGTGATGGTGGTCAGTAGCTTGGATTCTTCGGCCAGTTCCTGGGTCATGTAGCCGAAGTGAGGTCCAACTTGGTGAATAGCTTGCCGCCTGCCAGCGTGGCAAAAAGATCCTCTGCTCTCGGAAGCGGGTATTGGTCCTGAAGGGACACTCTGTTGATGGTGGCCTTGTAGTCGCCACATATCCTGACTGAGCCATCCATTTTTAGAACAGGGACGATGGGGCTTGCTCAGTCACTGAATTCAACGGGCGAAATGATGCTCTCTCTTAGCAACCTGTCCAACTCACTCTCAATTTTCTCCTGCATCACATACGGCACAGCTCTGGCTTTGTGGTGCACTGGTGTGGCGTCCGGGGTGATGCGTATCCTTACTTTGGTGCCTTTGAAAGTCCCGACACCAGGTTGAAATAATGACTCGAACTTTAGTAGGACCTGTGAGCATGAACTTCGCTCCACACATGAAATAGTGTGGCCATCCCCCCATTTCCAGTTCATCTCGGCTAGCCAGCTCCTCCCCAAAAGCGCGGGACCATTTCCCAGGACAATCCAGAGTGGCAGCCGGTTCTGAGATCCATTATGTGTGACCACCAACATTGCACTGCCTAGCACTGGGATGATCTCTTTGGTGTACGTCCGTAATTGTGTGTCAATGTGTTTTAGTTTGGGTCTGCTAGCTCTCAGTGGCCACAGTTTCTCGAATTGTTGGACACTCATAAGTGACTGGCTGGCTCCTGTGTCCAGCTCCATTCATACCGGAATGCCGTTTAACAGTACTCTCATCATCATAGGTAGCATTTTTGTGTATGAGCTGTGGATGTTTGCCACCTGGACCCACTGAACTTCAGCGTCCATTGCTGTGTCCCAGGCATACCCCTGCCTTGCAGACCCCTCTTGTGGTTCATCCACTTCGTAAACCAGCTTCACTGCGGGCTTCCTGCACATCCTGGCTAAATGTCCACTCAAGTTACAAATTCTGCAGATGAATTGTTGAAACCGGCAGGTCTTCGCAGCATGTTTTCCCCCGCACCTCCAGCATGAGCTGAGATTGTTGTGAACAAAAGAACTGTTGCCAGGCATTCCTCTCTGATTGTCTCTTTGATTACTCTCGAGCACTCTGTTTGTGGGTGTCAATAGTCCCATCCCGGGACGTATTGTTCCTTGTGATGGTGTATATGTCCGTTCAACCTACCATTGTCTCTGTTGTGGGCCCACCCTAGAGTCTGTTACTGCCTGGTTGGTGTTGAATTGCCCTTGCCTGCCTGCGGGGCTTTGAGTCGCGTTTACCATGTTAACTCCCTGCTCCATTGCCACGTTGGGGGCAGAGTTGCGTGCGTATATGATCTTGGTTCCCTCCTCCCCCGCCATGAAGGTTTGAGCAATCAACGCTGCTGCTTCCAAGGTCAAGTCCTTGGTCTCAATTAGCTTCCTAAAAATTCCGTCATGACCAATGCCCTCAATGAAGAAATCCCGTAACATCTCCCCCCTGCAGGCGTCTGTGAACTTACAGAGGCTGGCCAAGCGCCGAAGGTCCGCAAAGAAGTCTGGTATGCTCTGCCCTTCCCGACGTCGTTGCGTATAGAATCGGTGTCGGGCCATGAGTATACTACTCGCTGGTTTGAGGTACTCATCGATCAGTTTGCTGAGCTCCTCGAAGGTCTTGTCTGCCGGCTTCTCGGTTGCGAGCAGATCTTTCATCAGCGCGTACGTCTGAGGTCCACAGCTGGTCAGTAGATGCGCCCTTCCCTTGTCAGTCGCTGCCGCTCCCAGCCAGTCCTTTGTGACAAAGCTCTGCTGGAGCCTCGCAACAAAATCGTCCCAGTCCTCACCAACACAGTACCGTTCCTCCGTCCTACTGGTGGCCATTCTCTTGAGGCGTTGATTCCCATTTCTCGTCGCCAAATGTTGTGTCCTTACACACGGCAGCAAATCAACACGAGGCACATACTGGAGACCTGTACCTTTATTCACAGGACCAAGAAGTGATGACTCTGCGTGAGACCTCCCTTTATATACCTGGATGACCAGGTGAGGAGTGTCTCCCACAAGTTCACCCCTTTGGTCAAGGTGTGCATTTCTCAGGTGTATACAGTGTACAGTGTACAGTTATGTGAGGTTACAAACATAGAAACATAGAAAATAGGTGCAGGAGCAGGCCATTCAGCCCTTCTAGCCTGCACCGCCATTTAATGAGTTCATGGCTGAACATGAAACTTCAGTACCCCCTTCCTGCTTTCTCGCCATACCCCTTGATCCCCCGAGTAGTAAGGACTTCATCTAACTCCCTTTTGAATATATTTAGTGAATTGGCCTCAACTACTCTCTGTGGTAGAGAATTCCACAGGTTCACCACTCTCTGGGTGAAGAAGTCTCTCCTCATCTCGGTCCTAAATGGCTTACCCCTTATCCTTAGACTGTGACCCCTGGTTCTGGACTTCCCCAACATTGGGAACATTCTTCCTGCATCTAACCTGTCTAAACCCGTCAGAATTTTAAACGTTTCTATGAGGTCCCCTCTCATTCTTCTGAACTCCAGTGAATACAAGCCCAGTTGATCCAGTCTTTCTTGATAGGTCAGTCCCACCATCCCGGGAATCAGTCTGGTGAATCTTCGCTGCACTCCCTCAATAGCAAGAATGTCCTTCCTCAAGTTAGGAGACCAAAACTGTAGACAATATTCCAGGTGTGGCCTCACCAAGGCCCTGTACAACTGCAGCAACACCTCCCTGCCCCTGTACTCAAATTCCCTCGCTATGAAGGCCAACATGCCATTTGCTTTCTTAACCGCCTGCTGTACCTGCATGCCAACCTTCAATGACTGATGTACCATGACACCCAGGTCTCGTTGCACCTTCCCTTTTCCTAATCTGTCACCATTCAGATAATAGTCTGTCTCTCTGTTTTTACCACCAAAGTGGATAACCTCACATTTATCCACATTATACTTCATCTGCCATGCATTTGCCCACTCACCTAACCTATCCAAGTCACTCTGCAGCCTCATAGCATCCTTCTCGCAGCTCACACTGCCACCCAACTTAGTGTCATCCGCAAATTTGGAGATACTACATTTAATCCCCTCGTCTAAATCGTTAATGTACAATGTAAACAGCTGGGGCCCCAGCACAGAACCTTGCGGTACCCCACTAGTCACTGCCTGCCATTCTGAAAAGTGCCCATTTACTCCTACTCTTTGCTTCCTGTCTGACAACCAGTTCTCAATCCACATCAGCACACTACCCCCAATCCCATGTGCTTTAACTTTGCACATTAATCTCTTGTGTGGGACCTTGTCGAAAGCCTTCTGAAAGTCCAAATATACCACATCAACTGGTTCTCCTTTGTTCACTTTACTGGAAACATGACAGTAAGTTGTCTAAATAAATTCCTTGGGGAAGGGAACAATATACAAGCAGTTTGAATTCAAACAGGAAGATACATCAAGCAGGAAGAGGCATGTTGAAGGACATTTGAGGTATTATAAAACATCTGAGACAAAGGAAATTCTTTCTCTGGAGCTTTGAATGGGACACCGGAAGGAGGTGTTGGAAGATGGCCGTCGAACATGTGGAAAGGAACTCGTGGATGGGAACACGTGTAAGGTATATTCGGATGGACTGATCACTCATTGAATTATACTGAGCCAGTTTTAGGATAGTTACTGCTGAGAGGCATGACCAATTAACGTGGGAGTAATTGTACGGAACTGGGGAAATTGGGGACTGTAAACAGTTGGATATATACATTGTGGGACGCACTGTGCATGACCAGTTAACGTAGGTTTTAATTGTATGTAATTGGGAAAATAGGATAACTGTAAACAGTTGGATATATACATTGCAAGAGAATTATGCATAACCAATTAATGTAGGAGCATATACATTACAAAGTTTAAGGTTATTTAAATTGTATGCAACTCGGAGCATTAGGGCGTGAATCTAAAATTGGTAAGCTAGAGATTTGTAGTTTCGGTTTTTGATTTTAAATCTGCATGTGGTAGTGTTTGAACTTGGAACTTATAGTCATTTTAAATCTTTTTAATAAAAATCAATTGTATTGGAAAATCTCAGTGTTCTAATAAATCCTGATGTTTGAAACCCATAGGGAAGAAATCCTACAGGTCGATGCTCATGTTTTAGGGTGAAGGGGGACTGGTGTGGGATGGATGGACCAGGATTGGTGCTGTGTGAGAGCAATAGGCCTGAACAGAGATTTTAGGCTATGGGCAGGGCTGAGACTGGGCTTTAGTGCCACTTCTTCTGGGATGAAGGGTCTGGGAAGAGAGAAAGGATGGTGCATGTAACTTGGGGGCAGAAAAGAGGGAGTACGCCTTATGATCTATCTCTTTTTGGAGTTCATCTGCAAAACAAAAAAACATTAAATGGTGCCACCCGACCTGGGTGACACTCCAGACATTTACAAGGCCCTTTTTGTTTTCCCTCTTTTTTTTTTTTTGTTTTTCTTTTTTTGGTTTTTTTTTGGGCACTAAAATCACAATTTTCCCCAGTGCCCCCTATAAAAGGGAAGGGGGACACTAAAAGCACCGGCAATTAAAACAAATTAAACTTAAAAACGTAAAATCAAATTAAAATTTGGTTGCCGGGCGTGATGATGCACTCCAGTCCCTCCGGTGCCCACCTCTCGCGGAAGGCCGCGAGCGTACCGGTGGACACCGCATGCTCCATCTCCAAGGACACCCTGGACCGGATGTAAGAGCGGAAGAGAGGCAGGCAGTCAGGTTGAACGACCCCCTCGACCGCCCGCTGCCTGGACCAGCTGATGGCACCCTTGGCCGTGCCCAGGAGCAGTCCTACGAGGAGGCCTTCGGACCTACCTGCTCCCCTCCGCACAGGGTGCCCAAAGATCAGGAGAGTGGGACTGAAGTGCAGCCAGAATTTCAGGAGCAGCCCCTTCAAATAATAAAACAGGGGCTGCAACCTTGTGCATTCCATAAAAACATGGAACACGGACTCTTCCAGACCGCAGAAATTGCAGGCGGCCTGGGAGTCCGTGAACCGGCTTAAAAATTTATTGCACGGCACTGCTCCGTGCACCACCCTCCAGGCCAAGTCCCCGATGAATAGTGGGAGGACCCCTGCGTAGAGTGCCCTCCATCGGGGACCCCCGCCTCCTTCGGACGGCAAGATGGTACGCCATGGTGTGTCCGGACGGCCGGCGAGGATGGCAAAGTTGAGGGTGTGCAGGAGCAGCCCGTACAGGAAACCCCTCCGCGCGGAACTGAAAGGCACGGAGGGGATTTCCCCGAGGCGGCTCAAGTTGTGAGGCGCCGGCACGCCTTATGATCTAGGCAAGAAGAGGAAATGACAACTGTAACTCAGTGCCCCATTCAGCCATCAATGTTTCCAAGTTGATGACTGTTTCTAGTCATGGTCTGTAGCCCAGTGTGTGATTTTTGGAATTAGATTGGTCTCTTTCCAGCAATCTGATTTGTCCCTCCTAACCACATGACCATTAGCAGAGACCAATTAAATTCACATTTGCAAGAGCCAATCAGGGAACCTGCCTCACTAACTGGCACTTGCATCAACTGGAATTCCGGTGCGGGACTGATTGCAATCTTTAGGTTCATCTACATTATATTATCATGGATTATCATCAATTCATTTCAATCCAAGGGTGCACAGGATTACTGCTGGAGCTTAACAAGCTAAAGCCATACAGTTTATCAACACAGAAGATTATTAGTTTTCTCATTGCTTTTCCAGCCAGGACCAACCTAAATAAACTTCACCATAGGAATCGCTGTGGATCATTAGGTCCCACCACATTCTCAGGGAAACTAGGGATGGGCAATAAATGTAGCCTTGCCAGTGACATCCATATCTAGAGAATTAAAAAAGTACAATTGCCAACTGAAAGTCACCAACTGAGTCAATGATGTAACACAGGCTCCTTATAACTGGCTGAAAATGAGGAAGACATGTGCTGCTATCAGGAGGAAGGACAACTTGATCACATTTCTTGTGCAGCTCATAAACCACGGCAGCAACCACCCCCTCTGGGATGTACCATTTGAAGCACTGTGCTCGACTATTGACTTTTTGCACACAGACAGTGTCATTGTGTATGACAATCTTTACTTGAAGGTGGACGTGACAGCAGAGGATCAGCTAACAGGTGCTATGGTGTCCAGACCATAGTAATCCTCTGCTGTCACATACTTTCTTAGTGGGGTCAGCGGCCATGTTACAGAGTGAAAGGAGTATGGCTGCTTCCCGGCTAATAGCCACTGACATGCATGACGATGTGAGCATAACTGGGTGTAAACCCTTTCTCTTCATGAAATCCATGCAGATGATATGAAGAGCCCTGATGCCCACATGGGTGTCATCTGTAATGCTCTGCACTCAAAGGGAATCCTGTCCCCTGGTGAAAGTATTGCATCCTGTCTAGATGATACCTCCTCCCCACAGGAAACGTCCTTGCAAATATAAGTTATTTCAAATATATGTGTGCACTGCAGACTGCCTGATGTGGTTCCTGTCTCCTGTGGTAGCTTGCAAGTATGTGGAGTAAGAAAGCTTTGTGCTGTGTTCACCTTCACTTCTGCCAGAAGAGCTGTCCCTGAACCAGATATTGTGTGAAAATCATTGAGCACAGGTGGCTCAACTCTGTGGCAACCTGTCTTGTAAAGCACAGGTGGCGAATATAGGACTCCAATGAAATGTAAAGATACCGGCCCCTAGGTATTGATTGATATGGCCAGAGCGCCCGAGGAGTCACTGCATTTAATTATGCAGTGCACTTGGAACCTCCAAAGGAATACCCCTCTTCGCCTCTGTGTCAGCTGTGGCTCAGTGGGTAGCACACTCGCTTCTGAGTCAGAAGGTTGTGCCACCTTGGTGATGGTGCTTCCATAATCGTGTTGCACAATTTTGATCCAGTGACAATGAAGGAGCAGCAATGTCTAAGTCACAATGGTGTGTAATTTGAAGACGAACTTGACTGTGATTGTGGTCCCATGAAATTGCTGCTCTCATCCTTCTCCTGGGAGAGATCGCAGGGGAGGGAGATGCTGTCGATACCACTATGGTGAGTTGCTGCAGGCCAGGGCCATTGGAGGGAGCAGCGTGTGGTGGCCCGACCCGGAAATCGGCGCGCTCCCGGCCTGCAAGACCATCAGCAGGCTGGGGCCATTGGAGGGAGCAGTGTGCAGCGGCCCGGCCCAGAAATCGCCGCAGTCCCGGCCTGTAAGACCATCAGCAGGCTGGGGCCATTGGAGGGAGCAGCGTGTGGTGGCCTGGCCCAGAAATCGGCGCGGTCCCGGCCTGTAAGACCATCAGCAGGCTGGGGCCATTGGAGGGAGCAGCGTGTGGTGGCCCGGCCCAGAAATCGGCGCGGTCCCGGCCTGTAAGACCATCAACAGGCCGGGGCCATTAGAGGGAGCAGCATGCGACGGCATACCACTGCAGGAAGCAGTGCGCGCTGCTGCAGGAGGGCGACGGCTACGAAGCCAGGTCGCTGATTGTAGTGCGGGCAGGCACAGCAGGAGGGGCGAAGGAGCGGCAAGAATCCTTAGAGGGAAGTGACTGGGGCCCAGGAGAGGTGTGAATCTGGGGCCCAGAAGAGGCAAGGGCCCAGGGGCAGCACGAGCCAGCCCACACTGCGATGTGTGCGCACGCTCGGTCTGTGCAGCAGAGCTGATCTCCAGTTAGTCTTGGGTAATCCTTGCCACTGGACCAAGACCTAGCTCTGTTATGCCCATGTGGTGGCTGGTGTGCAACGGCCACCACATGTTAAAAAAATCCAAGCACAGGCATCTTCCACCCTTCAGGATGTAGTTCGGGATCTGGAATATTAAGTCCTTCATTGAAACACCTGTAAACTCATCCTTTTTTGGCATGGAAGCAAGTCATCCTCGCTTCGAGGGACTGCCTATGATGATGAAATAAACTTGTTGGATTATCTGAAAGAAAGCAAGAAGTCTCCCAGCTCTTAGTGATAGTTCTGCCCCTCATGGCACTTTAATGAAGCAGAATTAGTGCCCTGGAGTACTGTTGATCTCCAGGCTGATAAAGAGGATCACCTCAGCGAACGTCTTTGTTGTCGTGGAGTCATCTCAACCCCAACAAGACCCTACTTTTCTCTTCCCCATGGCAGATTGGCATTAGTTGATAATTGCAGGTTTGAGCTCGTGCTGTTTTTGGGAATTTTCTTGAGTATTTTTATCCCTTATTTCCTACATTACAACAGTGACTACACTCCAAAAGTAGCACTCCATTGGCTGTAAAGCGCTTTGAGATGTCCGGTGGTTGTGAAAGGCGCTATATAAATCCATGTCTTTCTTTTCTTATTGGCCCTGTTTTTCTCTTCTTTTGTTCTCTCCCAGTATGTTACACGGCTGCGGGGTGGGAGTGTGGGCATTGGGTTTGGGGAGGCGGGGGGCGGGGGTTGGGGGGAGGGGGGAGCGGGGGGAGCATCAAGAAGTGTCCAGTTATGATGCTCCAGCCATCATGAATGTGGGGCAGGCTTGATGGGCCAGCTGGGCTTTGCTGCCCATTAATGTTTGCATGCTTGTAACTCACTGGGAATGAGGTTCAAAATTTTGTTTTGCTTTTAGACTTTTAAAAATCCTGTATATGGCAGTACAGGGTGTAATACTTCTCGAAGACTGTCATCGGTGTCAATGGATTGAGCCACATGAACTGTTGAATTAAATACCACAGCTGCTGACACTTGTCACGTCAAATTAATGGGGTTTGGGATGGCCCTGTCAATTCAGTCACAGCACAACGCATTAATCTTGCCATGGGACTCAAATATGTTGCTTTGTTTGTGCTCTAAATAGCATTAGCGCTGCATGCCTTGTTGCTAACACTGTTGTGCAGTGCAGCCCTAATAATTCAACCCTGATGCCTGTGCATTAGTGGGCTCAAGCAATGAATGTCCTTCAATCCACTCAGGTTCATGTTTTAGTGACAAAGTCAAACAGAAGAATAATTACATCAAAGCGCCGTCTGTTTTCAATGGCTTGCAGTTTAATAAAACCCACTCCATTTGAGCCAGCTTGTTTGTTCAGCAGGCATCATTTCTACTCAAACTTTAGAACAATAAAACTGTCCAATAGACTGACACATGCATTGAAGGTGGGCTGTATTGCTTTTATATTTTTTTTATGATGTATTTTAGGCATCATAACCATTCGCGCTTTGAAGCATCGTGGGTTTTCATTTTTCACCTTTGAGCTGGAGCTGCTTTAATAAGTCTGTGTTCAAGCATTACGGAGCACAGGCTACCATAAAAGTGTAAAAGATCTTTTTGGGGGATTTAATGGAGTGCCATTAGCCAAAACTACAGTAGAGAAAATGGGAAGACTGTAGGCACTGATAACACTCTGGGTAGTTAGTGGGAATGATGATAAATATCATTAGTCAACCATTATATTCAGGCAGAGCAGTGTGTTCTGCTGCGTTGAAAGCCTGCATTACCTTCAAGTGCTCAGCACGGCCACTGGCCAAATGATCAGTGGTGTCAACCAATATGCTGAATTTCGTGACCTGTTTCAACTTGGAAGTTTAAAAATAATGGCCTAAACATTCGATGGAACTGCGCATTTTGTAGAAAAATAAGTGTTAATATGCCAATATCATTCTGCGCTGGAAGTGCCTTATTGTTTAATTCTGCTCAATAGATGTCCAGCATGTGTGCCTGAAACTTCCGTTAAGCCCATTACATATTCAAATCAGGGATCTAATGCCTGTTTCAAGCCCCTTTGAGAAATTGGATTGTGAATGACCACAGAGTGCACTGTGCATTCTGTGGTCAGTTTCCTCAGGCACACAACAAGGAGTGAACCTTTGGTGCAGGGCTAGTATTCCCCACCTCTGGGCCAGAAGGTGCAGTGTTCAAGCCCCACTCCAGCCAGTGGAGTCAGGAGTCTTGGCTTTGAGTTCTGGGTTGACATCAAGCGGGATACTCGTGTTCGGAGGGTGTAGGAGGCTCCCCCTCATCGTGTGGGTTGTGGTAGTCCATGCAACCTTCCCACAGTATAGGACTAACCCCCCGATCAGCTGGGATAAAGATGGTTACGCCCATGGAAGGAGTGTTACTCAGACTGTTAATCAGCCTACGAATCCTTTCACTACTTCACACTGTTCCCCAAATGGTAACAATAAGAAGACACAAAAAGAAGAAGGCACTCAGCAACCAAACTAGAGGTCATTAAAGAGATTGCTGGAGGGGCTTCCACCTAAAAAGTAAGTTAAATTCTATTTACCTTATTGCCGTGAATGAAGGTTCTTTCCATTACTTGATGAATCTGACAACAAATGTGGAAGAAGATGAAAGACCATGAATAAAAATTGCCAAGATAAGGTACCCCAACAGTACCATACACCAGCTAGATGCTCAAACATATATGTCAAAAAGTGTTGGTCATTAAGCTGTTACTAATTCATTGCACCTCCATGCAAAGTTTTGCTACAGCCTTAAAGATGCTTCACTGGTTGTACTAGAGAAGGGGACAAATTTCAATTGCAACTTATAACTAGATTGACACTCCATTGCAATACTGAGGGAGCTCTGCATCGTCGGAGGTGTCGGTTTTTGGAGGAGACATTAAACCGAGGCACCGACTGCCCTCTCACTATCACTAATGAAGTAGTACTAGGTAAAATAATGGGACTAAAGGTGGACAAGTCCCCTGGACCTGATGCCTTACATCCTAGGGTCTTAAGAGAATTGCCTGGAGAGATAGTGGATGTATTGGTTGTAAGCTACTAAAATTCCTTGGATTCTGGGGCGGTCCCAGCAAATTGGAAAACCGCAAATGTAACACCCTTAGTTACAAAAGGAAGCAGACAAAAAGCAGGAAACTATAGATCAGTTAGCTTAACATCTGTTGTTGGGAAAATGCTGGAGTCCATTATTAAGGAAGCAGTAGCGGGACATTTGGAAAAACATGATTCAATCTAGCAGAGTCAGCATGGTTATATGAAAGGGAAATCATGTTTGACAAATTTGCTGGAGTTCTTTGAGGATGTAACGAGTAGGGTGGATAAGGGGGAACAACTGGATGTGGTGCATTTGGATTTCCAGAAGGCATTCGATAAGGTGCCGCATAACAGGTTACTGCACAAGATAAAAGCTCATGGGATTGCAGGTAATTTGCTTGGATAGGGGATTGGCTAACTAACAGAAAACAGAGAGTTGGGATAAATGGGTCATTTTCTGGTTGGCAAACAGTGATTAGTGGGGTGCCGCAGGGATTGGTGCTAGGTCCTTAACTATTTGCAATTTATATTCATGACTTGGATGAAGGGACCGAGAGTAATGTAGCCAAGTTTGCTGATGATACAAAGATGGGTGGGAAAGCAAATTGTGAGGACACAAAAAATGTGCAAAGGGATATAAACAGGCTAAGTGAGTGGGCAAAAATTTGGCAGATGGAGTATAATGTGGGAAACTGTGAGATTATCCACTTTGGCAGAAAGAATAGAAAAGCAAATTATAATTAAAAATATTGCAAAGTGCTGCAGTACAGAGAGACTTAGGGGTCCTTGTGCATGAAACTGCAAAAGGTTAGTATGCAGGTACAGCAAGTAATCAGGAAGACAAATGTAATGTTGGCCTTTATTGCAAGGGGGATAGAATATAAAAGCAGAGAAGTCCTGCTACAACTGTACAGGGTATTGGTGAGGCCACACCTGGAGTACTGCGTGCAGTATTTAAGGAAGGATATACTTGCATTGGAGGCAGTTCAGAGAAGGTTCACTAGGTTGATTCCGGAGATGAGGGGGTTGAATTATGAGGATAGGTTGAGTAGGTTGGGCCTATACACGTTGGAGTTCAGAAGAATGAGAGGTGATCTTATTGAAACATAAGATAATGAGGGGGCTCGACAAGGTGATGCAGAGAGGATATTTCCACTCATAGGGGAAACTAAAACTAGGGGACATGGTCTTAGAATAAGGGGCCACCCATTTAAGACTGAGATGAGGAGAAATTTCTTCTCTGAGGGTTGTAAATCTAAGGAATTCTCTACCTCAGAGAGCTGTGGAGGCTGGGTAATTGAATATATTTAAGGTGGAGATTGTTAAGTATATAATGACTCAAAAGACTTGTTGCTGTAAACTCACTCAGGTGTAAACTTGGTCCACTTTATTCGTGCCCAAAGTGACTACAAGACATGGTACCAGCACTTATATACCAGGGCCTGCGCACACGTGCGTACAGCTCGATGACCTCTGACAGCTCGATGACCCCCTGGTGCCCAGTGACCCCAAGCATCAATATATGACAACATCTCCCTTCAAGATCTTAGTATCAATCTCTTTACAAATTAAGATGGTCTGGGGCTTTCCACTCACGAGTTGATTGTCTCAGTTCAACTCCAGTTCTGGGCGAGCATCTGAGTCAGTTATGACTGGAGGCTGAGTAGCCGATCTGAAGGGAACTGTAATGACCACTTCGCAGACTGAAAGTCCATGTTCGGGGTAATGACAGCAAAGTCCTCTGATGAATGACCATTGGTTGGTTAGTCAGTGACAGCATCTTCCTCAAGCGGTTCCAATTCATCCGTGTGCCACAGTTTCACTTGATCAATACGTTTCCTGCAGGTTTGACCATTCTTGAGCACGTCAATAAACACTCTGTTACCCTCCTTGGCTGTGACAGTACCGGCGATCCACTTTGGATCTTGACCATAGGTCCAAACATAAACCGGATCATTGACAGAAATATCACGTGACACAGCAGCACGATCTTGATACAATTGCTGACTTTGACGTGTTTTTTCAACATGATCTTTCAAATCGGGATGACCAAGAGAAAGCTTGGTCTTGAGACTTCTCTTCATCAGTAGTTCAGCAGTGGAGACCCCGGTGAGGTCTTGTCCTGTAACTAAGCAATATGTGTGATAAACAAGTCTGCAGTGAACCCTGAGTTACACGTTTCATGCTCTGCTTGATCGTTTGAACAGCACGCTTGACCATTAGAAGCAGGTTTGAATGGGGCTGACCTCACATGTTTAATACCATTGAGTTTCATGAACTTTTGAACCTCTTCAAGATTGTTCAGATGTTCAGTCGTGTCGCGACCTGTGACCAGAATGTCATCTTGAAACATGACAGTTCTAGCTACGGACTTTACCAGACTTTCCATATTCCTCTGAAATATGGCTGCAGCCAAACGAATTCCAAAAGGACATTTCTTGTAGACAAACAGTCCTTTATGGGTGCTGATGCAGCTAAGTTTCTTCCAAGTGTCAACAAGCTCCTGTGTCATATAGGCCGATATCAGATCCAGTTTAGTGAATGACTTTCCACCAGCTAGCATGGCGAACAGGTCATCAGCTCTTGGTAACGGATACTGATCCTGTTTCGAAAATCGGTTAATCGTAACCTTGTAGTCTCCACAAATCCTGACAGTGCCATCACTCTTCAACACAGAAACAATAGGACTGGCCCACTCGTTAAACTTGACTGATGATATGACCCTTTCACGTTGGAGTCTGTCAAGCTCAATTTCAACCTTCTTCCTCATCATATAGAGAACAGATCGTGCTTTATGATAGACAGGCCTTGCATCAGAATCCAAATGAATCTGCACCTTGGCTCCCATAAAATTTCCAATGCCTGGTTCAAACAAAGAGGGAAACTTCTTCAACACTAGAGCACACGAAGTGTCATCCACCGATGACAACGTTTTGATATCGTTCCAATTCCACTTGATTTTCTCGAGCCAATTCCTGCCGAACAGCGTTGGACTATTGGCTGGGGCGATCCATAACGGAAGATCATGAACCACACCATCATATGACACCTTGATGACTGCACTGCCAATCACCGGTATGAGTTCCTTGGCATTGACTGCCTCAGTGTTCCACAGCTTGTCGAATGTCCTTTGGCTCATTATCAACTGATTCGCACCCGTGTCCAGCTCCATCGATACTGGATCGCCATTCAGTTCCACATTAATCATTATCGGCTGGTTCTTTCCCGAGAACGAATACAGACCATACACTTCCTCCTCGGGCTGTGCATCCGGGCCAGCACATGTGATGAGCGGCAGCACTCTTGCTCAGTTGTGGGCACATTCTCTGAAGATGCCCCACTTTGGAACAGCCATTACAGATGTACTGCCTAAACCGACACTGATGAGGCTGATGATTGCCCCCACAATGCCAACAGGGTGAAATAGGATTCGTACCAGTTGGCAGACTTTGAGCAGCTGCAAGTTTCACGTAAGCAGTCGAGTAGGCCCTGCCATATGCAGCTCTGCCAGATGACGACACAATCTTGTTTACAGTACTTGCCGTGGAGCTCCGACTTTTCGATGATATCTGCCTCAAATTATCATCAGTTGTCACGTATGCCTGGGCAGTCGCGATGGCCTTGCTCAAATCCAGCATCTCTGCAGCCAATAACTACCGGAGAATCACATCATGGTTGATGTCTATCACGAAGAAATCTTGCAGCATGTTTTCTAACATGGTCCCGAACTTACATGGCTCAGCAAGACGTCGCTCGGCAATGAATCCCTACACATCCTGGCCCTCAGCACGAACATTTGTGTAGAAGCGATAGCGAGATATGATGATCCCCTCGTTTGGCTTGAGATGGTCACGTACCAAAGTACACAAATCCTTGTATTCTTTGTCCGTTGGATGTGCAGGCGAGAGCAGATTTTTCATGAGGCCATATATTCTTGAACTACAAACAGTGAGGAAAACCACCCAGCGCCTAACTGCGTTATCATTTCCTGCCATGTTGTTGGCCACAAAATACTGATACAGGTGGTCGATAAAATCCGCCCAATCCTCGCCATCCACGAATCTCTCCAGAATTCCAATAGTGCCCATTGTGCATGCGAAGGTTCTTAAGTTACCTCGTCGCCAAATGTTATGTATATAATGACTCAAAAGACTTGTTGCTGTAAACTCACTCAGGTGTAAACCTGGTCCACTTTATTTGCGCCCAAAGTGATTACAAGACATGGTACCAGCACTTATATACCAGGGCCCACGCACACGCGCATACAGCCCGATGACCTCCAACAGTGGCGTGCCCTGGTGCCTAGTGACCCCAAGCGTCAATACATGACAGAGATAGACAGATTTTTGAGTGATAAAGGAGTAACGGGTTATGGGGAGCGGGCAGGGAAGTGGAGCTGAGTCCATGATCAGATCAGCCATGATCTTATTGAATGGTGGAGCAGGCTCGAGAGGCCAAATGGTCTACTCCTGCTCCTATTTCTTATGTTCTTATGTTCTCTGAAGTGGACGTAAAAGATCCCATGGCACTATTCGAGGAAGAGCAGGGGAGTTATCCCCAGTGTGCTAGGCAATATTTATCCCTCAAACAACATTATTAAAAAAACAAATTATCTGTTCATTATCTCATTGCTGTTTGATGGAGCTTGCTGTGTGCAAATTGGCTGCTGTGTATCCTTCATTACAACACTGACTACACTTCAAAAGTGTGTAATTGACTGTAAAGTACTTTTGGGACGTCCTGGGGTTGGGAAAGATGCTGTATAAAATGCAAGTCTTTATTTCTTTTATAACTGAAACTCCTATCCATTGGCTGCTTAAAAGGATTTCACATAAATAATCCTTCTAAATCAGCCGAGCAGCATGATACAGGTGCATACACACACACGCACTGGAATATCAGAGGGGTCCTTAGCTATCATTGTATGTGAAAAAAGGGCCAGATAAAAATATACCCCATAAAGCTAATAGGGGAATTTAGCACAAATCAGCAGCACTGTATTGAAATACCGCAAGGGAGTGATTCAGCTGTTCACATTATTAAATATTTACTTGCCAATATTTTTGCGTTTGTATGCTATTACTGCTCAGCTCATTTGAGTGATCATGGTGTTAGAATTCTGTTGCTGTACTCAAGGGGTTACTCCTCACACAGCCGGAGTGTCCCCATTTTCAAGATGCTTACAAAGGAAGATCTATCCAGCCAGGTCTCTGCTATGGGCACAAGATTAAAGCCTGCACAAATCTCAAGCACCCCTTTGAAGGTAATGGCACGGTGATTATAAACATGGCAACTGAATACAAAGATAGGAGAGTAATGTAAAAACCCTGCTGGACCAGCTAATAGGGGAAAGATTGCAGGTCTCCCGGGGTGGAGCCTCACTCAATGGGAACATGGATCGTAAAGTCCGTTGTGCAGCTGATTCGCCCAGCGCTTACACTTTTTGGTCATCGATGATTTACTTCATTGTATTTAATGAGATCACAAGGAACCAGAATAATTTTTATTCAATCCTTTTATTTACTGAAATGTTAAAATCTAAACAGTGCAAACTGGCAGTTTTAAAATCTTTTAAATAACCCGATTAGTGGCCCCGAACCCTCCATTAGAAGATAATTTAAGGTCCTGTTTCCACTCAGGTCAGCTAGAAATAAATAGTTAGCAAGGGGATGTCAAACGCTAAGGTCCATCAGCCATGGCTCAGTGGTAGCACTGTCGCTTCTGAAACAGATGGTTGTGGGGTTCAAGCCCCACGTCAGAGATTTGAGTGCATAATCTAGGCTGCCACTCCCAGAGGAGGTGTCATCTTTTGGATGAGACGTTAAACTGAGGCCCTATCTGCCCTTCCATGTGGATGTAAAAGATCACATGGGCTGGAATTTCCGGTAATGTGCTTTTCTGTTTTCGTCCCGGGGAGTTGCAATAGCGAGCGGGCGGTCAGTGTCGAGCGCCCCACGGGGGTTTTCGGGGGGCGCAGAGCAGTCCTGCCCATAAAAGTTGAGCCGGTGTGCAGCCCTCCTGGTTGCGACACCGGCTCACTTTTTGATTCCCGCCCGACCCGTACACCCCGCAGCGTGACCTGCTGGGACCGCCTGTAAGGTAAGTAATGTCCACCTCAGGATAGTGTGATTGTTTTTTATTTTTTTTGTGATTTATGTTGTGGTGGCGTTGTCTATGCATTGGGAATGTTCTCTCCGAGCGCTCCCGGGCCGACTGTTTAGCTCGGGATTTTCCCATGCTCAGCCGGCCTAGCGCTCTAAGAGAGGTGTGCAACGCCTCCCTTAGCACTCCGCCCCACACTCAGGGCCCAGCTGCCCAATTTTAATGACTGAGGCGCAAACTGTTCACGGGTGCAAACTTTACCGCCCCACAGCCATTACCGCCCCAAAATCAGCAAAGCCGTAAATCCAGCCCCATGGCTTTATTCGATGAAAAGCAGGGGCGTTTTCCACGGTGTCCTGGCCATTATTTATCTCTCAATCAACATCACTAAACAAAAGATAGTCATTGTCACATTGTTTTCTGTGGGAGCTTGCTGTGCGCAAATTGGCTGCTGCCTTTCCTACATTACGACAGTGACTGCACTTCAAAAGTACTTCATTGGTTGTAAAGCACTCTGGGATGTCCTGAGGTCATGAAATGTGCTGCATGACTGCAAGTTTCTGCTTTTACTAACCATACTGTATCTGTGTTAGGTGAAGCACAGGCTCGCCAACAGAAAAGTTAGGCTTGGCAGATTAAAGCCTGCTGGCTTTGTGTGTGGGCATTGGGCAACACAGCAGTGCCAGGACCACAGCGAGTGCTGCTTTGGCCCTACCTGCTCCCCACTGAATGGACCTCGCGCGAGGGCAGCTCACCTCAACATTGCCATGACCAGCGCCTAACATGCTGGGAGAGCCAGGAGGATCGGTGGCTGGGACGTCAGGTGTCAGCACTTGTGAAAGGGCTATTGCCTGCTCTTGAAGCACTGCCCGTGAGTTGCAAAGACTCCTTTCTAGTATTGGTCGCAGGAAGCCAAGATAATACAGGGCCATCAACACTGGGTGGCAGCAAGGAGAGAGAAGACCACCCAGGAGAAACAATCACAAAGCTGCAGTAATTTATTTCTGTCATGAGAATCGTTTTTCACTATTTCTTTCATGTGCACACAACAAAATGGCCACCTTACTATTACATAGATTTACATAGAATTGCATAGAATTTACAACACAGAAAGAGACCATTCGGCCCAACTGGACTATGCCAGTGTTCATGCTTCATGCAAACCTCTCCCACCTTACTTCATCTCACCCTATCAACATACCCTGCAATTCCTTTCTCCCTTATGCATTTATCTAGCTTCCCTTTAAAAGCATCTTTGCTATTCACTTCAACTTCTCCATGTGGGAACAAGTTGCACATTCTGATACAGGTCACAGGCATGATTACAAATCTGTGGACCTATTCAGAACGTAACACCGAAGGCCTTCAACCTAACAACATGATCTCATCCTAATGTCCTCAAACTGACTTGCACCCCATCAAATAATATTCTCCATGGTCAAATCAGGTCGATCTCCACCCATCCATGTCCTGCTGGCCTGGTGACGAATGTCTCTTCCAAGGTTTGGCCATCATTGATAACTCAAGCACCGAGGGTAGATGCTGCAACAAGTAAGGATGGGCACTTCGATCTTCACTCACAGCTGATGTTGTGTGGGTTCTGAATACAGATACTCTGGGGATTGAGGTTCGATGCAGAACCTACCTTGCTCGCTAATGCTTCAGCCATGCGACCAGTAATAAACACTCGCCCACTGATGCCCATAATTGGTGTATGCTATTTACCTAAAGGACTCTTGAGGATTTCCAGGTGAACCGTTTTATTAAGGCAATTACATTAGCATCCACACTACACTACTGTGACATTTTGTTCTGGCCCAATTACAGCAGCAGCATGCTAATGTAATTTGTACAATCTGAGAATACAAGAGAAAATTACATTTTCCATCATGTATCCATGCTTATTGTTAGTGCTTGTAATGGGGTTTCTCAAACACCAATGCTTCAATCGCTAATGTTTTCCCTTCCTACACAATTGGAGTTTTATTTATTTAAACAAATAGCAATGCAGATTATTCCCTTGGAGGTTTAATATTTTATCCCCCGTTTTTTAACCTTCCTCAGAGAGCCAGACAAGGTTACTTTATCTGCATCTTTGATTGGTTGCATCACAATCAATGTGCAAATATGCAGAAACTGACCTGCAATAATTGTGCAGAGTGGTATTAATACTGCTGAGTGCATCAAAGAACCGATGGGGTGTATAAATTGCAGGGCTATTGTTGTTGAGGCCCTTTTTGCTGTGGTGAATGGCTTGAGGGAAGCAGTAATGTCTTCCATTGATTGAAAAGTCAATGCAAGTCCAAACAGCAGTCATACAGGAGGTAAACCGAGTTTTCTACAACTTAACCCATTTGAATAGATATGTGGAAGCAGGTATCTAAAGAAAAGCGAGTCAGTAAATGATGAGCTCTCTCCTCTACTCATCATCATCATAGGCGGTCCCTGGTATCGAGGATGACTTGCTTCCATGCCAAAAAGGGATGAGTTCAGGTGTTTCAATGAAAGACCTAATATTCCAGGTCCCGAACTACATCCTGAAGAGTGGAAGATGTCTGTGCACGGATTTTTTTAAGGTGTGGTGGCCATTGCACACCAGCCACCACACAGGCTTGACAGAGCTAGGTCTTGGTCCAGTGGCAAGGATTAGCCAAAACGACTGGAGACCAACTCTGCTGCACGGACCTAGTGCACACACATATCGCAATGTGTGCTGGCCCGTGCTGCCCCTCTACTGCACTGTGCATGGTGGTGCAATTGTTGCTTTGCATTACCATATATGGGTAGAATTGTCAATTATCTTACCTTTGTTGAAATGCCCACCCAGAGCTATTATAAGTGTTAACCCTGTTTGCATAAATAGATTTATACAGTTTTGTAACCAAAATTTAACCAGTTCCTTGCTGTAGGCGAAACATTAAAGGAAGGCATTGATGTATTTCTGAACTGATACACCAGACTAACCAGCTTGTGAGCAGCTGAACAAGATTGCTGGCTGATATAAGTGATTATGTCACACTATTTATTACCTGCCAGACATCAGACCTATCTAAATATTTCTTTGCTGTGTGGCCACCTTGATTCTAAATTGCAAGGGGTTCATTTTAACTGCTGGGTGGGAATGTGGCAAAGCGAGGGATGTACCCACCTGGCGGAGGGTGGCCTTGCAGGCTGAGTGTCACTTGCTGACTTCCTAACCAAAATGGCTTGGCAGTCAGTGGGAAGATGCTACCTGGCTATTTTAATTGGACAGCGAGAGGCTGCTGCTTGGGACCTGGGTGAGCAGTTCCTGGCACAAGGCACCTGGTCTGGGATAGTTGCACAATTTTACCTAAAATTTAGAGGCTCGGAAGATATCTCATCAGAGTCTTGGTCCCAGTTTTTGAAAATGGGTTGCTTGGAGTTATTACTTTCTCCAATAAATTTTTTTCCATTTTATTGGCTAGAACTATCAATCATGTCTTCCTTGGTCTTAAACTTGAGACGGTCCAGTATTTCTCAATGGCTCCTTGACAAAGCTGCTGACTAGTGTAACCATTTTGTAATGTATTTACTTCATGGGTTCTTTGCTTAAGAATTCATAGCAACACATTGTTAATAAATCAACTACATCTTAATAGCAAAGGTTTAACAATCACACTACACATTATCAGTTCATCCTCGCAACTGCAAACCTCATCGTGGATGACCTAGACTCAACTGACTGGGTTCTATTGAGTCTTGTGAACATCATCATCATAGGCAGTCCCTCGGAATCGAGGAAGACTTGCTTCCACTCTTACAATGAGTCCTTAGGTGGCTGAACAATCCAATACGAGAGCCACAGTCCCCGTCTGTCACATGACTGGCTAAGCCACTCAATGCAACAGCTCTACAACTATTTTTGATATAACTTTAAATCGTGTCCCTTTTTTAAGGACAGCAAAACCCACAAATTAACAATTAAACATTAAAGGGAACTTTGCAAATCAAATTAAATTAACATTTTGTTCCCTGTTGAACTTATGCACTCCATTCCCTCCAGTGCCCATCTCTCGCAGAAGGCCACAAGCGTATCAGTGGACACCACGTGCTCCATCTCCAGGGACACCCTGGCGCAAACGTAGCCGCGGAAGGGAGGCAGGCAGTCATACTGAATGACTCCCTCGACCGCCCACTGCCTGGGCCGGTTAATAGCCACCTTGGCCAGGAACAGGAGCAGTCCTACGAGGAGGCCCTCCAACCTGCTCGCTCCACACCGATCAGGAGCGTGGGACCGAAGTGCAGCCAAAGATCGAGGAGCAGCCCATTTAATCAATCGAATTGGGGCTGCAACCTCACACCACTGTACATGCACATGGAACACGGACTCCTCCAGACCGCAGAAATTGCAGGCGGCCTGGGAGTCTGTGAACTGACTTAAAAACCTATTGCACGGGACTGCCACATGCAACAACTTCCAGGCCAAGTCCCCAATAGATAAAGGGAGGACTTCCGCATGGAGAGCCCTCCACTGGGGACCCCGGCCTCCTCCGGACGGCAAGAGGGTGCGCCATCGCGTGTCCGACGGCAGACGAGGATGGCAAAGTGGAGGGCAACAGCATACTCACAGGTGCATACATTTTACGTTTGACCTCTGGCTCCTTAATGAGATGAGGCCTGATCTCTCAATCTACCAAACTTCTACCAAAGACCGGCACTGACAGGGAGCACTGGACAGGTAATCGCAGGCCCACACCACCTGACTTTCTGAGCTCCAATGACTTCCAGGCTCCGTCAGCTTGTGCCTGGAATCCTTTGCAGGGTTTAAAAGAGAATTTGTGCAGAACTCCAGGTGGGAGTTGGAAGAGCCCGAATGTCAGCAAAACTGGGAAATGGAGAATGGGTCATGTCTGGGGTATGTGGAGTCGGGAGAAAGTTGAGGATGGGGGTTCAGGATAATAGAATGAGAAGATAGTCTAAAATGCAAAAGAAATAAGGGAACTGGTAAGAAAAGATAGGAGAAAGAAGGGGAAAAGCTACTCATTTGTCTGCTAATGCAACAAAGTATTCGAGTTTGCTGTTTATACTGCAGCCAAGCACTGTGCTGATGGTCTGGTTACATTGCCCCTTTCATCAGCATGCTATAGGACTGGTTATAGCTAACAGGCTTCAAAGCTCAGAGTATGTTACCCAGAAAGCAGCATTAATGTCAAATTTTCATAAGGAACCCTCTAGAAGCTACAATTTTCACCAATTCTAGGTTTCCCCTGGCAACAAGTATTGCAGTCATCAAATCGGCTTCAGTCACTATTATTTTTCTGGTAACAAATTGAGGATAGTTGTCTTTTTAAAAACAATATTTGGACATGAAAGCCCTTTCACAACAGCCAAAAGGATAGAAACATAGAAAATAGTTGCAGGAGCAGGCCATTCAGCCCTTCTAACCTGCACCGCCATTCAATGAGTTCATGGCTGAACATGCAACTTCGGTACCCCCTTCCTGCTTTCTCGCCATACCCCTTGATCCCCCGAGTAGTAAGGACTTCATCTAACTCCCTTTTGAATATATTTCATGCAATAACCTTTCATACATCCCTCTAGGATTTCAAATTTAGATTTCACGCTTTTGAATGTTTACGTTTCAACAGGCATTTGTAGCCCATCGCTGGTTTAACTCAAGTTGTCACTCTCATGCTGTAAAGGAGGTTGGGGACATCTCTGCCTCCATTTTGTTCTTCCAGTTGATTACTCTGCAGGATGGGGCAGTGTTCGGCTTGCCGCAGGTGTGCGTTCAAATTCAAACCCGACTGGGTGAAATTCTGGTCCCTTTAACAGCTCTTCGGGGCACTGAGAATAGAATTATTTCAGTAAATTACCTCAAATCTGATCTGAGTGTAGTCAAACTGTGAGCATAATTCAACACTTGTCAGCAGTATTCTCTCAGGCCATACAAATGCTAGCATGGAAAATGGTAATTTAACACTGATAAAGTAAAACGGTGGTTGATTAGCACTAATGGCAAAACAGTTTATTACATCTGATCAATACCACACTTAAACTGGGATACATAGTTGCTTGATATTCACATTCAATGGAAAGAAAATAGAAATTTAGTTTCCAGCACTGGTATTCCTTGCCTAGGGAGGACTAGATAAAATCAATTTTGCATCTATGCAGTTCCTGTCTACCTACACAACCCTACTAACGGTTAAATTTTTTTGCTATGCTTATCATGGTTGTTCAAATTCTGCATCTCCCGCCTCCTCTGCCTGTACTGCAGAGAAACTCCTGCGCACCAAACAACTCGACTTCCAAAGTTGCTGAAAGTTTTTCAGTTTAACTATATAAAAATATAAAATAGAAGTATTTTACATAACTGCACAATACCTGACATTAAAATACAAGCTGCATTACATCTGCATGCTCTGGACAATTATAGTTGGCTTCTAATCCCACTTCATCTGACAATGGCTTTGAGTCTCATGTGTAACACCATGGGGAGATTTTTCTTCCATAAGCAGAATAAATGAATGTGCAAAGATGAATTTGGCTGGGAGAGAAAGAGATGAGGGAGAGGGTGGAATTATTGGAGATGATTGCTGCTGTGTTGGAGAAATCTAACTCGCTCACTGGAATGTTGGGGGTTAAACTGTACATAAACGAGGAACAGTTGGTCTAATGTGCAGCATATTACTTTACTGGTCTAAAGGGTCGGAGTAGAGTGTTGGCTGAATCTGTCACCGAGGTCAGAATAAGCAGCATATTTCTTGTCTGGCACATTACCGCTGGATATTAAACACTAACTGAAAAGAAAGAAGGTGCTGGTACCAGCTGTTTACTTCGAGAATTGGCAGCACTTTCATTGTCATTAGTGAAACTTGCCTACAGTTTATCTGTTGCATTACATCAATACCTGTACAGCCAAGTCATTTAGGAGAAGGAGGAAAAGAAGAAAGCGACGGAATCCTGCCAGTCGGTCACAACCTTTACGTTGTATCGACACATCCGTGTCCAAAGTCTTATCAGTATGTGGCTATGCATATTGGGTTAAGGAAATTGGTGAGAAGCCATCAGTAAATTGAAGCATAGCATCTTCCTGAGCCACAGGATTTTGAGCTATAATAATATTTGTTTCAGCATGTATTCTGGAAACTTTCCACCTTGGTGTCCAGGAAGCAATATATATGCAAATACTGTATGAAAACTTCAGCATCAAATATTGAGATGACTGTTTTGAAATGCAACATGATTTACTCTCCACTGGTTTTGAGACCAATGCAATGCTAGTCCTGTTCTTCTCTCAGAACTCAAACTCCCCAAGATAATACAAACTGAATATTGCAACCACATAATATTTGTTAAAAGTATGAAACAATGCATCTACCTCGGTAAAAATGTTGGTATGGGGTTGGGTTAAATTCTGAAATTGGCAAAGATGGCTAATGAGATTGGATACATGTATCATGTATATAATGGTTGTATGTTAACGATATGTGGTCTGTTCCCACACCAAGTGAACTGATGCTCTTTAGTCTGTCTGCTTGCCATACGGTAAGAATGTAGAGGGACAGTCCATTATCCTTTCCTGCTCAATAACACATGGAAAAAAAATAGGGATTGTGTGCGTCTTCTGGCACATTTAACATTTGTTGTCCTGGCATAAATATTTGCTGTAATCTTGAAGCAGGTGGGCTGTGAAAGGGCCATGTTAAACACATGCCTAATATCCCAGTTGATATTGTGTGTGCAGCGCGAAGCTAGGGGTGCTAATTCATAGAATCCGCCTACAAAGGCAGAATTGGGTAGGACTCTGGACATTATCCCATAGCTACATGTCTCTAATAGATCCCTGTGCTCCTCCAATTGTGGCCAATTGCACATCGCTGATTTTAATCGCTCCACCATTAGCAGTCATGTGAGGTTATCCACTTTGGTAGGAAAAATAAAAAAGCCAATTATTATTTAAATGGGGCGAGATTACAAAATGCGGTGATACAGAGGGATCTGGGGGTCCTTGTACATGAAACACAAAAATTAGCATGCAGGTACAGCAAGTAATTAGGCAATCCCTCGTGTCAAGGATGATCTGCCAAAAAAGGATGAGTTCACAGGTGTTTCAAATGAGGAACCTGACATTCCAGGTCCCGAACTACATCTTGAAGGGCGGAAGATGCCTGTGCGTGAATTCTTTTAACGTAGAGTGACCGTTGCACACCAGCCACTACATAGGCTTGACAGAGCAAGGTCTTGGTCCAGTGGCAAGTGTAAACCAAGAAGACTGGAGACCAAGCTCTGCTGCACACATACTCCGACTGTTCATGAGCAAATGGAATGTTGGTCTTTATTGCATGGGGGATAAAGTATAAAGTAGGGAAGTCCTGCTACAATTGTACAGGGCGTCGGTGAGACCACATCTGGAGTACTGCATACAGTTTTGGTCTCTTTATTTAAGGAAGGATATAGTTGGACTGGAGGCAGTTCAGAGAAGGTTCACAAGGTTGATTCCTGAGATGAAGGGGTTGGCATATGAAGAAAGATTGAGCAGATTGGGCATATACTCATTGGAGTTTAGAAGACTTAGAGGTAATCTTATTGAGGGGGTAAATGCAGAGAGAATGTTTCCCCCCATGGGGGAATCTAGAACTCTAGGGGGCATAGTTTCAGAATAAGGGATGGCCCATTTAAAACGGAAATGAGGAAGAATTTCTTCCCTCAGAGGGTCGTGAATCATTGGAATTCTCTATGTCAGAGAGCTGTGGAGGCTGGGTCATTGAATGTATTTAAGGTGGAGATAGACAGATTTTTGAAAGATAAGGGAGTCAAGGATTATTGGGAGCAGGCGGGAAAATGGAATTGAGGTCAAGATCAGATCAGCCATGTTCTTATTAAATGGCGGAGCAGGCTCGAGGAACCAAATGGCCTACTCCTGCTCCTATTTCTTATGTTCTTATGTCATGCCTTCAGCTGCCTAAGCTTCGGAATTGCCTCCCAAAACCTCTCTGTCTCTCCACCTTGCTCCTCCTTTTAAGACATTCCTTAATACATACCTTTTCACCTGTCTTAATAGCTCCTTCGTGGACCAGTGTCAAATTTTGTTTGATAACACTTCTATGTTTAGTGCCTTGGGACGTTTTACTACATTAAAGGCGCTACAGAAATGCAATTTGTTGTCACTCTGACTATTATGCTCACACCGAATATAGCAGGGCAGTAGCACAGAATGTGGATCCAAGTAGCATAATAGGATTAAATATCTGTGTCTAACTGTAAAGTTAGCATAGAATGAGGACAGCCTTAACATATTGGGCTGTTATAGATATCACAAAGGCATGATCGTCGTGCGCTCTGACCCCTCACCGCCCTGTGCCAACTGCTTTGCGCCCTGAGGGTGAAATTGCCCCGCGGGCCACGAGGCTAGCGTGGGCAGATGTCAAGGGGAGGCCTTTTGCGCCCCGGGCCACCATCTTTATTTGTCGGCCGACTCTTGCGTCGACCGGGAGCGTCTTCGTGCAGCCCAGCACTCCGCTTTAATTGAAGGGGAGGGGCGTTGTAGTGCGTCAGCGCTATGTGGAATATCTGCGTAGCCTGGCCTCCTCTGCGCGGCGCTGGCTTCACCACGCGCTGACTACCCAGGACCACCCCTCCAAGGAGGCAGAATGCCACGACAGCGCTCCGCTTCCTTTGTGGGGCGTGTGGCCCAATTCCGCCTCGGGGGAACTTCCGGGTCAGTTGCAAGAAGTCCCGGCCCCGGATGCTTACCGCCCCCAGTCGGAGCGAAGGGCAATTTCGGGGCCCTTAATAAACTCCCCTATGGATGCTAATTGCTTCAATAAGTACCTGCCTGCCTGCACTAATTACAGTGGTGAGTAGGTTACTAGCAGACATCCAAACGCAACTCTGTTAAACACAGATGTGGCTGTGTTTGAGCCAGGTTAGTCGCAATGTCAAATTCAGTTATTTTAAATATTCACCCAGCCCCAAACCACCCATTCTTGGGGTTAAAGTCCCCCCTCTATCTTTGTAACTAATGTAGCTGTTACAGACACTCTTGTGTCTATCATTTCATTTACAATCTAAAGTGGCCTTGCTGTTTATCTGCAGCCGTGAAGCTGTCAGATTGATGTTAAGAACCCCAACTGGATCGCTAACGTCCTTTTTTAGGGAAGGAAACCTAACATCCTTACCCGGTATGGCTGAGATGACTCTAATTCCACACCAAAGTGGTTGACTTCTAACTGCTCTCTAAAGTATCAAGCTGCTACAAAAGGCCCAGCCCCTTTTCGGGGCAACTAGTAATGGGAAATAAGTGGCAGCCTTGCCTGCAACGCACACATCCAGGCAATAAATATTAAAAATTTGCAGCTCAGGGAATCAGCATTGTAGCAGTTCTTGCCTTTCATTGCTTGTGAGATTTTCTTTTTGTTTAGGTTTTTACTAGACAATCCCACCTTTTAAAATTCATTAAAATATCTACATTAAATATTAAAGACAGTAGGGAAAAGACTGTATGCAATCTAAGGTTTCAGATGACATTCATAAATGTCTCAAACTCTCCATTCTGGCAGTGTATTTCATCTAATCTTCTCAATTGAGATACATTACATCTCTCTCCCATATAGCTATTATTTTATATATCACATTAGACAGTCCCTTTTATTCAAAACTTCATTTTATTTTCTAATTTGCTCCTGGATGCGCCCTCTGCATAAGCTTCACCTCCTCACAATGGGCTCTAGTTTCTTCTCTTTTTAATTTTAGTGAGGAGGTAGAAGTGTTAAACAGCAGCACTCGATTGGCAAAATGCATTCGCCTGCTATTCATCAGTGGTTTTGTGTTGCTTGGTGAATTGCCCCTACCCACAATGAATGGTGGGTTCACAGTAAATGTAAAAGAAAAATGGATGCAAATTATGACGTTCTTTCTAATTCCAAATATCAAATTGAGCGGTTTGCTATTTAAACGGGAACGGTAGCATAGTGGCTATGTTACTAGACTAGTAATCCAGAGGCCTGGACTAATGAATGGGAGACATGAGTTCAAATCCCACCACGGCAACTGGGGAATTTAAATTCAATTAATTAAATAAATCTGGAATAAAACGCTAGTATCAGTAATGGTGATCATCGAATTGTCGTAAAAACCCATCTGGTTCACTAATTCCTTTCAGGAAGGAAATCTGCCATCCTTACCCGGTCAGGCCTATATGTGACTTGACTCCAGACCCACAGCAATGTGGTTGACTCTTAACTGCCCTCTGACATAGCCGAGCAAGCCACTCATTTGTACCACTACAAAAAAAACATTAATAAGAATAAAACCGGACGGACCATCTGGCATTGACCTTGGCACCGACTTCAGACCCAACAACGGCACACCCAGCCCAGTCAACCCTGCAAAGTCCAACTCACTATCATGTGGGGACTTGTGCCTAAATTGGGAGAGCTGTCCCACAGACTACTCAAGCAACAGCCTGACATAGTCATACTCACAGAATCATAACTTTCAGCCAATGTCCCAGAGTCCTCCATCATCATCCCTGGGTATGTCCTGTCCCACTGGAAAAACAGATCCACCAGAACTGGCAACACAGTGTTATACAGTCGGAAGAGAGTGCCCCTGGGAGTCCTCAACATTGACTCCAGACCCCATGAAGTCTCATGACTTCAGGTCAAGCATGGGCAAGTAAACCACCTGCTGATTACCACCTACCGCTCTCCCTCAACTGATGAATCAGTACTCCTCCATGTTGAACATCACTTGGAAGAAGCACTGAGGGTAGCAAGGGTACATCATTTATTCTGGGTGAGAGACTTCAATGTCCATCACCAAGAGTGGTTCAGTAGCACTACTATTGACCAAGCTGTCCAAGTCCTAAAAGAACTAACTGCCAGACTGGGTCTTCAGCAGGTGGTGCGAGAACCAACATGAGGGGAAAAACCTACTTGACCTCGTCCTCACCAATCTACCTTTCACAGATGCATCTGTCCATGATAGTGTTGATAGCAGTGACCACCGCACAGTCCTTGTGCAGATGAAATCTCGTCTTCACACTGAGGACACCCTCTATCATGTTCTTTGGCACTATCACTGTGCTAAATGGGGTAGATCTAGCAGAACAAAATTGGGCATCCATGAGGCACTGTGGGCCATCAGCAGCAGCAGAATTATATTCCCCCACTCTACCATTGCTATCAAGCCAGGGGACCAACCCTGGTTCAATGAGGAGTGCAGAAAAGCATGTCAGGAGCAGCACCAAGTGTACCTAAAAATGAGGTGCCAACCTGGGGAATCAGCAACACAGGACTACATGCATGCTAAACAGTGGAAGCAGCATGCTATAGACATAGCAAAGCGATTCCACAATCAACAGATCATATCAAAGCTCTGCAGTCCTGCCACATCCAGTCATGAATGGTGGTGGACAATTAAACAACTAACGGAAGGAGGAGGTTCCATGAATATCCCCATCCTTAATAATGGTGGAGCCCAGCACGCAAGTGCAAAAGACAAGATTGAAGCGTTTGCAACCATTTTCAGCCAGAAGTGCCGAGTGGATGATCTACATCTGCCTCCTCCTGAGGACCCCATCATCACAGAAGCCAGTCTTCAGCCAATTCGATTCAGTCCACGTGATATCAAGAAATGGCTAAGTGCACTGAATACTGAAAAAAGCTATGGGCCCTGACAACATCCCAGCTGTCGTGCTGAAGACTTGTGCTCCAGAACTAGTTGCGCTGCTTGCCAAGTTGTTCCAGTACAGCTACAACACTGGCATCTATTCAACAATGTTGAAAACTGCCCAGATATGTCCTGTCCGCAAAAAGCAGGACAAATCCAATCTGGACAATTACCACCCTATGGGCCCAAATTTGGCCTTCCTGTTTTTTTGGCGCACTCACGTGAGATGCGCCGACTTTCTACAATCCAAACGATGCCAAAAAGATGTCCCGGGACTCTCCCGGGGCTTGACATGGCATGGCGAGTCCATTGGGGGGGCGGAGCTAGGGCCCTGTGCCTAAAAGTGTGCCGGCAGCTGTCCGCATGCGCAGTAGAGCGTTCGCGCATGCGCAGTAGCTTCTCCCATGATTGAGATGATGCATGCCTGCAGCGTGGGACCCAACACGTCCCACCCCTATCCCGAGCCGAGTGGCCTGCTGCACAGGCCGACTGCTGCATTCCTGCGCTGAGGGCTACAAGAAACAGGTTGGTGCGGGGAGACTTTTGATCGGGGGGGGTGGGAGAGGTTTGATCGGGAGGGAAGGAGGAGAGTTTTGATCCGGGGGGGGGAGGAGAGAGGAGAGTTTTGATGGTAGGGGGCAGGGGGGTGGGGGGAGGGTGTGATAACTGTGTAGCCAGTAATTTTAATGAGCTTACTCAATACTTTCCTTAACCCTGTTGATGAAAATACTTTCCTACGAGCAGGAGGTACTTCTATTTTTTATTTGGATATTTTGAAATAATTATGTAAATATGTTTTGTCTCTTTATTTCTTTTATTTTTGTAGTTTAAGCTTCCATGAATGCTTCTGTTGTATAGTAAATTAACCTTGCGAAGTTTGTCAGTCCTGTATAGCTGTTTGATCCTATTCACATTCTTTAGTCATGTCATTAATTACCAACCTGCGCTGATTTCTTAACTCTCCGCAAGGGTTTTCTGTGCGGCCACGTGGCCACATATGTTGGCCTAAGTTAGTTTGGAGCAATTATTAGCTGAACAAACTGGCTTAAATGGCTAAAACGGACGTAGGTGGCAGGTAATGCCCCTTTTTGAAAAAAAAACTAAACTAAAAAAAATCCTAACTGACTCACTTACACTGGCGCAAATTAAATGTGCAGAATGGGGATTTTTAAGATACTCCAGAAAATTCAAGTTGCTTCAAAAAAAATGGAGCAACTCCTGGGCAAATTTGAGCCCGATAACTCTACTCTTAATCATCATTGTCATCGACAGTGCTATCAAGCAGTACTTACTCACCAATAACTTGCACACTGATGCTCAGTTTGGGTTCCTTCAAGATCACTCAGCTTCAGACCTCATTACAGCCTTGGTCCAAACATGGACAAAAGAGCTGAATTCCAGAGGTGAGGTGAGAGTGACTGCCCTTGAATTCATGGCAGTATTTGACTGAGAGCGGCATCAAGGAGCCCTAGTAAAATTGAAGTCAATGGGAATCAGGGGGAAAACTCTCCACTGGCTGGAGTCATTCCTAGCACAAAGGAAGATAGTTGTAGTTGTTGGAAGTCAATCATCTCAGCCCCAGAACATCACTGCAGGAGTCCCTCAGGGCAGTGTCCTTGGCCCAACCATCTTCAGCTGCTTCATCAATGAACTTCCTTCCATCATAAGGTCAGAAGTGGGGATGTTCGCTGATGATTGCACAGTGTTCAGTTCCATTCGCAACTCCTCAGATAATGAAGCAGTCCGTGCTCGAATGAAGCAAGACCTGGTTGACATTCAGGCTTGGGCTGATAAGTGGCAAGTAAAACTCGTTTCACACAAGTGCCAGGCAATGACTATCTCCAACAAGGAAGCGCCTAACCACCGCCTCTTGACATTCTACAGCATTACCATCGCCGAATCCCCCATCATCAACATCCTGGGGTTACCATTGACCAGAAACTTAACTGGACCAACCACATAAATACTGTGGCAACAAGAGCAGATCAGAGGCTGGATATTCTGTGGCAAGTGTCTCACCTCCAGACAGCCCAAAGCCATTCCACCATCTACAAGGCACAAGTCAGGAGTGTGATAGAGTACTCTCCACTTGCCTGGATGAGTGCAGCTCCAACAACACTCAAGAAGCTCAACACCACCCAGGACAAAGCAGCCCACTTAATTAGCACCCTATCCACCACCTTAAACATTCACGCCCTCCACCGCCGGCATGTTGTGGCTGCAGTGTGTACCATCTACAAGAAGCACTGCAGGAACTCGCCAATGCCTCTTCAACAGGATCTCCATACCCATAGCCTCTACCACCTCGAAGGGCAAGGGTAGCAGGCATATGGGAGCACCATTACCTGCAGGTTCCCCCCCAAGTTACATGCCTTCCTGCCTTGGAAATATATTGCTGTTCCTTCATCATTGCTGGGTCAAAATCCTGGAACTCCCTCCGTAACAGCACTATGGGAGTAACTTCACTTTCGGACTGAAGTGATTCAAGACAGCGGATCACCATCTTCTCAAAGGCACCTAGGGATGGGCAATAAATACTGGCCTTGCCGGCGATGCCCATATCCCAAGAACAAATGTTTTAAATCATGCAGTCGATAAACTTCCAACAGAACTCATTTTATTGAACAAGCCATATTGTTAGCCCTGATGACCCCTCCAATAGCGTTTGATAATTTGACCCCTATTTTGTCTATAATGGGCAACATCTTCCACAGTCCTCCTTGAGAAGTCAGTTGAACAAGTGGCACTGTTATCATTGGGTACAGTGTTCCCTTGAGTGCAATGGGTTGCAAATAGTACTCAACGTGAGCATCGGGGCTCTTCATGTTAACCCAATGGCTGTTATGAAGAGAAAGGGTCTTCACTCAATTTTCAGTTGGCATCTGACCACAGTAACATAATTCTGCACATTATAGCTATTATCCAGCAACCTGCCGTGATGTCTCCCTTGTGCAGCAGTCCAAGCTGCCTGCATTATCTGAAGGTCCCTTGGGTGGACATCTTCAGGGAGCAGGTTCATCGTCTTACCCAGGGCTGCTGACCCCTCTGAGCAACCCGTTACCACCAGAGCAGCCCCCAGAGCTGGGCACTTCCGTTCGCAATTCACTGGTTGCCACCTCCATCTTCACAAAGTTGCGCCATGCAGTTCGGGAAACAATGAAAGGGCTTTGGTTGGGGTGGTTGCTGATTTCGGGGCAGTAACGGCAGAAGGGCAGTAAAGTTTGCTTCTGAGAACAGTTTGCACCTCAGTCAGCAAAATTGGGCAGCTGGACCCTGAGTGTGGGGCGGAGTGCTAAGGGAGGCGTTGTACATCTCTCTTAGGGCACAAGGCCGGCTGATCATGTGAAAATCTGGAGCTAAACAGCTGACCCAGGAGTGCACTGATGGAGACCTGGGGAGAAAAAAAAAACCCTGAAAATCATTTCCAATACATAGCCCACGCCACCACAACATGAATCGCAAAAAAAATTGAAAGAAAAAAGAATCACACTTACCTGAGACGAGCATTACTTACCTCACTGCAGCCGTTTTCACAGGCGGTCCCAGCAGGCCGCGCTGTGTGGCGAGTGGGTTGGGCAGGAGTCCAAAAGCGAGCCGGTGTCGCAACCAGGGACGTTGCACACCGGCTCAACTTTTCCGAGTGGTACTGCTCCGCGCCCCCGCAAAACCAGCCCCGAAAATCCCCACGGGATACCGAAAACTGACTGCCCGCCCAGAAGATCTCGCCACCGCCATTGCCGCCCCTCCGGGACAAAGATAGAGACACAAGTCACCGAAAATCTGCCCCAAAGAATGTGTGCAATGCTTGAAATGGAACTTTCTGAAGGAGGTTGTAATCTCCAACATGGGTTTGCACAATGGTTAGCTGCACTAACAATGTACGATATATATGTGAGGGTACGGTGGCATAGTGGTTATGTTACTGGGCTAGAACTCCAAAACCTGGACGAATAATCTGTGAGATGTGAGTTCAAATTCAGTTAATTAAATAAATCTGGAAAAAAAAAGCTAGTAAACTGCTGGATTGTCGTAAAAACCCAACTGGTTCACTATATATTTAGGGAAGGAGAGCTATTGTCCTTACCTGTTCTGGCCCATATGTGACTCCAGACCCACAGCCCTCTATAATGGCCTAGCAAGTCACTCAGTTGTATCAAACCACTATGACAATGTGGGAATACCTTCATCACATGGATGGCAGCAGTTCAAGAAGGTGGCTCACCGCCATATTGTCAAGGGCAATGAATAAATTAATGTGAGGATCAGTACATTTTGCCATCCTCTTGCTGCATGCACACTTTCTCCTCTTCAGTTACCGAGGAGGAAACAGGGTGGTTATTGTTGTGATTCCAACACAGATGAGACTGCACACAGGGAGGCTAAAGTAACAGTGACCTCAGTCTTTATTAAGACACTCCGGAGTGAGGAACAGGTCTTAGGGGCCGGCTTATATACAGTGCTCCCAAGGGATGCTGGGATCCCTTGGGACTTCAGGGGATGAGCTCCCTGGTGGCGGAACATGGGAGTGCATGCTTTACAGATACACAATATCACTCCCCCCCCAAAGTCAAAGTGAAAACTATTTACAAGGTGAGGCGGTCGGGAGCCTTTCTTTCCCTGGTGGACCGCCTCGGTGCAAATGTATTTTCTGGTGTGTTGGCTGTGCCCTCGCTGGGCTGGCATGTTGTTGGCCCTGCAGGGCTGCTGGGTGAGCCTGGCCTTGCTGGGCTTTTGGGCATGATGGGTTCAATTTCCTGGTCTGGGGTGGTGTCGTTGATCCTTTGGGTGTGTGTTGTGGGCTCGAAAAAGGTGGTGTCTGCTTTGGGTTGTTCAGGGCAGTCTGTGAACCGCAGCCTCGTTTGGTCCAGGTGTTTTCTGCAAATTTGTCTGTTGTCTAGTTTGATTACAAACACCCTACGCCCTTCTTTAGCTATCACCGTGCCCGCGATCCACTTGGGACCATGTCCATAGTTTAGCACATACACAGGGTCATTCAGATCAATTTCCTGTGACACAGTGGCGCGATCATCGTTTACATTTTGTTGCTGCCGCCTGCTCTCTACCTGATCATGCAGGTTGGGGTGAACCAGTGAGAGTCTGGTTTTATGTGTCCTTTTCATGAGTAGCTCAGCCGGGGGCACCCTTGTGAGCGAGTGGGGCCTCGTACGGTAGCTGAGCAGTACTCGGGACAGGCGGGTTTGGAGTAAGCCTTCTGTGACTCATTTAAGGCTCTGTTTGATTGTTTGTACTGCTCGCTCTGCCTGCCCATTGGAGGCTGGTTTAAACAGGGCCGAGGTGACATGTTTGATCCCATTGCGGGTCATGAATTCTTTAAATTCGGCACTGGTGAAACATGGCCCGTTGTCACTGACCAGTATGTCAGGCAGGCCATGGCTGACAAACATGGCCCACAGCCTTTCAATGGTGGCGGTGGTAGTGCTTCCCGACATTATTTTACATTCAATCCATTTTGAAAAAGCATCCACCACCACCAGGAACATTTTACCGAGAAACGGGCCCCCATTGTCGACATGGATCCTCGACCATGGTCTGGAGGGCCAGGACCACAAACTTAGTGGTGCCTCTCCGGACGCATTGCTCAACTGAGCACACACGCTGCATTGCCGTACACAGGACTCTAAGTCAGAGTCGATACCGGGCCACCACACATCGGATTTGGCTATTGCTTTCATCATTACTATACCTGGGTGAGTGCTGTGGAGATCCGAGATGAAGTCTCCCTGCCCTTTTTGGGTAGCACTAGGTGGTTACCCCACAACAGGCAGACTGCCTGAATGGACAGCTCATCCTTTCGCCGCTGGAACGGCTTGATTAGCTCTTGCATTTCAATGGGGATGCTGGCCCAGCTCCCATGCAGTTTTTTTACTAACGACAGCAGAGGATCTTGGCTGGTCCAAGTCCTAATCTGGCGGGCAGTGATTGGTGTTTTATCATTTCAAACGCTTCCATGACCATCAACAAATCTGCGGGCTGCGCCACCATCAACAAGTTTGCAGGCTGCGCCATTTCCACCCCCGTGGTGCGCAATGGTAGCCGACTGAGAGCATCTGCACAGTTCTCGGTGCCTGGCCTGTGGTGGATAGTATGGTTATATGCTGATAGCGCGAGTGCCCACCTTTGTATGCGGGCTGAGACATTAGTATTTATCCCCTTGTTTTCAGCGAACAGGGATATGAGGGGCTTGTGATCAGTTTCCAGCTCAAATTTGAGGCCAAACAGGTACTGATGCATTTTCTTTACCCCGAACACACACGCTAATGCCTCTTTCTCAATCATGCTGTAGGCCCTCTCAGCCTGGTGGCGGAACATGGGAGTGCATGCTTTAGAGATACACAACAGTTATATTAATTCAGTTCACTATTTCCCTCCATGCAGGAGTTCCCCCTGCAGAACTTGACTGTTTAAAAAAAAATCTTCCCAATGTATATTTTGGATCGATTATGATACGCAAGAGGTGAGTTAACTTTTATATCCGTACCATGCATCGCCATTGGAGCTAGTCATGCATAAGGCCAGATTGAGCATTTGATATGTACATATTCACAAGTTAGTGTATCCACCTCTGGAGAGAGGAAAGGGGTAGCTCTCAGACAGTATTAGAACATCAATTCGTACTTGTGGTAGTCCGACAGCTGCTTTATTTAAAACGAAATGACATTTTACTATCTTGTCCACAAAAACTGGTCCCGTTCATCAGACTGACAGTTACTGGTAACTACTGTTCATGAGTTATATGTCTCTACAAATATCTGCCAACATATCTCAAATAAAATCCTGCAAGTACAGCCTTGGGGAAACGTTGCCAGTGATTTGTTCTCTTCAATGGAACTGGGGAAAAATGCTAAATTTTGGAACTTCAGCAAGAATTGTCCTGCCTAGATCTGTACCACAATGAAACTGATATAGTTACTTGCCAGCCCTCTGGGCTGCATATTTGCAGAGTGGGACCATACTAGATTAGGGTTTAAATGATGGATGGTCTCCAGTCACAACAATAACCACTTTATTTATGATCTACTTTTTCGCATGGACATCTTGCAAAACTGCTCCACTACTAGTTCTACATTATACATTTAGTTGTAGAATTTTAAAGACTAATACAAATACTTTTAATGTGGCCAGATTTTGGGTTTGGTGTGGATCAGATGTGACGTGGTCCTGCTTTATTCTTTCATGCTATCTAAAGCACCTCAAAACCTTGGGGCTTCTGCACACAGGTCTTGCATACAAAAGGCTAGAAGAGCAATCTCTTAATGAAGACTTTGTGGTCTAGCTTGGTGCTTTTTGAGTACATAACATGTTCCTCTGGATATGTGAGAGAGTGGAAGCACAGATCTGTCCCACCTTCTCTGTACCTCTTCCTATTTCAGATTTCATGCGGGGCACATTTAACTCTCAATCCTAAGTTTTCCCTCTTGGTATTGTTTTAAGGTTAAAGACTTTTTGTTGCTCAGCATTTCCCACTCTCATTGGCAGCTGTTTTCTTGTTGGAGTGATAAAGCTATTTATCTGCTGGTTGTATGCAAACTACTTTGATCTCATGGACCAGAGACAGCCAGCCTTCATCACATTGAGGTTGTTACCACTCTGAGAGGGATGGGTGCCTCCCATTGTTGGGAATAGATAGCTCTGTTGTCCTCGTGTGGAAGGAACTTTGCCACGACTAGGCTGAGGGCAGAGGATTCCATGTTAGTGAAGGGAGGCTGTTGTCCCAGACATTTTTGGGCTTTGATGTTTTTGAGGCGGTAATGGCATAGGGGCAGTAAAGTTTGCGCCCAGGAACAGTTTGCGCCTCAGTCAGTAAAACTGGGCAGCTGGGCCTTGAGTGTGGGGCACAGTGCTAAGGGAGGCATTGTACATCTCTCTTAGGGCGTTAGGATGGAAAACTCTCGAACTAAAGAGTCAGGCCGGGAGCACTCTGAGAGACGCCCGGGGTGGGAAAAAAACCCAACAAAAACATTCCCTAAACATTGCCCACAGCACCACAAGACAAATTGCAAAAAAAATTTAAAGAAAAACAATCACACTTACCTTACGAGTCCAGCACTTGCCTCTCTGCTGTCGGTATCGTTGGACTGCCTGATTTCCCAGGCGTTCACTGTAGGGCACGCTTTGGAGCTTACGGGTCAGGCAAGATTCAAAACTCGCGCCGGTGTCACAACCAGGGCGTTGCACACCAGCGCAGCTTTTCCAGGCGGTGCTGCTCAGCGCCCCGCTAAACCGGACGCGAGGATCGCTGCAGGGTGCTGGAGGCTGACTGCCCACCCAGAACACCTCTCTGCCGCCATTGCCGCTAGTCTGGGGCAACATACAGAGGGGAGAGGAGCTGATAATCCGCCCCGTGGTCTCATACTCCGCATGATGGCCTGAATTGGTGACGCTCACAAATCCGACATTATAAATTCACACAACTCAAAAGTAAACCGGTGTTAATTTATTATTATTCAGTTACACATTAAGGAGGCACTGTTGGCAGCCTGAAAGGACAACAATGCAGATGTTGCTAGTTTTCTTTCATTCTCAGGATGTGGGCATCATTGGCAAGGCTGGTATTTATTGCCCATCTCTAGTTGGCCTGAGAAGGTGGTGGTGGGCTTTCTTGAGTCGTTGTAGTCAGCATGAATGTGTTCCCACAATGCTGTCGGGTAGGGCCTTCCAGGAGTTTCAGCCAACAACAAGGAAGGAATATTTCCAAGTCGGGATAGTGTGTGACTTGGAAAATAACTTGCAAGTGTAGCCACTGCAAATGTTTGTATACAAGCTCCATGGAAAAAATTGTCACCAAATCTTGATTGGCGGTTTGCAGCTTTAAGGCACAGCAGTGCTTCTGGTGTTCATTCTTCCAGTGCTTATTGTCAAACGATCTATTGAAGTGTTAATACAAAACTTTAGTCTTCTCTCGCACTGTGACCAGCTCCAGTGAAGGAGTTTCGGTACACTTCATCCCCCCTCCCCGCCCCCCGCCCCACCCTCCCTCATTGAACAGTATATTTGCTGCAAACAGCAAAGAAACTAAATTATGTAAAAGGTTAATTATCTTTTGTTCCATCTAATACAGGTTTGGAGTTTATTGCTTCAGCTATTAGGAATATAATTATAGCCTTTGGATCATGATAATTGGGCAGTAAATCACCATTAGCAGTTAGTTACTTTCCCTTTTTCAACAAATACGAAAAAAAAACACTTGAAAATATTTCTCATACTGGGTACTTTGACCATAAATGTAATTCAATTCCAATCTTTTGCCAAAGTGCAAAAGAAATGGTCCATACATGGTACACCATTAACACTGCCCCTGTCCCCTATGGGTGTCATGCAATGTCCAGGGAGAGGCAAAAATCTTTGGGCCAATTGAAAGAAAGAAAGAAAGACTTGCATTTATATAGTGCCTTTCATGACCACCGAACATCTCAAAGCGCTTTACTGACAATGAAGTACTTTTTGAGTGTAGTCACTGTTGTAATGCAGGAAACACGGCAGCCAATTTACACACAGCAAGCTCCCACAAACAGCAATATGATAATGACCAGATAATCTGTTTTGTTATGTTGCTTGAAGGATAAGTATTGGCCAGGACACCGGGGTAACTCCCCTGCTCTTCTTCGATATAGTGCCATGGGCTCTTTTATGTCCATTTGAGAGAGCAGATGGGGCTTCAGTTTAACATCTCATCTGAAAGACGGCACCTCTGACAGTGCAGCACTCCCTCAGCACAGCACTGAAGCGTCAGCCTAGATTTATGTGCTCAAGTCCCTCGAGTGGAACTTGAACCCACAACCTTCTGACTCAGAGGCGAGTGTGCTACCCACTGAGCCATAGCCACAACCAAAACGTTTCTCTGACCCCTGAGAGCAATCGAGAAAAGCTCCAGAGACTGCAGGGACTGTCACTAGTCATGAGTATCCCCAGCTATGGTTTTGGCTCTGCCTTCCACTCGCAGGGCTTCACCCTGCTCACCATTCTGAAGGCCTTTGGCAATGTTGGTAATCCTAAGCAATACCATCTTACAGAATGATGTTGGCTGCAGGATTGTTGGAACACTTCAAACATGCAAGTTGATAACAGCAAACCTGATGCCAGTTATCATCTTTATTTCCAGACCAGTAGAATCGGACAACACAGAAGGAAGCCATTGGACCCATTTTGCTTGTGTCGGCTCTTTCAAAGAGCAATCCAATTAGTCCCACTCCCCTGCTCTTTCCACATAGCCCTGCAAATTTCTCCTTGTATATAAAAATCCCTTTTGAAAGTTACGATTGAATCTACTTCCATCACCTTTTCAGGCAGTGCATTCAAGATCATCATAACTCCTTACTGCAAAAAAAAGTATAAAATTTAATAACAAGCTCCTTATCATCCTGAATCTTGGGGTATGTTTGTAATGATCCAGGTGAACTGTAAATGCTAAATTATGAAATGTAATAATTCAAGCAGCTATGATTCACACTTCTTTTAAAGACTGAATGGCTCTGTTTACAGACCCTATCATCCTCTCCCCACCTCCACGGTCTCCCTGGACTGTCTACTTGGAGAGGTAAGCAGCTGCTGTATTAACAGTCTTCTGTTAATGCTGCACTAAAGCCAGCAACTAGGTGTGTGTTTACGTGAGAATAGTTTGAGAGCACATCTCACTTCCCCTTCCCCCTCCCTACAGAGTTGCCTGACTCCCATTTCGTACCTTCCAACAGCAGCTTGACTGAGGTGAGGAACTTGGAAGGGATTAATCCTGCATCCCTATCGCTCCCTATTTCACACGTTGCTCTAAGATGTCAACTGCTGCATCCCTTCCTGAGGTTTGAGTGTGTAGAAAGAAGAGCAAGAGACTAAAGAGTTCACTGCAGTGCATTTCATTTAATGGTCTGTCAAATGTGACAAATGGTGCGTGAGTTGTCAGGTGCTTCTCACTGTCTTGGTACCACTCCTCAGTCATGCCATGTTGATTGTTCTCCTTTCTTTTCATCCCCCTCCGCTCTCCACCCCAACCAAAGCCTAGTTGGTGAACTTTGGAAATGGAATAGAGCATCATTGGAGCTGTGGATCTAGAGTTTGCTTTCTGCCTGCAGAATAACTCTCTCTATGTAACCAAAAAAACCCGGTATCATTTGGAGATTACAAAATGTTTCTCTTTCCAGACTCTGACCTGTTGATCTTTCACTTCTTCAGAGAGCTTCTCTTTATCCTTGCTGCTTTCTTGCATTCTCTTTGTTCCTGTCCTATCGGCTTTAATGAGACCACAAGCCTGCTGGAAATAGTAACACCAGTTTCATTCATTTTCAGTTGTAAAATATTTTGATCTGAAGATGAGCACACACATCTCCCACGTTCATATTGATTTACAATCTGACCATAAATTTCACGTTTTAATTTCCCTGATGACTGACTCCATGATAGTTCACCGAGCAAACAGAATTTATTTGATTTGAAATTGACTTGCTGAATTGTAGAGTGAAGCCGGCTTGATTGTTCACTGTTGACAGTCCTGCATGACGTGGGGTCTGCGACCGTTTAAACAGCCATCCCTTTTAGTTATTTCTCAACTTATAAAGAGTGCTTGCTGGTAACCAACTGTGTCCTCTGCTCCGTTGAAAGCTGGCAATAAAATCCCTGTGTGAGCATAAAACAAAATGTGCAACAGAAGCCTATTCTGAACTGCAGGCTCCAGTGGAACCATAGAATCATAGAAATTTGCAGCACGGAAGGAGGCCATTTCAGCCCATCTTGTCCACGCTGGCCGACAAAGAGCTATCCAGCCCAATCCCACTTTCCAGCTCTTGGTCCATAGCCTTATAGGTTACGGCACTTCAAGTGCACATCCAAGTACTTTTTAAATGTGATGAGGTTTTCTGCCTCTACCACCCTTTCAGGCGGTAAGTTTCAGACCCCTACCACCCTCTGGGTGAAAAAATTTCCCCTCAAATCCCTTTTAAACCTCTTACCAACTACTTTAAATGTATGCCCCCTGGTTGTTGAACCCTATGCTAAGGGAAACAGGTCCTTCCTATCCACTCTATCCAGGCCCCTCATAATGTTATACACCTCAATAAGGTCCCCCTTCAGCCTCCTCTGTTCCCAAGAAAACAAACCCAGCCTATCCAATCTTTCCTCATAGCTAAAATTCTCCCATTCAGGCAACATCCTTGTAAATCTCTTCTGTACCCTCTCGAGTGCAATCACATCTTTCCTATAATGCGGTGACCAGAACTTCACACAGTACTCCAGCTGTGGCCCAACTAGTGTTTTATACAGTTCAAGCATAACCCCCCTGCTCTTGTATTCTATGCCTCGGCTAATAAAGGCAATTATTCCGATCTATCCTGTATGTGATCACTCCTGTCAGGTTGTGCATTTGCTGGCTCCTAGGTATTCTAGGAGGGCTAGCAGTGGCATCTAACTGCTGAGGCAATGGGCAAGCTGGGCTGATGCCTGCAGCTGCTATTAACTCAGTATCTGAAGTGCCCTGGGCTGAGGTCACTACCTGTTGATGGATTGTGCCCAGTTTTGTTGGTAATCATGCAGGTAGGACATTTGCACTTACCACGGTGGTCTAGTCCTTGCTCATGTAGAATTGAGGAGTTAGTCCACACCTCCCTCCTAGTCTATTGTACAGGTGGAGGAAAATTGTCTGTTCTGTATGGAGATTTAGGGCCCAAGTTTCCACACGATAAAAAACGGGCGCCCCTCAGAGCTGGGCGCCCGTTTTTCGCGCCTAAAACGGCGCCTAAAAAAAAACTCGCGATTCTGGAGCGCCCTGCAGCTCCTTGTCTGCCTGGCGCGGCGCCTAGGGGGCGGAGCCTACACTCGCGCCGATTTTGTAAGTGGGAGGGGGCAGGCACTATTTAAATTAGTTTTTTTCCTGCCGGCAACGCTGCGCGTGCGCGTTGGAGCGTTCGCGCACGCGCAGTGTGAAAAAAACATTGGCACTCGGCCATTTTTGTAGTTCTTTGTAGCTGATTAATTTTTGAACTTTTTTTAATAAAAGCACATTGCCATCAGCACATCAGCACTTGCAGCCTTCTCACTGTCTCCTCCCCCCCCCCCCCCCCGCGGGAAGAACGGGCGCCTCCTCTCGCCCCCCACCCCCGTGGGAAGAATGGGCGCCTCCTAACCCCCCCGCGGGAAGAACGGGCGTCTCCTCCCCCCCCCCCCCCCGCGGGAAGAACGGGCATCTCCTCCCCCCCCCCTCGGGAAGAACGGGCGCCTCCTCCTCACCCCGCGGGAAAGAACGGGCGCCTCCTCCCCACCCCCCGCGGGAAGAATGGGCGCCTCAGGCTGACTGCAGAATTCTCCGTGCCTGAAGCACTTTCACACAGGTAGGAAGATGGTTTATTTAATCTTTTCTTTGCTTATGAATGTTTATTCAGGTTGGATTTATTTGTATAATATTTGTAGAAGTATAAATAAGGATTTATTATAGAATTTAATGACTTCCCTTCCCCCCACCCCTCCCCCCCACCTCGTTCTGGACGCCTAATTTGTAACCTGCGCCTGATTTTTTAATGTGTAGAACAGATTTTTTCAGTTCTACAAAAATCTTCACTTGCTCCATTCTAACTTAGTTTGGAGTATGTTTTCACTGTGGAAACTTTGAAATCAGGCGTCAGTGGCCGGACACGCCCCCTTTTGAAGAAAAAATTCTGTTCCAAAGTAGAACTGTTCTACCTGACTAGAACTGCAGAAAAAAAAATGTGGAGAATTGCGATTTCTAAGATAGTCCGTTCTCCACCAGTTGCTCCTAAAAATCAGGCGCAAATCATGTGGAAACTTGGGCCCTTAATCTGTAGGATTCATGAATATTCAAATTTTGGATATTCTGAATGTAAAACTTTGACTCCAAAATGTTGAAGTTAATCTGGACCCCCCCACCCCCGAAAAAACATAAAATTTGTTTTAAATTCCATTTACTTTCCAGTGCTACAGACGAAGAGGAGGAGGAGGTAACAGCTTACAAGAATGAGATACAAACAGGCAATGGTGAGTGTACAGCCCACCATCAATGAAACGTGTTAATTCCTATCTGGTTTAATAGTTGGAAGAGGGACTACAGCAGTTTCCAGAGATGGTAATTACATACTTGGCATTTGTTCTTGTAATTCAGACTAACCTTCAAGTAAAAGATATTACTTTTTTTCCTTTACTGGGGTTAATATATAATATATGAAATGTAGAACTTTGAAAATGTTACAGTATTCTGATCTCTATGTGGAATGGATCTTGTTCTCAACTCATGTACCTGGTCTTAAACTTTATTTTTCTGTGCTCTCAACCACATATCTGCAGCATACCTAAGATCACCTATTTACTCCTCCATAACATCGCCCATCTCCGCCCTTGCCTCAGCCCATCTGCTGCTGAAGCCCTCATCCCTGCCTTTGTCACCTCTCGACTTGACTATTCCCAACACACTCTTGGCTGGCCTCTCACATTCTACCCTACGTAAACTAGCGGTGATCAAAAACTCGGCTGCTCATATCCTAAATCATACCAAGTCCCGCTCATCCATCACCCCTGTGCTCGCTGACCTACATTGGCTTCCGGTTAAGCAATGCCTCGATTTCTCATCCTTATTTTCAAATCCCTCCATGGCCTCGCCCCTTCCTATCTCTGTAATCACCTCCAGGAAAGGGGTACTGAAGGAATGATCAGCCATGATCTTATTGAATGGCGGTGCAGGCTCGAAGGGCCGAATGGCCTACTCCTGCACCTATTTTCTATGCTTTTATGTTTTTAACCCCCCAAGATGTCTGCGCTCTTCTAATTCTGCCCTCTTGAGCATCCCTGACTATAATCGCTCAGCTATTGGTGGCCATGCCTTCTGTTGCCTAGTCCCCAAGCTCTGGATCTTCCTGCCGAAAGCTCTCCGCCTATCTGCCTCTCTTTCCTCCTTCAAGATGTTGCTTAAAACCTATCTCTTTGACCAAGCTTTTGGTCACCTGCGCTAATTTCTACTTATGCAGCTCGTTGTCAAATTGTTTTTATCTTATAATACTCTTGTGAAGTACCTTAGGACATTTCACTACTTTAAAGGTGCTATATAAATACAAGTTGTTGTTGTGTTGTTCAGCTACTAGACCGAAATAGCAACATCACTCATTTAAGAACCGGTCTGTTCCACATAGTCACTATGTTCCTCCTTTAAAACTCCAATTAAGCAAGTTCAATCAATCAGTTTGAACAAATGTTAATGACTCCTACAAATCTAAAGCTTCACTGAAGGTTTTTGCCTCTCTGGTAATGTACCTATTCTCGGTTGTCCTGGGTCTACAATGTGGGAGGGAGTCTTGACAATATGGTATGAAATAAAAACATTTATCCGAGAACAATTTGGGATTAACTGTGGTAAATATTCCTGTGACGGGACAAGTACATACAAGAGTTGTGACTAGCTGAAGCGATAAATACTTGTGATCCAAACTCTTGCTCATTTGAACTGTGCAAAATATTTTGTTGGAAGCTTTATCCTTCTTAAATTTTTGAAGCAACTTTTACAACTGCAAAGAGCATTTAATCTGTGCATTTCATATGAGCTTTCTCTCTACAGAGCTAAATCCTCCAACACAGATTAAGTATTGAATTCGTAGAGTTGTCTCGGTACATCAAATCAATTGAATTCTGCAATGCATCACAGAGCTGTTATGAACTTTCAGTTGCATGACCCATGTGAATGCAAAAGTAAAATTGTAATGCATGTTCAAATTAACTACTAGCTACTGTTTGTAGACCAAACTTACCTTCTGCTTCAAGTCCACATGTAGAATTTTTGGACTGCTTTCTTTGTGTTTTTCATTTTGTTACTTTACACATCAAATTACACACACACTCAGCTGTAGAAATGGCAGGGTCAGGACTTTATTGAAATTTCATACTGCACAACAATCAGTATGAAAACTACTGAGACATATAAAAACAGATAGCAAGAGTTTCTACAGGTATATAAAAAGGAAAATGTTGGTCCCTTAGAGGACAAGACCGGGGAATTAGTAATGGGGAACATGGAGACGGCAAAAACTCTGAACAAATATTTTGTATCAGTCTTTGCGGTAAAGGACACGAACAATATTCCGACAGTGGATAGTCAAGGGGCTATAGGAAGGGAGGAACTTAACACAATCACAATCACTAAGGAGGTGGTACTCAGTAAGATAATGGGACTAAAGGCGAATAAATCCCCTGGACCCGATGGCTTGCATCCTAGGGTCTTAAGAGAAATAACAGCATGGATTGTGGATGCATTGGTTGTAATTTACCAAAATTCCCTAGATTCTAGGAATTTCCAGATTGGAAAACTGCAAATGTAACCCCCTATTTAAAAAAGGAGGCAGACAAAAAGCAGGAGACTATAGACCAGTTAGCCTAACATCTGTGGTTGGGAAAATGTTGGAGTCCATTATTAAAGAAGCAGTAGCAGGACATTTGGAAAAGCAAAATTCGGTCAGGCAGAGTCAGCATGGATTTATGAAGGGGAAGTCATGTTTGACAAATTTGCTGGAATTCTTTGAGGCTGTACCCTTTATCCACCCTGTTTGTTACATCCTCAAAGAACACCAGCAAATTTGACAAACATGACCCCCCTTCATAAATCCATGATGATTCTGCCTGACCAAATTTTGCTTTTCCAAATGTCCTGCTACTGCTTCTTTAATAATGGATTCCAACTTTTTCCCAACCACAGATGTTAGGCTAACTGGTTTATAGTTTCCTGCATTTTGTCTGCCTCCTTTTTTAAATAGGGGTGTTACATTTGCAATTTTCCAATCTGCTGGGACCTCCCCAGTATCCAGGGAATTTTAGTAAATTACAACCAATGCATCCACAATCCCTGCCGCTACTTCTCTTAAGACTCTAGGATGCAAGTCATCAGGTCCAGGGGATTTATCTGCCTTTAGTCCAATTATCTTATTGAGTACCACCTCCTTAGTGATTGTGATTAACTTAAGTTCCTCCCCCCTATAGCCCCTAGATTATCCACTGTCGGAATATTGTTAGTGTCCTCTACCGCAAAGACTGATACAAAATATTTGTTCAGAGTTTCTGCCATCTCCATGTTCCCCATTACTAATTCCCCGGTCTCGTCCTCTAACGGACCAACATTTACTTTCGCCACCCTTTTCCTTTTTATTTACCTCTTGCTATCTGTTTTTATATTTTGCGCTAGTTTACTTTCATAGTCTATCTTCCCCTTCTTAATCATTTTTTAATCGTTATTTGCTGGCTTTTAAAAGTTTCCCAGTCTTCTATCCTCCCACTAGTTTTGGCCACTTTGTATGCCCTTGTTTTTAATTGGATCCCATCCTTTATTTCTTTCGTTAGCCACGGATGGCTATCTTTTCTCTTACACCCTTTCCTCCTCACTGGAATATATTTTTCTTGAGAGTTGTGAAATATCTCCTTAAATGTACACCACTGTTCATCCACCGTCCTACACGATAATCTATTTTCCCAGTCCACTTTACCCAACTCTGCCCTCATACCGTCATAGTCTCCTTTATTTAAGCTATGGCAAAACAAATCAAATCAAATGTCAATATCTAAGTTGGATATCCAGACCAAAGCTTCCGGTTTAACAGCGTGGATATCTTGTAGGCTTCCTGTGAATTTCCTGTGAGGGCAGTGCTCAATGATATGCTCCAGGGTCTGATTAGGAGCTCCACAGTTGCATGATGGGAATGTTTTAATCTTCCACCTATGGAGAAGGTGGCAGCATCGACAGTGACCAGTTCTGAGGCGGGTGATGGTTGTCCACTGTTTGCGAGGAAGGTTTGATCCTTCAGGTTGTACTGTGGGATCCTCAATAATGAATTAATTCTGTATGTCACAGTTCTTCTAAGCATTTCACTATCGGTCATCAAGGACGATACAGGTACAGGTAGAGCGTCCGAAATCCGGAAACTTGGGAGCGAGGCCATTCCGGATTTTAGGTATTTCCAGATTTCGGAACGACTTTCCGACATCCCGAATCCGGAATTGCCTGAGCTGAGGTCAGGTGGGGGGGGGGGGGGGGGGGGGGGGTTGGGGGGGTGGGTGGGGACAAATGGCTGAACTCCATTAAAGGTCCTTGGGTGCTCCATCAATCTGAATTTACAAAGTACCATTGCAGTAATTCGCCCACTGCAAGTGAGGAAGCTAATTTGTTGTCTGCTTGCAATTTCTAGACCCCTGTTATGTGTTTCAGCTGTCAGTTTTACCGTAATGCGTGAGGTCATATAGTGCAGACAAAATTGCGATGGCTTTTGATTCTTGAAAACTGCTTCAAAGCTCCAAGTGAATCATTTTTTAAAGGCGGCGGCTCAGGGGGTTGTTGGCAGCGGAGAGGGGAGGTGGGGATCAGCGGTGGAGCGGAGGGAGATCAGCGGTGGAGTGGGGGGGGGGTTCAGCGGTGGAGCAGGGGGTTTGGCAGCGGAGTGGGGAAGATCAGCGATTGAGAGGGGGGGATCAGTGATGGAGCGGGGGGGGTTTCACCAGTGGAACAGGGGGCGGTGGTGGAGCGGGGGGGTCAGTAGTGGAGCAGGGGGCAGGGGGCGGCGGTGGAGTGGGGGGGGGTCAGCAGTGGAGCGGGGGGATCAGCGATAGAGCGGGGGGGGGAATCAGCGGTGGAGTGGGGGGGGGGTCGGCAGTGGAACGGGGGGGTCGGCAGTGGAACGGGGGGGTCAGCGGTGGAGCAGGAGGGGATCAGCGATGGAGCGGGAGGGTCAGCAGTGGAGCGGGGGGATGGGGGCAGCAGTGGAGTGGGGGGGTCAGCAGTGGAGCGGGGGGATCAGCGATAGAGCGGGGGGGAATCAGTGATGGAGCGGGGGGGCTCAGCAGTGGAACGGGGGCGTCAGTGGTGGAGCAGGAGGGGATCAGCGATTGAGCGGGTGGGTCAGCAGTGGAGCGGGGGGCAGGGGGCAGCAGTGGAGTGGGGGGGTCAGCGGTGGAGCGGGGGGATCAGCGATAGAGCGGAGGGGAATCAGTGATGGAGCGGGGGGGCTCAGCAGTGGAACGGGGGGGTCAGCGATAGAGCGGAGGGGAATCAGTGATGGAGCGGGGGGGCTCAGCAGTGGAACGGGGGGGTCAGCGGTGGAGCAGGAGGGGATCAGCGATGGAGCGGGTGGGTCAGCAGTGGAGCGGGGGGCAGGGGGCAGCAGTGGAGTGGGGGGGTCAGCGGTGGGGCGGGGGGAGATCAGTGATGGAGCGGGGGGGGGTTCACCAGTGGAACGGGGGGCGGGGGGCGGGGGGCGGTGGTGGAGCGGGGGGGTCAGCAGTGGAGCGGGGGGCAGGGGGCAGCAGTGGAGTGGGGGGGTCAGCGGTGGAGCGGGGGGATCAGCGATAGAGCGGAGGGGAATCAGTGATGGAGCGGGGGGGCTCAGCAGTGGAGCGGGGGGCAGGGGGCGGCAGTGGAGTGGGGGGGTCAGCGGTGGAGCGGGGGGATCAGCGATAGAGCGGGGGGGGAATCAGCGGTGGAGTGCGGGGGAGATCAGTGATGGAGCGGGGGGGCTCAGCAGTGGAGCGGGGGGAAGGGGGCAGCAGTGGAGTGGGGGGGTCAGCGGTGGAGTGAGGGGGTCGGCAGTGGAACATGAGGGTCGGTGGTGGAGCAGGAGGGGATCAGCGATGGAGCGGGTGGGTCAGCAGTGGAGCGGGGGGGTTCGGTGGTGGAGCGGGGGGTATCAGCGCTGGAGTTGGGGGTCGGTAGAGGAGCGGAGGTTTGGCAGTGGTGGGGGGCGGTTCAGCCACAGAGCGGGGGGGGAACAGCGATTCCGGGTCAGGGGTTGGCGGTTCCAGGTCAGGGGTCGGCGGTTCCAGGTCAGGGGTCGGCGGCCGGAAAAAACATGCATTAATGACCTGCAAAAGAAGGTAAGTTAACGTTTTTATTTTTAAATACTTTTTCAGCGATTTAGTAGGTAAGCATTTTGTGAATGTTTTGTGAATTTTTTATTTTTTGTTTTTTGGAAAAAAAATATTTGTGTTTTTCCCCCTTCCTAGGCCCAGGATTCCGGAACATTGTCTGGATTCCGGACGGGCCCATCACGAATCGGCCCAGTGTCCAGATTCCAGAACATTCCGAATTTCGGTACTCTGGATTTCAGGCGCTCAACCTGTAATGCGGACTTTCGCTCCCACAAAAGTGAGGACTGAATTTGCATTCTGAGGCTAAATATAAATGTTAAGAATTGAAAATGGTAACTTTATAATCTGTGTTCTTTAGTGTTGTAGAAAAGAATGTGTAATAAACATTGATATGACGTGAATGGAAGCATCTATAGTCCCAAGTTCTCTATCTCCGTAAAATGGAAAAGAGTTGAACACATTCCCACACATACCGAACCACAATAGTATCATCTCTCCCGCAGCACCCCCCCCGCCACCCCCAAACAGCACAAGGAGATTGATTTTTTTAAAACTAGCTCCTCGTGCCTTAAGGGACGGATGTACGCTGTGGGATTGAGCCATTCCTTATGAAAATGTTCAGGTTCAATCCGGCTCAGCTTATTTCCCCTACAGTTTACCTGCAAAATATGGAGTATATTTCAAATGCAATTCGTTGTTGCTTTGGGTTGTCCTGTGGTCATGAAAGGCAACATATAAATGCAAGTTTATTTTCTTATACATTTGGATGCTACGCAGTCATCAGGATAAGGAGGGTGGGGGGCAGCTGTGGCTCAGTGGGTAGCACTGAGTCAGAAGGTTGTGGTTCAAGTCCCACTCCAGGGACTTGAGCACATAAATCTAGGCTGACACTCCAGTGCAGTGCTGAGGGAGTACTGCACTGTTGGAGGCGCCGTCTTTCGGATGAGACATTAAACCGAGACCCTGTCTGCTCTCTGAGGTGGACATAAAAGATCCAATTGCACTATTTCGAAGAAGAGCAGGGGACTTATCCCTGATGTCCTGCCAGTATTTAACCCTCAATCAACATAACAAAAATAGATTATCTGGTCATTGTCACATTGCTGTTTGTGGGAGCTTGTGTGCATAAATTGGCTGCCGCGTTTCCACATTACAACAGTGCTTCATTGACTGCAAAGCACTTTGAAACGTCTGGTGGTCATGAAAGGCGCTATATAAATGCAAGTCTTTCTGTTCTTTCTTTTTTTTATGGACGGCTATCCAATGTCTTTTTCTAGAATGCTTGCACATGAAAAAGGTTTGGCAAAGATAGAGCCCAGGTTGGTCCAATGCCCATTATCAATAGCCTGCTGATGCTCATTAAACTCTGGCCTGAGTGGTTATTGGAGACATGCCCGACTACTGGAGCCGGTGGAACTGGAGCCCAACATGAGACTATATAGAAGAAAAGTTAATTATCTTTTTGTGGGAAAAATCGTTAAATGCGCTGATAATGATTCAACTGCAGAGTCAAGGCTACACTGTTATTTTTGATGTTTAAACAAAAATGAAGACGTTTTTTTAAAACTGGAGTCCGAGTGTCTAGTTGGAATTATAGAGAGCTATTCACTTTTTTTCCTGACTGAATCCCACGTAATGTAATTGATGTATCTTGCTCAGGGGTTATTTGATGGATTAGTTAGCCAGGCAGAGTCTATATGAATTAGCTTCTCGTTCTTTTGAAGCCTCAAGTCCCCAGGTTACGTCTTGAAAGATCCATTTTTGACAATATATTTAAGAAGTTTTTATGTGTTGAACTTATTGCTGATTTAGATTGATAAATTAAACTCTTTGAAGGTTTATTAGCCCTTTTAAGATATTAAATTAAATGTATTGTTAGATTTATGATTCAATGGAGGACAGGCATTGAAGTATTTCCTCACTTCTCTTGATATTTTAGTATTTCTTTTGAGAATTCAGGAAGAGGAGTTGCAGGGGGTAAAGTAACATAGTGGTTATGTTACTGGACTAGTAATCCAGAGGCCTGCACTAATAATCTGGAGTTGTGAGTTCAAATCCCATCACGGCAGCTGGGGGAATTTAAATTCAGTTTAATTAAAGGAATTAATTAAAAAGACAGTATTAGTAACGCTGACCATGAAACTACTGGATTGTTGTAGAAACCCATCTGGTTCACTAATGTCCTGCAGGGATGGAAATCTGCTGTCCTTACCCGGTCTGGCCTATATGTGACTCTAGACCCACAGCAATGTGGTTGACTCTTAACTGCCCTCTGAAATGGCCTAACAAGCCACTGAGTTGTACACAATCTCTAGAACCAACTCAGCACTGAGGAGGGAGCACCTTCACCACAAGGATTGCAACGGTTCAAGAAGCTGACTCACCACCATCTTCTCCAGGGCATTTTGGGATGGGCAATAAATGCTGGCCTTGCCAGCCACGTCCACATCCCGTGAACAAATTTAAAAAAAAACCAATCGATACAATTTGCTAAAGGGAGCTTAAGCTTTTGTTCTGTGTTCCAAGAAAAATAAATGTTTCTGTTTATTTTTTAATTTGAGTTGATCAGACGCTGAAGAATTGCTTTATGCTTCAAGTTTGGCATTTGTTGCTGCTGTATTTTCTGTCATCATCAGTTAAACTTTACAAATTTTTCGAAACCTAGCTCCTGAACAGTGTGTGTGCTGGGCCTCTGGGATTAGCGTTCAAATCTAGTCTATATTGATGGGATGAAAGACTACTGTTTGATGGCTTGAGGATCTTAAATAAAATTTGGTTTGTGGCTGTTCCAACTCTATTCCTAATTCTTCTTCTTAGGCAGTCCCTTGGCGTCAAGGATGACGACAATAATATGAGTTCTCAGGTGATTGATGAGACTAATGTGGGATCTACAGTCTTAGTCACAGGTGAGACAGATGGTGGTTGAAGGGACGGGTGGGTGGGGTGTTTGGGTTGTCGTATGCTCCTTCCGCTCTTTGCGCTTGGCTTCCGCGTGCTCCCGGTGAAGAGACTCAAGGTGTTCGGCGCCTTCCGGGATGCTTCTCCTCCACTTTAAGCGGTCCTGGCCAGGGATTCCCAGGTGTCGGTGGGGATGTTGCACTTTTTGAAGGAGGCTTTGAGGGTGTCCTTGAAGCATTTCCTCTGCCCACCTGGGACTCGCTTGCCATGTCAGAGCTCTGAATAGAGTGCTTGTTTTGGGAGTCTAGTATCGGGCATGCAGACGGTGTGACCCATCCTTCGGAGCTGATCGAGCGTGGTCAGTGCTTCGATGCTGGGAATGTTGGCCTGAGTGATGACACTGTCAATGGATTTGCAGGATCTTGCGGAGGCAGCATTTGTGGTACTGCTCCTGTGCTTTCAGGTGCTTGCTATACATAGTCCATGCCTCTGAAGCATATAGGAGGGCGGGTATCACTACTGCTCTGTAGACCATGAGCTTGGTGCCAGGTTTGAGGTCATGGTCTTCAATTATCCTCTTCCTCAGGCGACTGAAGGCTGCACAGGCACAATGAATGTGGTGTTGGACTTCATCATCAACGTCTGCCCTTGTTGACAGTAGGTTCCCGAGGTATGGAAAATGGTCAATGTTGTCCAAGGCCTCGTCATGGATCTTGATAATCAGGGGGGGATGGCAGTGCAGGTTGGTAGAGAACCTTTGTCTTACGGATGTTTAGTGTAAGGCCTATACTCTCGTACGCTTCGGTGAAGGTGTTGACGAAGGTTTGGCGTTCAAACTCCGAGTGTGTGCAAATGCAAGCGTCTTCTACATTCTGTAATTCAATGACAGAGGATGGGACGACCTTGGATCTGGACTGGAGGCGACGGAGGTTGAACAATTTCCCGTTTGTTCTGTAGATTAGCTCCACTCCAACGGGGGAGCTTATTGAGGGTGAGATGGAGCATTGCAGCAAGGAAGATCGAGAAGAGCATTGGTGCGATGACACAGCCTTGCTTGACCCCAATCCGCTCATGTATTGGGTCTGTGGTGGATCCATTGATCAGGATCATGGCTTGCAGGTCATCATGAAGCAGGCGGAGGATAGTGATGAACTTTTGAAGACAGCCGAATTTGAGGAGGATACTCCATAATCCCTCATGGTTGACAGCGTCGAAGCCCTTTCTGAGGTCAAAGAAGGCCATGTAAAGTGGTTAGTGCTGCTCCCTGCATGAGTTCATAAAATGAAGTTCGGGACCTGGAACGTCAGGACCCTTATAGACAACCCCAATAGTGATAGACCAGAATTCCGCACTGCTATCATTGCCCGGGAACTCAGACGATTCGACATGAACATCGCCGCCCTAAGCAAGACTCGGCAGACAGAGGAAGGCCAGCTCAAAGAACAAGGTGGTGGTTACACCTTCTTCTGGAAATGTAAAACAGAAGAAGAACGCCGCTGTTATACATGTGGACTTGTATTTACTCTGTACAGCCACCAGAGGGCTCATCCCCTGGAGTCCCAAGGGATCCCATAATCTCTTGCGAGCACAGGTATTTAAGAAGGTTTCACAGGTTGGAGAGGCACTCTGGAGACCTGCAATAAAAGACTAAGGTCACACTTTACTTCGCGCACACAGTGTTCAGTTTGACTCTTTCTCCATACACAACAACTGGCGACGAGATACAGATAGCGAACCCAAAGATGCAGAGAACAGTGGGCATCCTGGAGAAATTCTTGGAGGGAGATGATTGGGAAACTTTTGTGGAGCGACTCGACCAATACTTTGTGGCCATCGAGCTAGATGGGGAAGAGAGCGCTGCCAAACGAAGGGCGATCCTCCTCACTCTCTGTGGGGCACCAACATATGGCCTCATGAAGAATCTGCTCACTTCAGCAAAACCCACGGAGAAATCGTACGACGATTTATGCACACTGGTCCGAGAGCATTTGAACCCGAAGGAAAGCGTTCTGATAGCGAGGTATCGATTCTACACGTACAAAAGGTCTGAAAGCCAGTAAGTGGTGAGTTATGTCGCCAAGCTAAGATACCTTGCAGGACGTTGCGAATTTGAAGGACATTTGGAGCACATGCTCAGAGACTTTGTCGTACTTGTCATTGGCCACAAAACCATACTTCGCAAACTTTTGACTGTAGAGACCCCAACCTTGAAGATGGCCATAGCGATAGCCCAGGTGTTCATTGCCACCAGTGACAATATGAAACAAATCTCTCAGCACACAAGTGCTGCTACAAGTACTGTGAACAAAGTGATGTTGTGTTCAAATCGTAATGTACAGGGCAGGTCACACATACCTGCAGCAGCTGCACGTCCGCAGATGACTCAGAGTCCATCATCAAGGGTGATGAATGCGGGGGTGATCATCATTTCCATTCATGCCAATTCAAAGAGTACGTTTGCAAGAGCTGTGAACAATGGGACACCTCCAACGAGTGTGCAGGCGAGCTGCAAAGCCTGTTAAACCTGCAAACTACCATGTTGCAGAGGAGGACAGATCTTTGGAGGATCACAACGAACCAGAGCCTCAGATAGAGGAGGCAGAGGTACATGGGGTGCACACATTCATCACGAATTGCCCCCCAAAAATGCTGAATATTGATCTAAATGGACTCCCGGTGTCAAAGGAGCTGGACACGAATGCGAGCCAGTCCATCATGGACAAAAAGACTTTCGAAAGGTTGTGGTGCAACAAGGCCTCAAGGCCAGTCTTAACTCCAGTTTGCACGAAACTAAGAACTTACACAAAAGAACTGATTCCTGCAATCGGCAGTGCTACCGTAAAGGTCTCCTACGATAGAGCGGTGCACAAGCTACCATTCTGGGTGGTACCGGGCGACGGTCCCACGCTGCTCGGCAGGAGCTGGCTGGGAAAGATATGCTGGAACTGGGACGACGTCCGAGCGCTATCACCCGCTGCCGACACTTCGTGTGCCCAGGTCTTAAGCAAATTTCCTTCGCTGTTCGAACCAGGTATCGGGAAATTCCAAGGAACAAAAGTGCAGATCCACCTAATTCCGGGGGCGCAACCCATCCTTCAAAAGGTGAGAGCAGTACCGTACATGATGAGAGAAAGGGTAGAGATCGAGCTAGGACCGGCTGCAAAGAGAGGGTATCATTTCACCGATCGAGTTCAGCGAGTGTGCCGTCCTATTGTCCCAGCCCTCAAGGGAGAGGGCACCGTCAGAATCTGTGCGAATTACAAAGTAACTATCAATCGTTTCTCCCTGCAGGACCAATACCCACTACCAAAGGCCAACGACCTCTTTGCAATGCTGGCGGGAAGAAAGACATTCACGAAGCTGGATCTGACTTCAGCCTATATGACGCAGGAACTGGAGGAATCATCGAAGGCCCTCACCTGCATCAGCACGCACAAAGGTCTTTTTGTTGATAACAGATGCCCGTTTGGAATCCGATCAACTGCGGCGATATTCCAGAGAAATATGGAAAGTTTACTAAAGTCGGTCCCGCACACCGTGGTCTTCCAGGATGACATCTTGGTCACAGGTCAGAGCACAGTCGAGCATCTGCAGAACCTGGAGGAGGCTCTTTGTCGATCCAACCGCGTGGGGCTTGGGTTAAAATGCTCGAAGTGCGTTTTCCTGGCGCCTGAAGTGGAGTTCTTGGGAAGGAGGACTGCGACGGATGGCATCAGGCCCACCAACGCGAAGACAGAGGCAATTGAGAACGCACTGAGGCCACAGAACGTGATAGAGCTGCGGTTGTTTCTGGGACTCTTGAACTACCTTGGTAACTTCTTACTGGGTCTCAGCACCCTGTCTTACTACGAAAAGAGGACGAATGGGGTTGGGGCAAAAGCCAAGAAAATGCCTTTCTAAAAGCGAGAAAATTGTTATGCTCAAACAAATTGCTGTATGATCCATGTAAATGTTTGGTACTAGCATGTGATGTGTCGTCATATGGCGTTGGGTGTGTATTGCAACAAGCTAATGATTTCGGGAAACTGCAACTGGTTGCTTATGCATTGAGGAGTCTGTCTTAAGGCTGAGAGAGCCTACAGCATGTTTGAAAAAGAAGCGTTAGCGTGTGTCTGTGGGGTAAAGAAAATGCATCAATACCTGATTGGGCTAAAATTCGAATTGGAAACTGACCATAAGCCACTTATATCCCTGTTTTCTGAGAATAAAGAGATAAATACCAATGCATCGGCCCACATCCAGAGATGGGCGCTCACGTTGTCTGCATACAGCTACGCCATCCGCCACAGGCCAGGCACAGAAAACTGCTCTCAGTAGGCTGCCATTGCCCACCACGGGGGTAGAAATGGCGCAGCCCGCAGATCTAGCTATGGTTATGGAAGCATTTGAGAGTGAGCAATCACCCGTCACTGCCCGGCAGATCAAAACCTGGACAAGCCAGGACCCCTTATTATCTCTAGTCAAAAGCTGTGTGCTTCATGGTCCAGTGTCCCAGTGGAAATGCAGGAAGCGATAAAGCCATTCCAGCAGCGGAATGATGAAATGTCTATACAGGCAGACTGCCGTCTGTGGGGCAATCGAGTAGTGGTCCCCATGAAGGGCAGGGACAACGAGCTATGTTTTACCAGTGCTGAGTTCAAAGAATTCATGACCAGTAACGGAATCAAACATGTCACATCTGCTCCGTTTAAACCAGCGTCCAATGGTCAGGCAGAGAGAGCAGTGCAAACCATCAAGCAAGGCTTGAAGAGAGTTAACTGAAGGCTCACTGCAGACTCGCCTATCCCGAGTCCTGCTTAGCTACCGCACGAGACCCCACTCACTCACTCGGATCCCACCTGCTGAACTGCTCATGACAAGGCTCTCGTTAGTTCACCCTGATCTACATGAACAGGTAGAGAGCAGGCGGCTTCAACAAAGTGCATACCATGATAGCGCAAATGTGCCACGCGAGATTGAAATCAATGATCCTTTATTTGTATTAAATTATGGACAAGGTCCCAAGTGGCTTCCTGGCACTGTCATGGCCAAAGAGGGGAGCAGGATGTTTCGGGTCAAACTTTCAAATGGACTCATTCACCGGAAACACTTGGACCAAATCAAACTCTGATTCATGGACTATCCTGAGCAACCCACCTTGGACCCTACCTTTTTTGATCCCCCAACATACACACCAGTGGCAACCGGCACCACGGTTGACCAAGAAGCAGAACCCATCATCCAACACACCAGGCAGCCCAGCAAGGCCAGCTGTACAGCAGCCCAGCGAGGGCCCAACAAATGATTCAACAACACCAGCTTTTACACCGAGATGATTAACCAGGACAAGAAGGGCTCCAGATCGATTCACATTGTAAATAGTTACACTATTGACTTTGGGGGGAGGGAGTGTTGTTATATATGTGGACTTGTTTTTACTCTGTACAGCCACCAGAGGGCTCATCCACTGAAGTCCCAAGGGATTCCATAATCCCTTGGGAGCAGAGGTATTTAAGGAGGCTTCACAGGTTGGAGAGGCACTCTGGAGACCTGCAATAAAAGACTAAGGTCACACTTTACTTTGAGCTCACAGTGTTCAGTCTGGCTCTTTCTCCGTACACAACAGCCGCCTCCATGGGGTATGCTTTGCCATAAAAAATGAGCTAGTTGGACATCTCAGAGACTCCCCTTGCTGGATACCCGAATGCCTCATGATCCTTCGGCTCACCCTAGCCCGGAACCAGTGCACCACAGTCATCAGTGCATACACCTACAACACTGGAAGCTACAGACGAGACCAAAGAGGAATTCTACTCCAGCCTTGAACAATCCCTGACCTGAGTCCCAATGGTTGAAAAGCTGATCCTCATTGGTGACTTTAACATCAGAGTTGCAAAGGACACAGACCTCTGGGGAGGCGTGATCAGCAGAGAGGGGGTAGGGAAAACCAACTCCAATGGTACCCTCCTCCTGACGAACTGTTGAGAACATAGTCTTGTCATAACCAACACCTTGTTCCATCAGAGAGACAAGCACAAGGCCTTATGGCAACACCCTCGCTCCAAGCACTGGCATCTGCTCAACCATGTCATCGTCCGAGCGAGGGATTGCAAGGACTTCCACATCCCCCACACATTGATAGGAGCTGATGACTGTTGGACTGACCACTGCCTAATCCACTCTGTCATTTCCATCAATGTAGCCCCAAAACAGCGGCGCCAACAGAAATACTGCCACAGGAAAATCAGCGCTGGAGCACTCAAAGACCCTGCTAAGAAAGCCCTATCCAGCCAGCGCCTCACAACCAACCTGACGACTTCCAGTGAACTGGAGATGCAGAATGTCTACAGTGCCTGGTCTGCCCTCAAGGCTTCCATAATTAGCACCTGTGAAGAGAAGCTTGGTCACTCGACCAGGAAACACCAAGACTGGTTCGACGAGAATGATCAGGAGATACAGGAGCTAATAAGCCACAAGTGCAAGGCATTCTTGACCTGGGAACAGCAACACAACTCGAGAGTAAGAAAGCAGCTCTATAGATGGCTGAAGGCCAAGGTCCAACATAAAACTTGTGACCTGAAGAACAGATGGTGGGTGGAAAAAGTGTAGGAGATCCAACAACTAGCCGACAACCACGACGTACGTGGATTCTTTAGCACAGTCAAGACCACCTATGGCCCAAGCACTCAAGGTCCTACCCCACTGAGAGCCAAGAGCGGAAAGGTACTCATCAAGAACAGGGAGGTTGTCAGTGCCCGTTGGAAGGAGCACTTTGAAGATCTCCTTAACCGAGACTCTGTCTTCGACGCGAGTGTCCTTGACTCCATCCCACAGAATACTACCCGCCACCATCTCAGCACAACCCCAGCCCGGCATGAGTTGAAAAGGCCTTCCGACAACTGACGATCGACAAGGCCTCAGGAGCAGATGGAATACCCGCCGAATTACTAAAGCATGGTGGAGAAGCACTACTGGCGCGAATCCATCCTGTTCCTAAGACTACATCACAAGTTTTTGGACAACCTTGTTTTTCTTTTCTTAAAGATTTTCCTCTGTGAACACTAAAATTGGGTTTGTATGCATTTAATTTGTATTATGATGTTGAAGCACCTGAAGTGAAAGTGGCAGCAATGCAGGTCTTGTTTCTTGTCAACCAATCACAAAGCAGATTGTTTGGCCAAATAAAAGTCTGGGCTAGAGTTACATATAGCAGGAGAATTATGGAACTTGAAAATGGGGGTGGGGTGTGGTGGGGGAAAGGGAAAGCAAATGCAAAAACTAATGTTCCTTTACTGCTCCAAGTTTTTTTTTGTGCCAAGGCTGGTTTGCTAATGGATAAAATCATTTGTTTCTCAATAGGCAGCTTTATTTGAAACTTTAACAAAGCAAAGTTAATAAAATGAGGCAGACGAGTATTGACTCCGGCCGAGCATGTTGGAAGTCCGATAATCTCTTCAGACTTCTCACTGGGGGAGAAGTCCTAGTGAGAAACAAAATCAGCACTGGACATGCTATCAGCAAGATTTTCATATAAAATTACTCAGTTATATATAATTCAGTGTGACCTTGTGATTACATATTATAGGTCAAAAATATTAAATATGGAAATAAGCCAGTAAATGTTATTTCTATTGAGGGCAGAGATTTTATAAGGCTATTTCGCGTACAACCTTAAGATAAGGAGTCATCCTGTCCTCAAAGCAGATTTCAGATGATCAGATCATGTGCGTAATCCAATTTAATGAAGCATCACTCAGACGCTAGCAGGAAACAGTGCATCTCTGGAAGCTTTTAAGTGATAAGTATCCTGTGCGACTTTAATAGAATATTAATGGGGAAAGGGCTGATTGGAGGTACTTGTGACAAAGTGATTTATTTTTTGTACAGAGCTGTTGACTGAGGCTGCTTTTAGTTATACATATGGTTTAGTATGTTATCTCAAACTTCATACTGATTGTATTCTAAAGAAATAGGGGTAACCTAATAGGGGTCTTTAAAATTATGAAGGTGTTTGACAGAGTAGACACAGGGAAGATGCTTCTTTCCTATGAATTCTATGCTCAGAAATACACTTGCAGCTTGTCAAGGCAGCTCCCTATTTCTCAATCGGAATGTCATGAGTTCTAATAATCAGGGCTTCCTATTGGCTGAATGTGCTCTTACTAGTTGGCAGACAATCAGTTATCTCTTGATCAAGATAAGAGATGCAGGTTTAGAAAAATGAAAAAGTAATACTGTCTTAAATTGGGGAGGGCAACTATCTTATTCTTTTTGAACCAAGCCTCCTGCTAGTTTATTCAAAGAATGACATTGGCCGTGATGAATAGTGCACAGCTGGAGATATTGTAGTGGCAAGTGGAAATTGAGATGTTCATTTTCATTGTTCAATCTATTTTGGTTCCAGCTAAACTAGTAGATATCAAATCAGGATTGTTATGTATGCATGTTATTGTTGTACTGTAACACGAGACCTGAATGTACCTTCACCCTGTATATACCATACCTGTACACCAGAGGGTGCTGCTGCTGGAGGCCTAAGGGTCACCTGTACACTGCAGGTAACCAAGTATAAAAGGGAGCTCACCTCTTGGTGTCCTCACTCTAGGAGCTGCAATAAAGGACTACAGTCTGTACAGTTCAAGTGCCATACCCCTGCCTCGTGGAGTCATTAACAGAGTGCTTGCATAAACAATAAGGATGAAGAAGAATAACTTCAACAATGTTCAGTTCCAAAACTCCAGTGTGTTATGGAGAATACACTTCTTCGGTACCAGAGGATGACGCTAATTTGGCAATGTCACAATGGATGGCTTGTGCAAGGAATGGAAGATTGTCAACCTAGTGAAGTAGGAGTATTCTGAGGCACATCATTGTGGCAGAGTAGCATGTAACCTGACCAGGTGTTGGTTTGACAATGACACTGCTCGAAATGGAATGTATTCCCCAGTACTAATCTCACCTTGAGCTCAGAAATTCACACATTTTTATGTTGTATAGAGACTAAGCAGATCTATGCTTGGAAACTGTTGGCTCCCCGCTTTTTGTCGTACTTTTAAATTTCTTCTCCACCTCACCCAGAAAGGAATGGCAATGTAAGTCTTACAAGCCATGATCCACAACGGTCTGGATGCTTGATATTTATTCCCAAATAGTGGCCGGAAAGGAGGAAAGAGCCACATAAATTCCGAGGGAAGAATTCATCACTCTGCTGGGTGGCTGGAACTTCTTTCCACCCCCTCTGGAAACTCTTTTGGTTGGAGACTTGGTCCGATTTTTCTTTCTCTCTTCCTCGCCCACTATTACATTCCTGGCCAGCTTACAGCCAGTTCTTGAATAGATTCAGGCATGTGCATCTAAATTTAAGATTTTGATACTGGTGTAGAGAACTAAAAATATAAAAATGCTATCCTTATGATTAAAGGGTGCACTGTTGTACCTGCTAGCTCCCCTTGTAGAGCTTGAGAGAAATAAGCTCAGTTTTTCTACAAAGGTTTAGGGGATTTTCTTGGAGGGAGTAAAGAAACACAGATAAATGAGACTGCAATGCAAGTGGGAAATGGAGTCCATTTAGGGTCCAATATTCGGTACCACCGGCGGTAGACGGCAAGCGGGCGGTAAAGGCCTACTTGCGCAGAAATTGAGTAGGCTCTTTGGCAGAGTCATCAAGAGCTCATGCAGCTCCGGCTAACGCTACCCGCGTGGTCACGTCATCCAGCGTGCAACGGCTCCTTGGCGCCTGTATCGCGATATTTTGTTTGAACATCGGCCTTCCCGGCAGGCGTTCTTACGGCCTGGAAAAAGTGGCGAGTAAACAGCGGAACTCGGGCAGAATCGCACAGAGAGCAAGGTAAGTTTTTTTTCTTTATTCATGTCTTCATATTTTCATTAGTTCTGACAGTAGGGAAGTTTGTGTGTTGATCGGAGATTTTTGAGGGTTTTTTTCTTTCTTCCCGTTTTTCAGCTAGCATGGCAGCAGCCTCCAGATGCGAAATTCATTCGGCCTCCTGAGCTCCTGCCCGAGGATGAGAGTGCAACACCACTTTTTAGTGCTGCTCTCTCATCTTTGAGCGTTAAAACTGAATTTGGCAGTTTGAGGCTGCACCTAACGCCTGGTGCTAGAATCAGCACTCAGGCGGTGACACGGCCTCAAGAAAGGCAGGACTGAACTTTGACCCCTTAATGTTTTACTGGGTGAGGGGGAAAGCGGTAAAAGTCCTCCATACGCAAGATCTATAGAAAGAGACCTTTCCGTTATATAGCATTTTGGGGCTGAAATTCCCTTGATAACATTGCCCATTTATGCCATCGATAGGAGGCAAATGGGTGGCAAAGGCTCACCGTCGGCAGTTAGTGGCATCCACGACTCCGTCAAAATTGAGTTGGTCTTTGGTGGAGACGCCATGAGGTAATGCTGCGCCCTCTAACATCACCCATGTGGTGACATCATCCAGCGTGCAATGCCTTCTTGGCGCCGCTGTCACGATAATGCGTTTCTGAGGCAGCCTTACCAGCAGGCATTCGTACAGCCTACAAAAAGTGGTGTGAACATAGCAGACCTCGGACACAATCGCCCAGAGATCAAGCTAAGTTTTTTCTTTATTTATTTCAACATTTATTTATTCGTTGTACCAGTGGGGAAGTGTGAGTGAGTCGGCAAAGTTTTAGTGTTTTTTTTCTTCCCATCCTTCCTGCTCGCATGCCGTCAACCTTCTGTCACAAAATTGAGTAGGCCTCCTGTGTTCCCGCCCCGTTGGCCCCTGAGGATGAGTATGCAACATCACTTTTAGCGCTGCTCTCTCATCTATGGGTGTAAAAACTGAATTTGGCAGTTTGAGGCTGCACCTAATGCCCGGTGCTAAAATTAGTACTCAGGCGGTGACACCGCCTCAAAAATGGCCACAACCAATTTTGACCCTTTTGTGTCCTCTGGACAACACAAGGTACCTTTGAAATGTAGTTAGTTTCTCCTATTTTCTGGCAAAGATGATGCCAAAATTACACAGCAAGGAGCCAGAAACAGCAATGAGAGAAATGGCTGAATAATTTCTTTTTGGTGTGTTTGGTAGAGGGATAATTGTTAGTCAGGATATGTGAATGAAGTACAGCATCTACTTTCCTAACATACAGTACACCATCTCTTGCCCTCAGCACAGGTCCTCTCTGATGTAGCACGGTTTTAAAGATGTGTGCACCATTTTCCCCAAAATATACGTTCTATTTTTGTCCAGCACAAGATGATGAAATAGAGCTTCAGTCTCTGATTAACTGCACTCAATGTATAATCTAATCAATCCTGTTCTTAAAATAGAACCACATTAGATGGTACAGTAAATATGCAGTGACGTAGATTCCATCTACAGATTCCCCAGGGTAAGATACTGATCTCTTCAAGGCTGTTGAGGGAGTGCAGAGAATGGGCACAATGCTTTTCCCCAAAGGAATGAGAATTGGAAGATAAGTGAACCAAGATTGTTGGTCCATGCCGCCCCATAAGTCAGCTGTTGGCAGTGTTGGCTGGGCCCCAGGATCCTGTAGCTTGCCAATTGGGTAATGATGCATCACATGATGAAACTTTACTCGGAGGAAGACAGATAGAGAGAATAAAAATCCTCCTCGACCAATCACTTTCTAACGGCAACACAGCTGCAGTATTTATTCTATTGCAGATTTTTTACAAAAACGGAATTAGACATCTGAAACAAATAACTCTTCTATGTTCTATCATTTTGGAAATCCTTGCACATGACCAAGTACCTCACCGAACCACAAGTGCACATTGGAAAATCGCAGCTCCACGATCGTCTGACATTCTCTCAGCATATCACTATTTGTGATGATTCAAACATTTATCCTTGTATCTTGGTTTGAGGGTAAACCTGACTTTTTTCTCTACACCTGCTGACTGACTTGTTGTGTATTTCTAATATTTTCTGTTCATATTGCAATATTTCTTGGCTACCAGTTTTTAAACTTTTTTTTTAGTGCAATAAAATGTAATCTGCTCTTGGGAAAAAATAATTGGGGAATTTAAATGAAGGAGTAGAGAGGCATATATCCAAGTTTGCTGACGACAACAAGTGGCACAGATGCCCCCAAAAGTTTGTCACCATTCTCCGCCTGCTCCACGACGACATGCAGGCAGAGATCCTTACCAATGGGTCCATCACAGACCCAATCCACGTCTGGACCGGGGTCAAACAGGGCCCTAACCCTCTTCTCAATCTTTCTTGCTGCCATGCTCCACCTTAGGTCAGCAAGCTCCCCGCTGGAGTGGAACTAAACTACAGAACCAGTGGGAACTTGTACAACCTGCACCGTCTCCAGGTCCAAGACCACCCCAACCTACACGGACAACGCTTGAGTCTGCGCACATACAGAGGCTGAACTCCAGGACATAATCGACGTATTTACTGAGGCGTACGAAAGCATGGGCCTTACGCTAAACATCCTTAAGACAAAGGTCCTCCACCAACCTGTCCTCACCGCACAGCACTGCCCCCCAGTCATCAAGATCCACGGTGCGGCCCTGGACACCGTGGACCACTTCCCATATCTCGGGAGCCTCCTATCAACAAGAGCAGGCATCGACGACAAGTTCTAACACCGTCTCCAGTGCACCAGTGCAGCCTTCAGCCGCCTGAGGAAAAGAGTGTTTGAAGACCAGGCCCTCAAAACTTCCACATGTTCATGGTCTACAGGGCGGTAGTAATACCTGCCCTCCTGTATGGCTCAGAGACATGGACCATGTACAGCAGACACCTCAAGTTGCTGGAGAAATATCACCAACAATGTCTTCGCAAGATCCTACAAATCCCCTGGGAGGATAGGCACACCAACATCAGCGTCCTCGTCCAGGCTAACGTCCCCAGCATTGAAGCACTGACTACACTCGATCAGCTCCGCTGGGCAGGCCACATAGTTTGCATGCCAGGCACGAGACTCCCAAAGCAAGCTCTCTACTCGGAGCTCCTTCACGGCAAATGAGCCAAAGGTGGGCAGCGGAAACGCTACAAGGACACCCTCAAAGCCTCCCTGATAAAGTGCGACATCCCCACTGACACCTGGGAGTCCCTGGCCCAAGACCGCCCTAAGTGGAGGAAGTGCATCCGAGAGGGCGCTGAGCACCTCGAGTCTCAACACCGAGAGCATGCAGAAACCAAGCGCAGGCAGCGGAAGGAGCATGCGGCAAACCAGTCCCACACACCCCTTCCCTCAACGACTATCTGTCCCACCTGTGACAGAGTCTGTGGCTCTCGTATTGGACTGTTCAGCCACCTAAGAACTCACTTTAGGAGTGGAAGCAAGTCTTCCTCGATTCTGAGGGACTGCCTATGATGATGATGATGATGATGAAATAGTGTGGCTAGGAGCAGAAAGTTGCAATGGGACATTGATTGATTAAGTGGCTGGGCAAAACTGTTGCAGATGGAATCCACTGTGGGGAACCGTGAGGTTGTCCACTTTGAATCTAAGATGGATCGATCAGAGTATTTTCTAAATGGGGAGAAGCTAGGAACTGTGGAGAAGCTGAGAGATTTAGGGGTCCATGTACAGAAATCACTAAAGGCTAGTGGACAGGTACAAAAAGAATGTAAAAGGCTAATGGAATGCTGGACTGTATGTCAAATGGCCTGGAATATAAAGGGGTAAAGAACCCTATTTAGAGTACTGCATTCAGTTCTGGCCACTGCCCCTCAGGAAGGCTATACAGGTATTGGTCTTGGAAGGGGTGCAGTGCAGACTCACCAGAATAATACCGGGGTTAAAAGGGTTAAATTGTGAGGACAGGTTGCATGGACAAGATTTGTAGTCCCTTGAGTATAGAAGAGTAAGGGGTGATCTAATTGAGGTGATTAAGATGATTAAAGCGAGTTAAAAAGCTGTTGAGGCTAGGTCAATTGAAAATATCAAAACTGAGTTTGATAGATTTTGTTAGGCATGGGTATTAAGGATTACGGAACCAAGGGGGGGGCGAGGGGGCGGGGGGGCAGGAGGGGATTAGATGGAATTAAGGTACAGATCATCCCTGATCTAATTGAAAGGCAGAACATGTTTGAGGGGCTGAATGGCCCACTCCTGTTCCTATGTGAAAGAATAGATGTCTTCTCATTTTGCAACAGATTTCTAAAAGCCAAGAAAATGTGACGTGAAATGATCTATAGCTTTCGTTGCTCATGAATTTTGTATTTATGTTTTGTCTCTGCTCATTGTCTTAAATATTTAAACTCTCACAGCAAAGCACTCAATCGCCATCCATATTTGATGCATGAAAACAATCTTGAAATGCTTTTTAAAAAAATCTATTTTTATCATGTTTAATTCAGTGCGAAGGCTGAGCTTTCCATCTGTTCATGTATAAAGTCTGATGCTGCTGCTGAACACAATCACATGACCAGTAGCCATTTATTATTGAGCCAGAACTAATTTACAACCGTGAAGATGTATCCTGTGCTGGGATGTGAATGACAGACAGCACACTCGCTTAATGATTCTCTAATTAGGTGGTGCAAAAAGAACTGAGTCCATGTGGATGTGCGGGGAGGGGAGGGGAGGCTCTGGTTTGTTTGTGATGCAGTCCCCTCTCCCTCTACTGGTAAACTGCTTGAACTCTCACTGAATATTGGAGGGACGGATGAGGCCATGGAATGGGTGGGCTTGGGGTTCTTTTGAGTTTTACCTCTGTCGGAGAGCTACAGTGATGCCTTCCATATTTGTTAAGCACTCTGGTTTATTTTTCTACCGATTACTTTTACTTCAGCAACTTTGTACTTAAAAAGTAATGCAGTTTTCTCCTCTCCCGAAGGCTGGAGTCCAGTTCCACTGGTATTCCTCCTTCTGTATCTCGCCAGGTGCCCATTCATAAACATAGACAGCAAGGCCTCGATTTTTACTGGGGGGCAGGAACAGTGTGGGGGGAGCCCAGTAGTGGGCCAGTGAATCCAGAGAGTTCAGGGACACAGAGGCCGTGGACCTGTGGGAACGGTCCCGGGCGGTCAGATCTGAAGGGGATCGGAGGGGAAAGGTCAAGTGTCAGCAGAGGTCACGACAGCCAAGCCTAGTTTTGCCATCGCTGTCCCATTCCAGTGTTATTGACACTGACCAAGAATGGAACCCCGCCCCCGGATGCTCCAGGGATGCTGGGTGTCCCAGACTGGCCAAGATTACTGCAGCGTTCGTACAAATATTGCACTTCTCATTGTGACTTTGTGCTGTAAAATATCAACTGTCTGCAGAGGCTCCTCCACTGGTTGAGAGATGAAGATCCTTGATTTGATCCTCTGTCTGCCTGGTCTGAGCCCATACAGCAGTAGGGAATACTTACACTGGCCTCTTGTGTCCCCAGCATTCACATCTCTAGGCTCACACAAAGAATTGGCACTTGGATAAAGTACAGAAGGATTCCTGTAGGTTAGAGGATCAGTTCCCTTATGAAAGGACGGAAGAAACCAAAAAAGGGGCAAATTCCATACTGCTAAAAGTGAGCAAGAAATCCCGCCAGTTCCCATTCTCTCAGCCAAGAGAGCAGATGAAACTAATCAAATGTGAGTGATCGGTGACAGCAAGGGGATCAACACTCAAGAGGAATGAAGGGGATACAATTGGGGGGTGAGCAGGGTGGGCGAGGGGGCGGGGGATGAAATCTCAAGAGAAAGAAAGATAAGGGAAAGTAATTGGATCACCAGTGATAGTAGTGAGAAACTGAAATTGAACATCATATCAGCAGCAGCAGTCGGTGATGGAGGTGGGGGAAGAAAAAATGCATGCTGGTTATTGGATATCCCTATCTGCTGCTGGACTGCGGGGGGGAAGGGGGGGGGCGCATTAGAATAGAGCTATTACTGACACCGAATCTGACAATTACAGTAGCTCTTCACATAATGGGCTAGAAATTCGGTTTTCAGCAAAAACTGTTTTTTTTACGCCAAAATTACCGTTTTCGCTTCGCTACCGTTAGTAGGCCCGATTTTCGGCCTTTAATTTGCGGAGGGGTAAAAATTGGCACTGCATGAAGATTTGCGTGCAAACCGTGAATTTCCGCAACTTTAGTCCGGGGCCAGTAGCGCTGCAAGAAAGGCCTTGGGAGGGCGGAGAAACAACAACAAAAAATTTGCAAAAAAACAAAAAAAAACATTCACAAAACATTCACAAAAAGAATTAAAAAATAAAAACTTTAACTTACCTTTTTTGCAGGTCTTCATACTTACCGCTGCTGCCAGGGCTGCAAGGGTTTTTTTTCCCTGTCGGTATTGCAGAATACGGGTGCGGAGAGAGACAAATATCGGTCGAAAATGCTATTTTGTGTGTTGCACCTCGGCACTCCTCTCCCCAGCGGTGTGTGGAAAGCGCCACTGCAAAAAGATCACCGAAGTTCCCCCCGACCGGGTTTTCGCCGCGGAGGGTGAAATAGCGCCAAAAAACCCGGTCGCAAAGTCAGCGAGTTTCTAGCCCGATGTCCCAGAATAAAAACGTACCTGCTATTTCATGGACGATGAAAATAATACCGAAGATGACGGCATTTATAATGTAACGATTGGGAAGAATACATCCAAACATTTTGCAATTCGATATCGGACTCCAGTTGAATATCATTTCATTTTTATTAAAATGCAAAGGAATCCATCTAACTGTGTTACTTTTTTTAATTAACCTCAACAGATATTGGAGGAGAAAAACAATATTCAGAGGACAGTTGAGTATGTAAATTGTCTGCTGATGCACAAGCTTCAGTCGAAAAGGAAAGTCTTTGAAATGATGAGAAGTGGCTCTTGTGTTAATTAAACCTGATGCTTAACGATGATCTTTGTGGCATGTAACAGCAGAATTATTGAGAGACTTTTGACATTATAATTTCACTGTAGCTGCCGATAATCTCGAGTGCCAAATTAGTATAGCTGACTGAATGAAAATGTTTCTTTGCTGAACTCTGGGAGAGAGTAGGGCTGGAAGAAGAAGAAGCTCGGGTGTGTGCAAAGATTAATCCTTTGGGGACTGTCCAGCTTGGATGGCTATGCAATATTTCTGTTTGCTTTTCAATGTGGAGTGCCGATAGTTTCACTGGGATGTGTGATATATTTCTACGACATCACTAACACACACACTCTACAAGATGGCTCCAACAGAAACTGTCACCCTTTTATTGTATTTACATCGGTGGTTGCATTACCGCAGTAGTCCACTAGGTAGAGCAGTAGTTCACTAGATGGAGCTCGATTACACTATGGCCCTGCAATTCCACCTGAAATCTGTTATGGGGCATTGAGAATACATTTTTGATGAGGGAGGGAGGATCGTCCCAAGTACTCAATGGAGGGAGCAAGTTTGGGAGCACCAGACAGACATGGCAAATGTTGTGTCTGCCATGTGAAGGACATGGATATAAGGGAAAGAAAATAACTCGGGAAGAAGGGGTAAGGCCTGAATTGTGGGATAAAATTTTCAGAACAGGACATAAATGCACTTGATAGTGTTTTCCTAAAAAATAAATTGCAGGCTTGTGCAAATCACATTATACACCCCATGATTTTCCATGGTGTGAATCATTTGTCACTCCTCATTGCTCTATTAAAAAGCGAAACGTGCGCATAATTGGAAAGTCAAGGTGATGGATCCCTGTGCCATACATCACAGGTGTGTATGAGCAATCTATGAGGGAGATGAAAGCTGAGAAGGCATTGGGTTGGGGTGAGCGGTGGGGTTGCAGGACAGCATAGAACTCTTGCTACACATTAGATTCTTTCGGATGAGACGTTGCACATTGAAGCTAGATCAACTGAAATTACAAACCTTGAGATTGATAGATTGTTGTGAGGCAAGGGTATTAAGGGTTGCGGATCCAAGGTGAGTAAATGGAGTTGAGATACAGAACAATCATGATCTAATTGAATGGTGGAACAGGCTCGAGGGACTAACTGGCCTACTGTTCCTACACCTGATCAGGAGCTAGCCTTATGCTTCACAATTTAATGGGCCCAATACTATTGTAAAGGCGACTTCAGAGCCGGAAGCAGGTGGGGTGTAGAATTCCGCAGCCGAAACCCAGAAGTCAACTCAGCGGGTCAGAATCTGGGATCCCAACTCAATTGAAGCAATTCATTTTGAACTATGGGTTTCACCTTTCCAACCTACGCAGCATGACATGATCTAAGCTACATTTAATAGCACTGTGCACAGATCAAATTTTGAGCTGTTCATGACCGATGCTGCACATAGAGCAAGGGCAGTAGCCAGAGTCAATGACTTCTCACTGGAATTAAAGCTGGGTGCAGTCATGAGGAGGGGGAGGAGGGATATACTTTTCCCCAACAATGGAAGGAAGATACCTGTTGTTATGTATGTAAACTTTACTAGTATGTAAGACTTGCCACCAGGGGGCACACCTGTTGGAGACCCAAGGGTCACCTGCACATCCTGGGCAAGCAGGTATAAAAGGCAGTCTACCATGCTGCTTCCTCACTCTAGAGTTACATTAAAGAGACCAAGGTCACAACAGTTTGAGCTTACATTATAGTCTTGTGGAGTTATTCTGAACATAACACCTGTGGCCCTCATCGAGAAGGTGTAGTTGGAGGTAGCTGAGGAGGTGAGCAGCAGGAACGTTGTGCCCAGTTCTTGGATACAATGCAAGAAGCGGTTCAATGACCTAACCAGGTCAGGAAAAGTGAGTACTGAATTTTTGCACCTGTGAGTATGCTCACAGGTTTATAGAGCTGTCCTGTGTAATAGGTTTTTAAGTCGGTTCACGGACTCCCAGACCACCTGTAATTTCTGCAGTCTGGAAGAGTCCGTGTTCTATGTTTATGTTGATTGTGTGAAGTTGCAGCCCCTCTTCCATTATTTGAAGGGGCTGCTCCTCAAATTCTGGTTGCACTTCAGTCCCACGCTCCTGATCTTTGGGCACCCTGTGCAGAGGGGAGCGGGCAGGTCGGAAGGCCTTCTTGTAGGACTGCTCCTGGGCATGGCCAAGGTGGCCATCAACTGGTCCAGGCAGCGGGCGGTTGAGGGGGTCGTTCATCCCAACTCTCTTCCATGGTTACATCCAAGCCAGGGTGTCCCTGGAGATGGAGCACGCGGTGTCCACTGGTACGCTCGCGGCCTTTTGCGAGAGGTGAGTACCAGAGGGACTGGAGTGCATCATCACCCCCAGCAACCAAATTTTAATTTGATCTGTTGACTGTCAAAAGTTTAATTTGTTTAATGTGTTGGTTTTGGTGCCCCCCCCAGGGGGCACTTGATTTACATTTGATTTACAGGTACAACCAAAAATAGTTGTAGAGCTGTTGAGTTGTGAGTGGCTTAGTCAGTCACATGATGTTCACGAGACTCAATAAAACGCCAGCCAGTTGGGTTCAGGGGATCCACGATGAGGTAGGTGGTTGTGAGCATGGTAGATGAACTGGTAATGTGCAGTAGGATTGTTAAAACTTTGCTAATAAACCAACTAGTTCTTAATAGCAATGTGTTGCTGTGAATGCTTAAGCAAAGAACCTGTGAAGCAAATACATTACAGTTGCCTTCTGGAGCCCCAATTCCATTATATGAAGGGGCTGCTCCTCGATCTTTGGCTGCAGTTCAGTCCCATGCTCTTGATCGGTGCGGAGGGGAGCGAGCAGGTTGGAGGGCCTCCTCGTAAGACTGTTCCTGCTCCTAGCCAAGGTGGCCATTAACCGGTCCAGGCAGCGAGCGGTCGCAGAGGTCGATCAGCCCGACTGCCTGCCTCTCTTCCGCGGCCACGTTCACGCCAAGGTGTTCCTGGAGATGGAGAACGCGGTGTCCACTGGTATGCTCGCGGCCTTCCATGAGAGGTGGGCACCAGAGCGACTGGAGTGCATAAGTTCAACAGGGAACAAAATGTTAATTTAGTTTGATTGGCAAGATTCCCGTTAATGTTTAATTGTTAATTTGTGGGTTTTGGTGCCCTTAAAAAAGGGGGCACTTGATTTAAAGTTATACCAAAAATAGTTGTAGAGCTGTTGCATTGTGAGTGGCTTAGCCAGTCATGTGATGTTCACAAGACTTAATACAACTCCAGTCAGTTGGGTCTAGGTCATCCATGATGAGGTATGCAGTTGCGAGCCTAGTGGATGAACTGGTATTATGTAGTGTGATTGTTAAACCTTTGATAATAAACCAACTACTTCTTAATAGCAATGTGGTGCTATGAATTATTAAGCAAAGAATCCATGAAGCAAATCCAATACAAGTACATTTGCTGATTCATCTACATTCCATGGTTTAAGATCAAGCCCCCTTTCACTCTGCCTTGCCAAGTGTACTCCATCACATCATTCCTCACACCCACTCAACTTTCAGCAGCACCCAGCTTTCATTTTCTATGCACTTCATCGCCTCTCCATTTATCCATCCACCTTTATCACTTGCCTCAATCCTTATGCAATGTGTTGCACAGTCCCATGACACCTTCGCCAAATGCACTGCATCCATCAGGTGAATGAATACCTTAGCTTCATTCACAGATTTGTTTTCATCCCTCTCCCTGTTTAGGAGGAGAAAACGCAAAATGCAAGGGAGAGGACTGGATGTTTGTCCAGCTAATTTACGCAGAGGAGGAGGCCCTGGAGCTATGTGACACATAGACATCCCTCTCAGTCGGAGATGGTGAGACAGGGAGCTCACAGATAGCTGATGACAGAATTACAAATGTCTGTGACACATATATGCTAACTTTATTTCATCAATGACTGAACTATGGGAAGATTGAGTATAGTGCTGTCAAGGTTGTGACGCTGCCACAATTAATTCATATCAATTTCTTTTGTCTTTCAGGACCTTTTCAAGCGTCGTGGGACATCCACGAGGATGATTCCTTAGAGGAACTCATTCCTTCTGAGGGTGCACCATCACAAGACATACAGCCATGTACCATTTTAAATATTCACTTCGCTGGGTCCACTTAGACAGTTAGTTGGGTTTTCACCTTGTGATTCACACCTCACAAGTGAGCATAATCCAACACTGGTGACAGGTGACAGAGCTGTGGAGAATCTGCATCAGAGGGCTCAATCCTCTCTAGGCTCTGTTTATCTGAGATGCTGAACCCTGGGGGCTATCGTTGAAAAGGAGATTGCTAGAGGTGCATCAGCAGTTTAGCCGGGTATTGACAAATGTGTCACATATGCTCCACAATAGCGGAGAGGATGGAGGAGTCCAACCCGATTGCTAGCGGATTGGTGGCGCAAGGAATCGCGAGATTGTCTGCCATGGAGAGAGTGGACACCTCCGAGAAGCTTCAAGCGCGGCTCTGAAATGGGTCCATGCAGTAGATGTCCGCCACCTTAAACAAAATGACAACACTGTATCTGTGGCCTAACAACCCGCCATAGATCTCCATCAAGCTGCTCTGCAGAAGAGCAGCAGGAGTAATATGGCGTTGGCCCAGGAGAGGGATGATTGCAAAAGGGGATATGGAAGTGGGAATGCCACTCAAATGCTCTCACTTTTCACCTGTTGGCCGCCCCACACCCCCACTTCCCAGACTGCTTTGTCTCCCGATGACCATGTCTCTCCCTGCAGGCGGAGCAGTCTTTAGTGAGGCCCCCAAAACCCAGAGGATGTCGGACATAATCATTTCAACAATCAGAGCAGGGATTCGAGCACCTACCTCTATCTCTGCTGAAGCAATATGGGATGCACCACGTCGAAGCTCAAGTTGAAGAAGTTGTAATTCATTAAGGCTATGCAGATTGATGTTTGACAAAGTGTTATGTTGTTAAGATTTCTCTTTTTTAAATGCCACATAAAATTTGTTGAATAGCAGCGCTTCCACGTCTTGGCCATTATTGCGTCCCGAGTGTCAACTCAACCTTTCACTTGTCTCGTGATGAATGTCATTAATTGAAGGGATCCATTGGACAGATGTGCAATGGGTGAATGAGTGCTTGAAGAACTGTTTAGTACAGAGGGAGGGGTGTACAAAATCGTGATTTGGAAGAAATAACTTGACTGGTGATATAATAACTGGATAGATGCTTAGAATTTGCTTATGTTTTTGATTCCCTGTGGATGTTATAACATTTAATGATTCATTCCATGGTACAATAATTAAAGCTACTTGAACAGCGTGAACATAACTAACTGATAACATGCATCTGAAGGCCAAGAATGGCACGTCTGACTTCAAGCTTGGGAGGATAAGGACAGGAGGGATGGGTCTTCAGAAAGTATAAACAGAAAAGACATGTGGAGGGAAGGGTTTCACCTAAGAATTGAGACAATGAACTCGACATAACATAGGTTAAATGGCCTTGTCCATTATTTTACACCAGGCCCACCCCTAAAAAGAGAATAAAAGAACTATCAAAAGAGCTTTTCAGAGTTGACGGTGCAGAGAAGAGCTTTTTGAACTGCTTGAGTCCGTGTGGCGAAGATACTCCCACAGTGCTGTTAAGTAGAGAGTTCCAGGAATTTGACCCAGTGACGATGAAGGATCAGTGATAAATTTCCAAGTCAGGATGGTATGTGACTTGGAGGGGAACTTGGAGGTGGTGGTGATCCCACACGCCTGCTGCCCTTGTCCTTCTAGGTGGTAGAGGTCTCGGCTTTGGGAGGTGCTGTCGAGGTTGCTGCGACAGTGCTCGGATTGCTGCATGTATACAGTGAATGGCACGCTGCTGTACCTGTGGGAATCCCCGGAGGTGACTCCGAGTGCCCGCCCATTCTGGCTATTGTCATCATGGGAAATTTACACAACTCCCAGCCCTGGCAAACAATTCATCGTCAACTGCCTTATGCATTTATGTGCAGCTGACAGGGAGACCTTCTATATCTCTGGTAGGATCCTGGAAGGAACCACAGGCGAAAAAAAATGAAGTGCAGTGGTGACCTTCACAACCGCAGGTAATGCAAGTTCGCCAGTTCCATCAGGTAACACGTTGGGTTCTAGGAGGCTGCAGATGCCTGCCACAACGTGATGTGACAACCTCAGCCAGCAGAAGCCCAGCTTTTTTGAGAGGTCAAGGAATCTGAATTTCTGTCTGTAAACCCGATGGGCTAGGTTTTCCATTATTTTTGCATGCAAAATGCCCACTTAACGTCCATTTTAACGCTGAAATGAGGTGTAATATCCAGATATTGACCATTTAGCCACAAAATGGAAACTGACGCGCATTTTTCGGACACATATCGCCGAGCGTTACTTTCCCCGGGAAAACGCCGGGAAAATATAATACCGCCTGCCTGCTTTTTTGGGGACAGGGTCTTGTGCCATTACCTGCAGTTAATAGGCTGTGCGCCAGCAGCTTTAACCCCACACTGTGACTTTGAATGGGCACTTAAGTACTGGGGACACAGTATAACGTGTGCATCCCGGCTCCGGCACCTGGAGAGGTTAGTACCCGTTACAGCGTGCTCCCACTTTATAACATAGGGTGGGACCGCTGTGAAACGAATATATGCACCTCCCTGAATAACTCCAATGTTCTCCACCTGGTATACCGGTGCAGGTCGGGCTGTCCCACCCATGACCGGCATCCTTAATACTATTCCCATAATAGTGTGGTTAGATTTCCCACAGTCTACTGGGACAGGGTAGGCTTCAGAGGCTAGGCGGAGCTGGCACAGGCTTAGTGAATTGCTATACGGGTGGAGGGCTGTGAGGTGCTTGTTCCTGATCCAAGAGGGGACTACACCTTGTTTTAAATTCTCCAGGTTGTTGCAGCCCTCGCCCAACAACCATGCCCCATACAATATGCACACCTCGTTCTGTGCAGCCTGGTCAGAAGCATTTCTATCCTCTCGTGTAAGTGCATTCACTTACTGTGCATGTTTTTCCAGCTCAGCCACTATTTCTTTTAAATGGACAGTCATAGCCTGGTCCTTGTGTAGTTCTGATCCTACTACGGTGTTCTCCTGCTTCAGGATTTTTCTCAATTGGGTCTTTAAACTGTTTATCTGTGTTTGCAGCTCTATGTCATCTAGGCTATTTATTACAGAGGGTGCTTTATTGTAGGTAGTGAAAACGCCGTTTATGATTCCCCTTCTAGGTCTCCCTGAGCCCATGATGTCCCTAGCGTTTAGGGTGTATAGGTCTGCTTTGTCTACATTTCCAAAGTCTAACTCATAAAATTTCTTGAACATGTCTCTAAGTAGGGCCTGGTACAGCAGCTCTGTTTCCTTCGGGCACCATGCAGGCAGATGTATCTCGGTAAGGTTTAATATTACTGAAGCTACTGCATAATGTACCCCCTGATATAACACCTTTTTGGTCGGTACCAATACTAATCCATTTCCAGGTCCCTTGGTGGTGGTAGGATACCTTTCTATTATTGTGCGTATTGGCGGGGTTGTGGGTAGGGGTTTCTTAATGTGTGCTCTTAGTTCGGTGACGTTAATTGGGAGTGGGGAGTGTGGGACCGCGCACCAGTGTAGGCTAGAATCCCACCCCATTCCTTCCCCTTCATCTTGCCATTGCCTGGCGAAGGCGATTGATATGCCTGTGGGACAAATACTCTCTGATCCCCACATGCAAACATAAATTCCTTGTTCAGATTCCCACCATTTGTCCCAACACACTTTTACTCCTCCCCGTGTCCCCAAGTCTTTCCCAGTCCGATTCTTGGTCCCATGCGTCTTTGCTGAGTTTTCTGAGCCACCACCATCTTCCCAGGGGAATGTTCCCTTTGCAAGTGCAAGTCAAACACACACGCTTTCCCTCTGTAACACTGACTCGGGCAGCGATGATCCGCATCCTGGAGCATGGAAGTGACGCCTCCCCGTAGGTAAAACCTTCCTGGCTGGGTAGAATTAGATCCCAGCCACCCTGGCCATCTTCCCTCGTGGGCGTAAACGGTGAGTTCTTCCACGTCTCGGGGGCCACCCCCGGCGGTTACGATCGGTGCTCTTCCTCCTGAACACCCGTAAATGAGGGAATCGTCCACGTCTCCTCGGTCGCTGCTGCTCATCCTTATCAGGGCGAGCAGGAGCAGGATCCTTCTCATGCTGTCCTCTTTCCTGTAGGGGCACATGAAACAGATTGTCTCGCCCTAAGAAAGCTCTCTGGCTTGACAAAGGTGACTGAGTTCCAAGTTGGGCTCATAGTCTTTAATTGACTGGCTGTCTTATTCAGTTCCTTGTGGACTGGTTGCTTTGAACTTTATCTCACAGTCATTCTGCTCGTTATCTCACCGGTGCTTCCTTAATAGCCATACCGGTAGATTCTTCTTACTCCCGGGGATTACCCGGCCTGTGCTTCTTTTAATAGCTGCACAGGTAGATTCTTTTCCTTACCCCAGTTAACTAATACATATATGCTTATCATTACACAGATAATCTTACACGACTCTAAATTTATTCACTAAACATACTTAAATTCATATTGCTAAACATCCTTAAATTCACATCGCTATATATGTACATCTGCCACCCGTCTCCGGGTGGCCAGGTGAATTCCTGCCTTCTCTTTTTCTTCTTCTCCCGCTGGGTGTCCAGCGAGGTAGGTGATAGATCGGTCTGCACCGTCTAACCCTAAGTACCCTGACCGGATGTGGGTTTGAGTCCCACACTATCGGGGGAACGTCCCCTCCGATGCTGCAGCACACCGGTCCTTTGGGAATGGCTGCCTGGTCAAGGGCTACGGGCTGGGGACTCCCACAGGGTGGCTGATCCACCACTATCTCTTCTGGGGGTCCCTTGTGCCCGAGGCTACCGGCTGGGTGTCCCTGCTCCCGGGCTGGTCTCTTTCTTTAGGTGCCCTTTTGTGGCTGGTCCCTTTCTCGGGGCTAAACCATTCAAATTGGAGCGCTGGTGACCACAGTGTCTTTGACCGTGGTGTGCAGGGAGTCATTCTTAAGGCTCTGGCTGCTGGGGGTGCGTCCGAGTCCCAAATGATTGGGGGGACAGTTCCTCCAGTAACACAGTCCATCGCTCCTCTAGGTACAGTCTGTGGGTCTGCCACGTCCCCTGTGGGATCTCCACAGCCGGGGGCTGTTGGCTGGGGGTCCCTGTCTTTAGTGCGGTTTACAGGTTTTTGCTGTCCCTTACGTTTAGCTGCTGCCCCTGGGTCAAAAAGTTTGCACTGATTTATTGTGGAACCACTTTGTTCGGCGGGGCAATTTTATGGCATAGACCATGGGGCTTGCCTTGTTGACAATAGAAACATAGAAACATAGAAAATAGGTGCAGGAGCAGGCCATTCAGTCCTTCTAGCCTGCACCGCCATTCAATGAGTTCATGGCTGAACATGAAACTTCAGTACCCCCTTCCTGCTTTCTCGCCATAACCCTTGATCCCCCGAGTAGTAAGGACTTCATCTAACTCCCTTTTGAATATATTTAGTGAATTGGCTTCAACTACTTTCTGTGGTAGAGAATTCCACAGGTTCACCACTCTCTGGGTGAAGAAGTTTCTCCTCATCTCGGTCCTAAATGGCTTACCCCTTATCCTCAGACTGTGACCCCTGGTTCTGGACTTCCCCAACATTGGGAACATTCTTCCTGCATCTAACCTGTCTAAACCCGTCAGAACTTTAAACGTTTCCATGAGGTCCCCTCTCATTCTTCTGAACTCCAGTGAATACAAGCCCAGTTGATCCAGTCTTTCTTGATAGGTCAGTCCCACCATCCCGGGAATCAGTCTGGTGAATCTTCGCTGCACTCCCTCAATAGCAAGAATGTCCTTCCTCAAGTTAGGAGACCAAAACTGTACACAATACTCCAGGTGTGGCCTCACCAAGGCCCTGTACAACTGTAGCAACACCTCCCTGCCCCTGTACTCAAATCCCCTCGCTATGAAGGCCAACATGCCATTTGCTTTCTTAACCGCCTGCTGTACCTGCATGCCAACCTTCAATGACTGATGTACCATGACACCCAGGTCTCGTTGCACTTTCCCTTTTCCTAATCTGTCACCATTCAGATAATAGTCTGTCTCTCTGTTTTTACCACCAAAGTGGACAACCTCACATTTATCCACATTATACTTCATCTGCCATGCATTTGCCCACTCACCTAACCTATCCAAGTCACTCTGCAGCCTAATAGCATCCTCCTCGCAGCTCACACTGCCACCCAACTTAGTGTCATCCGCAAATTTGGAGATACTGCATTTAATCCCCTCGTCTAAATCATTAATGTACAATGTAAACAGCTGGGGCCCCAGCACAGAACCTTGCGGCACCCCACTAGTCACTGCCTGCCATTCTGAAAAGTACCCGTTTACTCCTACTCTTTGCTTCCTGTCTGACAACCAGTTCTCAATCCACGTCAGCACACTAACCCCAATCCCATGTGCTTTAACTTTGCACATTAATCTCTTGTGTGGGACCTTGTCGAAAGTCTTCTGAAAGTCCAAATATACCACATCAACTGGTTCTCCTTTGTCCACTTTACTGGAAACATCCTCAAAAAATTCCAGAAGATTTGTCAAGCATGATTTCCCTTTCACAAATCCATGCTGACTTGGACCTATCATGTCACCATTTTCCAAATGCACTGCTATGACATCCTTAATGATTGATTCCATCATTTTACCCACTACGGAGGTCAGGCTGACCGGTCTATAATTCCCTGTTTTCTCTCTCCCTCCTTTTTTAAAAAGTGGGGTTACATTGGCTACCCTCCACTCGATAGGAACTGATCCAGAGTCAATGGAATGTTGGAAAATGACTGTCAATGCATCCGCTATTTCCAAGGCCACCTCCTTAAGTACTCTGGGATGCAGTCCATCAGGCCCTGGGGATTTATCGGCCTTCAATCCCATCAATTTCCCCAACACAATTTCCCGACTAATAAAGATTTCCCTCAGTTCCCCCTCCTTACTAGACCCTCTGACCCCTTTTATATCCGGAAGGTTGTTTGTGTCCTCCTTATTGAATACCGAACCAAAGTACTTGTTCAATTGGTCTGCCATTTCTTTGTTCCCCGTTATGACTTCCCCTGATTCTGACTGCAGGGGACCTACGTTTGTCTTTACTAACCTTTTTCTCTTTACATACCTATCGAAACTTTTGCAATCCGCCTTAATGTTCCCTGCAAGCTTCTTCTCGTACTCCATTTTCCCTGCCCTAATCAAACCCTTTGTCCTCCTCTGCTGAGTTCTAAATTTCTCCCAGTCCCCGGGTTCGCTGCTATTTCTGGCCAATTTGTATGCCACTTCCTTGGCTTTAATACTATCCCTGATTTCCCTAGATAGCCACGGTTGAGCCACCTTCCCTTTTTTATTTTTACACCAGACAGGAATGTACAATTGTTGTAATTCATCCATGCGGTTTCTAAATGTCTGCCATTGCCCATCCACAGTCAACCCCCTAAGTATCATTCGCCAATCTATCCTAGCCAATTCACGCCTCATACCTTCAAAGTTACCCTTGTTTAAGTTCTGGACCATGGTCTCTGAATTAACTGTTTCATTCTCCATCCTAATGCAGAATTCCACCATATTATGGTCACTCTTCCCCAAGGGGCCTCGCACAATGAGATTGCTAATTAATCCTCTCTCATTACACAACACCCAGTCTAAGATGGCCTCCCCCCTAGTTGGTTCCTCGACAAATTGGTCTAGAAAACCATCCCTTATGCACTCCAGGAAATCCTCCTCCACCGTATTGCTTCCAGTTTGGCTAGCCCAATCTATGTGCATATTAAAGTCACCCATTATAACTGCTACACCTTTATTGTATGCACCCCTAATTTCCTGTTTGATGCCCTCCCCAACATCCCTACTACTGTTTTTTGTTTCCCTCTGTCTCCGTGCATTGGTTCCCATCCCCCTGCCATATTAGTTTAAATTCTCCCCAACAGCACTAGCAAACACTCCCCCTAGGACATTGGTTCCGGTCCTGCCCAGGTGCAGACCATCCGGTTTGTACTGGTCCCATGTGGTACGGTCCCATGTACAGTGCTTCAAAGACCCCTACTCTAGCATAGTTTCTCACCATAACCTGGTCCCCTATCTCCCACTCATGGTGCTTGCGGGGTTCTAGCAGCAGTTGGTTGCTCCGATGCTGTTTTTCCATGTTGCTAGCAGCCTGCCAGTGAATCTGTTTAAGGTGTAGAAACAGATTCCTGACAAAGCTGTCCCAGTTCGCTTCCCTCAGCTGACCTGCCGTGAGTACCAGGGTTAACACATGGGTGGGGGTTTTCATGGCTCTGCCGGTCATGAGCTCGTACGGGGAGTACCCCGTGCTCTTTGATTGGCTGGCCCAGATCCCCATGAGGACTAGTGGTAGGACATCTACCCACCCCTTGGATGAGTCCCCTGTCTCTTTGCGCAGCCTTTCTTTGATGGTGTGGTTTAAACGCTCCACAGGCCCGGATGACTGCGGGTTGTGGGCGACATGCCATTTCCCTTTGATGCTGAGTACCTTAAGGGTCTCCTGCATCACCTGCCCGGTGAAGTGACTCCCTTGGTCGGACTCCACTTATTGTGGTAGACCCCATTGAGAGAACACTTCTCTGACCAGGATCCTAGCTGTTCCCAGGGCAGTGGCTGTTCGGCATGGGAAGGCTTCCACCCATTTGGTGAATACTAATACTAGGCAGTACTTGTAACCTCCCTGGGCAGTGGATAGGGGCCCGATGTCGTCGATCTGGATCGACTGCCAGGGTCCCTCTACTCTCCTGGTATGTCCCATCGACACCTTTCTTTTGTGGGGGTCAGGGTTGTTGGCCGCGCACACCAAACAGCTAGCACAGAACTCGCAGACATCTTCCCTGAGTCCTGGCCACAACCCTGCATGTTCCACTTATTGCCAAGTGGTCTCAGGTCCGTGGTGTCCTGCTCCTAGACCCGTGGGCCAGCTGGAGGAATTCTCTCCGGTGTTGTTGCGTTACTACCCATTGCTCCCCCCTGAACAGCATGCTTTCTTTAATGGCAATTGCTGCGGTGCCATACAGCCCATCTATCCTTTCCCCTTTCGCTAGCGTGTTCAGGACAGTTTTGAGCACGGGGTCTTGGGTCTGGACAATTTTTAGGTCCGGGGGCAAAGCTATCCCTGCCTTCCCTGCCGTCCGTATCCTTCCCCTGACTGCTGCTATGGGTCCTGGGTTGTACGGATCCTAGAGCTTGCCCGTGCGGGCACCCTGCTTGGCTAACATGTCAGCCTGCTGGTTTCCCTCGCTACGGGGTTCAGTGGTGGAATGTGCCTTCACCTTATGTATGTAGATATTCCCTTCCTCCCCTACGGCTTTCATGATCTTTTCCATTAGGGGCTTAATTGCCAGGGGTTTCCCGTCTGCGGATGTGTATAGAAACATAGAAACAGAGAAAATAGGTGCAGGAGTAGGCCATTCGGCCCTTCGAGCCTGCACCACCATTCAATAAGATCATGGCTGATCATTCACCTCAGTACCCCTTTCTTGCTTTCTCTCCATACCCCTTGATCCCTTTAGCCATAAGGGCCATATCTAACCCCCTCTTGAATATATCCAATGAACTGGCATCAACAACTCTCTGTGGTGGAGAATTGCACAGGTTAACAACTCACTGAGTGAAGAAGTTTCTCCTCATCTCAGTCCTAAATGGCTTACCCCTTATCCTTCGACTGTGACCCTGGTTCTGGACTTCCCCAACATCGGGAACATTCTTCCTGCATCTAACCTGTCCAGTCCCGTCAGAATTTTATATGTTTCTATGAGATCCCCTCTCATCCTTCTAAACTCCAGTGAATACAGGTCCAGTCGATCCAGTCTCTCCTCATATGTCAGTCCTGCCATCCCGGGAATCCGTCCGGTGAACCTTCACTCCACTCCCTCAATAGCAAGAACGTCCTTCCACAGATTAGGAGACTAAAACTGAACACAATATTCCAGGTGAGGCCTCAGCAAGGCCCTGTACAACCACAGTAAGATCTCCCTGCTCCAATACTCAAATCCCCTAGCTATGAAGGCCAACATACCATTTGCCTTCTTCACCGCCTGCTATACCTGCATGCCAACTTTCATAGAAACATAGAAACATAGAAATTAGATGCAGGAGCAGGCCATTCGGCTCTTCGAGCCTGCACCGCCATTCAATAAGATCATGGCTGATCATTCAACCTCAGTACCCCTTTCCTGCTTTCTCTCCATACCCCTTGATCCCTTTGGCCGTAAGGGCCATATCTAACTCCCTTTTGAATATATCTAACGAACTGGCCTCAACAACTTTCTGCGGTAGAGAATTCCACAGGTTAACCACTCTCTGAGTGAAGAAGTTTCTCCTCATCTCGGTCCTAAATGGCTTACCCCTTATTCTTAGACTGTGACTCCTGGTTCTGGAACTCCCCAGCAACGGGAACATTCTTCCTGCCTCTAACCTGTCCAATCCCATCAGAATTTTATATATTTCTATGAGATCCCCTCTCATTCTTCTGAACTCCAGCGGATACAAGCCCAGTTGATCCCGTCTCACCTCATATGTCAGTCCTGCCATAAGAACATAAGAACATAAGAATTAGGAACAGGAGTAGGCCATCTAGCCCCTCGAGCCTGCTCCGCCACTCAACAAGATCATGGCTGATCTGGCCGTGGACTCAGCTCCACTGACCTGCCCGCTCCCCATAACCCTTAATTCCCTTATTGGTTAAAAATCTATCTATCTGTGATTTGAATACATTCAATGAGCTAGCCTCAACTGTTTCCCTGGGCAGAGAATTCCACAGATTCACAACCCTCTGGGAGAAGAAATTCCTTCTCAACTCGGTTTTAAATATCCACGGCGGGACCAGATAGCCAGGTACTCCGTACATGAATTGCATGCGAACATACTGTCCGAGCAAATTGTGTATGGGGTAGGGAATTCTTCAGCGTGTGTGACTACATACACCACCGCAGACAGTTCAGCATGCTGGGCGCTCATAGTACTGGAGAGTTTAATCGCCAGGGCAATGCCTGCCTCGGGGTCATAAACTCCGCAGCCTGTGAGTCGTTCACCCGCAGATACCGTTTGCTTTCTGCACTGTGCACCTTCTTCCTGTGCATGTGCTGATCCCACCACAGCCTGTCATCGCTGCTGTGGTAGGTGATGGCGATGGTCTTCCTCTTCTGATGTACTGTTAAACACATCCAATGTGCCGCCCATCCTGGTCTTATCAGTTTGAACGCCTCCAGTTCAGAAAAAGCTGTATCAACACAAGACAATTCTGCCAAATGTTTGTCAGAGTGAACTGAGACCCTGGCTGGAATAATTTTTTTTATTTGGTCACGCGGTGTAGCTATCAAAAGCCAGCATTTGTTGTCATCCCTAATTGCCCTTGAGAAGGTGGTGAGTCGCCTCCTTGAACCGCTGCAGTCCATGTGGTGAAGGTCTTCGTACAACTGAATGACTTGCTAGGCGATTTAAGAGGGCAGTGAAGACTCAATCCTATTGTTGTGAGTCTGAAGTCACATATAGGCCAGACCGGGTAAGGATGGCAGATTTCCTTCCCTAAAAGACATTAGTGAACCAGATCGGTTTTTATGACAATCCAGTAGTTTCATGGTCACCATTACTGATACTAGCTTTGCATTCCAGATTTATTAACTGAATTTAAATTCCACAGTTGCCGTGGTAGGATTTGAACAACTTGTATAAGAACATATATAAGAGCATAAGAAATAAGAGCAGGAGTAGGCCATTGGCTCCCTCGAGCCTGCTCCACCATTTAATAAGATCATGGCTGATCTGATCCTGGGCTCAGCTCCACTTCCCTGCCCGCTCCCCATAACTCTTTACTCACTTATCGTTCAAAAATCTGTATCTCCACCTTAAATATATTCAATGACCCAGCCTCCACAGCTCTCTGGGGCAGAGGATTCCACAGATTTACAACCCTCCTCATCTGAGTTCAAAATGGGCGACCCCTTATTCTTAAACTACTCCCCCTACTTCTAGATTTCCCCACATCAGGGCCGAAATTGCCCCTTCACTTAAGGCCTGTTTCCGCTGGAAATGGCTGGCCATGCTGCGGAGTGGAATGGCTGCCGGTTTCTCTTGTAATTGCAGCCATTTTTTAAATTCCGCTCTTGCGGTATCCCGGGGGTGACCTGCTCCCACCTACCACTCCGCTTCTGCCGATCCGTCCAAAGTGCGTCATCAGAGCACGCTCCGCCAATGTTCACCCCGATGGGGATTTCCACCAAATAAATCTTGCCCCCGCCGAGTGGTGCCAAAAGCTATTTTTTTCTGCCGATGCAGTGAGGCTGTAGTCCTTGTAAAATGGTGGTGTGGCTTCCATTAAAGGGGTGGAACCACTGCAGCTGCCACCATGATTTTTTTTCAGGCGACTGCCATGTTCGGCCGGGCCGCCAACAGGCAGCCTGGCAACCGCTCTTGGGTTCCAGGCCACTGGCCTGGCCGAAACCCTCCCTGGTGGCTCAGTGGACCGAACTTAAAAAATCGCACAGACACTCCCCTTTGAATGAAGGGGAGAGCCGTGGTGATGCGATAAATGCGGTGACTGATAACGGCGGCCACCCTGCCCGCCCCCAACTTCCACTGCTCCAGACTCCAAACTTCCGCTTATCACCCCACTTCTGCCCCCATTATGACCGACATCCGGTCCGCTGAAAAATAGCCAACGAGCACAATTTCGCTCAAGAGGCCACCGTATCTACCGCGCCGGTAAAAACAACAGAAACAGAGTAGGTGCACCCCCCTTCCAGCGGTGGGCAATTTCGGCCCCATCCTCTCTGCATCTATCTTGCCGAGCCCCTCAGTATCTTATATTGTTTCAATAAGATCACCTCTCATTCTTCTAAACTCCAATGAGTATAAGAACATAAGAACATAAGAACATAAGAATTAGGAACAGGAGTAGGCCATCTAGCCCCTCGAGCCTGCTCCGCCATTCAACAAGATCATGGCTGATCTGGCCGTGGACTCAGCTCCACTTACCCGCCCTCTCCCCGTAACCCTTAATTCCCTTATTGGTTAAAAATCTATCTATCTGTGATTTGAATACATTCAATGAGCTAGCCTCAACTGCTTCCTTGGGCAGAGAATTCCACAGATTCACAACCGTCTGGGAGAAGAAATTTCTTCTCAACTCGGTTTTAAATTGGCTCCCCTGTATTTTGAGGCTGTGCCCCCTAGTTCTAGTCTCCCCGACCAGTGGAAACAAACTCACTGCCTCTAACTTGTCTATCCCTTTCATGATTTAAAATATTTCTATAAGGTCACCCCTCATCCTTCTGAACTCCAACAAGTAAAGACCCAGTCTACTCAATCTATCATCATAAGGTAACCCCCTCATCTCCGGAATCAGCCGAGTGAATCGTCTCTGTAACCCCTCCAAAGCCAGTATATCCTTCCTTAAATAAGGTGACCAAAACTGCACGCAGTACTCCAGGTGGGGCTCACCAATACCCTGTACAGTTGCAGCAGGACCTCCCTGCTTTTGTACTCCATCCCTCTCGCAATGAAGGCTAACATTCCATTCGCCTTCCTGATTACTTGCTTCACCTGCAAACTATCCTTCTGTGATTCATGCACAAGGACCAATCGTGGAGCAGTGGAGGCGTGTCCTGCACAGTTGGAGCTGTGAGCAGTGAGAGGAGCAGCTATCAACTTTTGCTCCTGCCTGGAAAGCCCTGAGACCAGCCCAGGAAAAGAAGGAAGGAAGGGGCTTCACCACCAACTTTCACCCAGAGGGAGAGGAGGAGAAAAGAAAACTTTTTAACAACTTTTTACCATTCTGCAAAGAGTTGGAGAGAGGGGGAAAAACCAACAACAAACATCCAGTGTGGCAGGAGGGAGACTCTACATTTCTACAGGTGGGTGTGGGTGCATTTCCCAAAAAGACTTTGTTATATCGGTGGGGGGAGGAAAGAAGACCACTGAGGGCCGGAACATCGCGGGGGGTGTGTGTGTGTGTGTGGAAGTGTGCGTGGGGGCCTTGCTTACAACTAGGCCCCCCCCACAATTTGAACCCCCCCCAATTGCCTACCCTGGGATAGCTGGAGCTACCAGGCTGAAGATTTTTCTTAATCACCTAATTAAACATCGTTGGGAGTGTGTGCCTGGTGGCTCTAGCTGCCCCAGGTGAAGACATTTTCTCCCCTCACCTGAAGACCAACCCAAAGACTGTGCTTGTGTGTTTTGCCATCTGGGGAGTGCACCCACCCACTGCTGCGAGGGGAGACCTGCCCTCGCAGTTCCCCCCCCTTCCCACCCCCCTCTCTCTTTCTCTGCTACTCTGTTTCTCCCCTCTCTCTCTGAGGCCCCTTTCTCCTAATTTAAAAAAAAAACAATTGAGACAACTGAGCAGAGGGAGCAAGGCCCCTCCCCAATTGCCAACTAGGGGAGAGGTGCCTCGTTAAGGGCTCCTCTGCTCAGTTAATATACGAGGCCAATAAAGACCATTAAGGCCTGTGACTTTGGGGTGGGTGTAGCCCTTAAAGGGACCCCGTGATGGCGACCCCATCCACGCCGGTGGCAGGGCCAGCAAGGACGTATGCGCAGGTGGCAACCGCTTCCACGGCACTTCCTGCGCCACCCGCTGCCCTGCCACCATTCAGATTAATCACCAAAAAACACGGGGTCAAGAGCTACACTCACCCCACAATGACCATCGAGGAGTGCGTGCGGGTGATGGCTGGGGTAGTCGGCCCCTCGGCCATTGTCGCAGCCTCCAAGATGTCTGGGAAGGCCGTGTTCTTCCTGGGGTCGGAGCGGGCGGTGTCCCTGGCCCTTGAAAAGGGGCTCACGGTGGGCGGGACGTTCCTGCCGGTGGACCCTCTCGAGGCCACCGCGCAGAGGGTCATCGTGTCAAACGTCCCGCCCTTTGTTTCCGCTGAGCTCCTCCTCCCTCACCTACACCAACTGGGGGAGGTAAGGTCGGGGATCAACCCCATACCGCTCGGCCTCAGGGAGAACAGCCTGCGCCACATGTTCTCCTTCCGCCGCCAGCTCTTTGTCCGGCTGGCGCGGGAGGACATGACAGAAGGGCACTTTAATGTGGTGCACGAGGGGACTGCCTACCGCGTCTTCTGGACGTCGGACGGCGTGCGGTGCCATGCCTGCAGAGAGGTGGGGCACATTCGCAAGAACTGCCCCGCCTCCAAGGCCGCCAAACCACCGAAGGCGGCCAAGGCTGGCGCCGCCGCCACCCCTCCCCCTAGTTGCGTCCGCGTGCCGGGAGCCATAGGTGCGCGGGCATCGTCGGAGGCCTTTGTTTTTGGGGCCTCCGGCGGGGGGGAGGGAGAGCGTCCGAACGGAAGGAAGGCGCGGGACAAGGCAAAACATCCAGAGGCGGGTCCTCTCGGTGCGCCAGACAATTTGTTTACCGCGCTCGGCCCAACCCAGTCACCGGCGAGCGCGGGGTGTCTCGAGCCCGTGCCCGAGCCCTTGAACAACACCACAGAGGGGCCCGGGCGCGGGCAAGAAAAGGAAAAGGGGGCGGCGGAGCGGGAGGCCTCGGCAGACATGGAGGTCTCCCTGCCTCCGCGCGCCCCCAGGAACAAAAGGAGGCGCGGCTCCGATGAGGCGGAGGGGGAACAACATCCCTCCGCGGAGGAGTCGGTGCCCGCCGCGTGTCCCGCGTCCCCAACCAGTGCCCCCAAGCTGCGCTGTAGGCGAGAGGAGTCTGTCCCCGGGGAGGGTGAGACAGTCGAGGCTGCCCAGCCTCTGCCTCCCGGGGATGGCATGGAAGATCTGCCTGTCGTGGGGGGCGTGGGGATCGCGGAGGAATGCATTGCCGCCGGGCCGGGCGTCCCGGGGACTGAGGCGGGCGGGGCCGAAAAGGCCGAACCTGAGCCCGCCCAGCCAATACCCAACTTCCCCCGGGAGTCGCTCGACGCGGCAGAAAATGAAACATATGTCTATTATGACACTGTAGATGCTGGGCCGGGGGGTGGCAGCGGGGAGGGGGAGGAACACCCACCCTCGCCTCTTGCTGTGGAGCTGGAGCACTTGGAGAGCCTGGGGATTTCCTATGGCCGGGTCTCTCCTTGTTCCCCGGTTCCTGGGGCGGAGGGGAAACCCCTTCCGCTGTCATTTCCCGACCCAGCACCATTTTTAAAAGAGCCCAGTGGGGACTCCTCTGCCGACGATCCTGGGGGTGGGATCGGGGCAGAGCCAGGACCAGATGGAGCGGCCGGGCCGTTTGCCGTACCTCGTGCGGTCGACGGGCCGGCTGCTAGCGTCGACCTCCCGGAGGGGGACGGGGACTCGGTGGAGGACGCGGGTGAAGATCTCGAGTCCATCGCCAGTGAGGCGGTGGATCTGCTCGCGGCCGCCACTGAGACCCTCCTCATTCCCGCAGAGGAACTCCGGGACTTTTTGATCCAGTGCCGGGGTCGCCGCGACCAAGCCCGTCTGGCCCTGGAAAGATGGTCCGAGCCGGGGCTGCTCGTCGCGTCCGTCCGCGCCGCCGCTAAAACCATGGCCGCAGGCGGGCCCTTATCAAAGGCTCAAGGCCTTGAGCTGCGCCGGCTCAAAAAGTTCCTCGCTGGGCTGCTGAAGGAGTGGAGGCCAACAAACGACTCCACTCCCCCCCCCACAATAGGTTAGGTAGAGGTTGCACTATGCTTTTGTCATGAAGATAACCATAGCCAGCCTCAACATCAACGGCGGCAGAGGGGCACGCCGTAGATTTGACAATTTTTCGCTCCTGCAGGAGGGGAAATATGCGGTGTGCTTCCTGCAAGAAACCCACACCGTTCCGGGAGACGAAGCCACGTGGCTCCTGGAATGGCAAGGAGAGGTCCGCATGAGCCACCTCACCGCCATTTCTAGTGGGGTGGCCATCTTGCTGGGCCCGCATTTTCAGCCGGAGATCTTGGGGGTCGAGGAGCCCGTGCCAGGCCGCTTGCTGCACGTAACGCTTCGCCTGGGGGACGTGCCGCTCCATCTCGTGAACGTGTATGCCCCTCAGCCCGGCCCGCAGCAAACGCGCTTCTTTGAAGAGGTGTCCGCTCTTCTTGGCTCCGTCGACGTCGGCGACTGCATTGTCCTCGGGGGGGATTTTAACTGCACCCTCGAGGCGAGGGACCACTCCGGTGCCCCGCAGTGCATGACGGCGATGGAGAAGTTGAGGGACCTGGTCGGGTCCTTCGACTTGGTGGACGTCTGGTGAAATCTCCACCCCGACTCCAGCGCCTTTACTTGGGTGAGGCCTGGAGTAGGATGGTCCAGAGTCGACCGCCTTTACGTGTCTCGGGCGTACGTTTCCTGCGTCCCGGCGGCCTCCATGCGGCCGGTGCCGTGTTCGGACCACCACCTGGTGTGGGCGGAGCTCGCTTCGCTCCGCACGAGGACGGGGTCCGCGTACTGGCACTTTAACAACCGGCTGCTGGAGGACGTGCGGTTCCAGGACTCGTTCCGTCGATTCTGGTCCGACTGGAGAAGGAAGCAGGGGGGCTTCCCCTCCTTGAGGCTATGGTGGGACGTGGGCAAGGCTCACGTCCGCGTCTTCTGTCAAGAGTACGCGAGGGGGTCAACCAAGAGGTGGGCGGCCAGAGTCGGGCGCCTAGAAAAAGAGGTGTCCGTAAGCAGCTCTTGACGCTGCTGGCCGACGACGGCTCTCTCGTCTCGGATCCGGAGGGCGTCAACAACAGGGTCCGTGAATATTACGGGGCTCTGTTCTCTCTGGATCCGTCCAGCGAGGAAGCGCGTAGAGTTTTGTGGGAGGACCTGCCGAAGGTCGGCCCGGAGGGCGCCGAAAATCTGGAAGCTCCGCTAAGCCTGGCGGAGCTGACCGGTGCCCTCGCCCGGCTCTCGAGGGGAAAATCCCCGGGGCTGGACGGGCTGACCGTGGAGTTCCACAGGGCGTTCTGGGACGTCCTGGGGAGCGACTACGCGCGGGTCCTGGGGGAAAGTCTGGCGACCGGGGAGATGCCCCTCTCTTGGCGCAGGGCAGTCATCATCCTGCTGCCTAAGAAGGGCGATCTCCGCCTCCTTAAGAACTGGCGCCCGGTCTCCCTCCTCAGCACGGAATACAAAATCTTCGCCAGGGCGATGTCTGCTCGCCTTGGTGCCGTGCTGGACCACATGATCCACCCCGACCAGTCATACACGGTCCCGGGCCGGACAATCCACGATAACATCCATTTGGTCCGGGACCTCATCCATTGTTCCCAGGAGGCTGGTCTGTCGGTCGCCTTCCTATCCCTCGACCAAGAGAAGGCGTTCGACAGGGTGGATCACGACTATCTGCTCGGAACTCTGCGCGCTTTCGGGTTCGGGACGCATTTCGTCGCCCGGATCCGACTTTTGTACGCCGCCGCGGAGTGTCTGATTAAGGTTAACGGGTCCTTGACGGCGCCCCTTCGCTTTAGGAGAGGGGTGCGCCAGGGATGCCCCATGTCCGGCCAGTTATATGCTGTTTGCGTGGAGCCTTACCTGCGCCTCTTGCGGACGAGGTTGACGGGACTGGCTCTGCAAGGGCCGGGCGTGGAGGTCGTCCTCTCGGCTTACGCCGATGACGTGCTCCTCGCGGTAGAGGATCCCGCTGACCTGCGGAGGATGCGTGAGTGCCAGGAGATTTACTCGGCCGTGTCCTCCGCCAGGATCAACTGGGAGAAATGTTCCGGACTCCTGGTGGGTCAGTGGCGGGTGGACTCCCTGCCGGAGGAGCTCAGGCCTTTTGCCTGGAGCACGACCCATCTCCTCTATCTGGGAGTCTACCTTAGCCCCGACGAGGGAGCCTGGCCGGCGAACTGGCAGGAGCTGGAGGCCGATGCCATCGAGTCGCTAAAAACAGCTCTGGGCCCTGACTCCGTTAGGTGCATCGAGGAGGCTCAAGCACGTGGGGAGATCCCGTCCGAACTGACCCCCGTCCGGACGGAATTCCTCATCGGCGCCAAACCCCGGAACCTCCCTCGGGGGCCGGCGCCTCACAACTTGAGCCGCCTCGGGGAAATCCCCTCCGTGCCTTTCAGTTCCCCGCGGAGGGGTTTCCTGTACGGGCTGCTCCTGCACACCCTCAACTTTGCCATCCTCGCCGGCCGTCCGGACACGCCATGGCGTACCATCTTGCCATCCGGAGGAGGCGGGGGTCCCCGATGGAGGGCACTCTACGCAGGGGTCCTCCCACTATTCATCGGGGACTTGGCCTGGAGGGTGGTGCACGGAGCAGTGCCGTGCAACAAATTTTTAAGCCGGTTCACGGACTCCCAGGCCGCCTGCAATTTCTGCGGTCTGGAGGAGTCCGTGTTCCATGTTTTTATTGAATTCACAAGGTTGCAGCCCCTGTTCCACTATTTGAAGGGGCTGCTCCTGAAATTCTGGCTGCACTTCAGTCCCACTCTCCTGATCTTTGGGTACCCTGTGCGGAGGGGAGCGGGTAGGTCTGAAGGCCTCCTTGTAGGACTGCTCCTGGGCACGGCCAATGGTGCCATCAGCCGGTCCAGGCAGCGGGCGGTCGAGGGGGTCGTTCAACCTGACTGCCTGCCTCTCTTCCGCTCTTACATCCGGTCCAGGGTGTCCTTGGAGATGGAGCACGCGGTGTCCACCGGTACGCTCGCGGCCTTCCGCGAGAGGTGGGCACCGGAGGGACTGGAGTGCATCATCACGCCCGGCAAACAAATTTTAATTTGATTTTACGTTTTTAAGTTTAATTTGTTTTAATTGCCGGTGCTTTTAGTGTCCCCCTTCCCTTTTATAGGGGGCACTGGGGAAAATTGTGATTTTAGTGCCCAAAAAAAAAAACAAAAAAAGAAAAACACAAAAAAAAAGGGGGGAAAAAAAAAAAGGGCCTTGTAAATGTCTGGAGTGTCACCCAGGTCGGGTGGCACCGTTTAATGTTTTATGTTTTGCAGGTGAACTCCAAAAAGAGTTTCATGCACAAGAAAAAAAAAAAGGGCCTTGTAAATGTCTGGAGTGTCACCCAGGTCGGGTGGCACCGTTTAATGTTTTATGTTTTGCAGGTGAACTCCAAAAAGAGTTTCATGCACAAGGAAAAAAAAAAAAGGGCCTTGTAAATGTCTGGAGTGTCACCCAGGTCGGGTGGCACCGTTTAATGTTTTATGTTTTGCAGGTGAACTCCAAAAAGAGTTTCATGCACAAGGACCAATCGTGGAGCAGTGGAGGCGTGTCCTGCACAGTTGGAGCTGTGAGCAGTGAGAGGAGCAGCTATCAACTTTTGCTCCTGCCTGGAAAGCCCTGAGACCAGCCCAGGAAAAGAAGGAAGGAAGGGGCTTCACCACCAACTTTCACCCAGAGGGAGAGGAGGAGAAAAGAAAACTTTTTAACAACTTTTTACCATTCTGCAAAGAGTTGGAGAGAGGGGGAAAAACCAACAACAAACATCCAGTGTGGAAGGAGGGAGACTCTACATTTCTACAGGTGGGTGTGGGTGCATTTCCCAAAAAGACTTTGTTATATCGGTGGGGGGAGGAAAGAAGACCACTGAGGGCCGGAACATCGCGGGGGGTGTGTGTGTGTGTGTGGAAGTGTGCGTGGGGGCCTTGCTTACAACTAGGCCCCCCCCACAATTTGAACCCCCCCCAATTGCCTAGCCTGGGATAGCTGGAGCTACCAGGCTGAAGATTTTTCTTAATCACCTAATTAAACATCGTTGGGAGTGTGTGCCTGGTGGCTCTAGCTGCCCCAGGTGAAGACATTTTCTCCCCTCACCTGAAGACCAACCCAAAGACTGTGCTTGTGTGTTTTGCCATCTGGGGAGTGCACCCACCCACTGCTGCGAGGGGAGACCTGCCCTCGCAGTTCCCCCCCCTTCCCACCCCCCTCTCTCTTTCTCTGCTACTCTGTTTCTCCCCTCTCTCTCTGAGGCCCCTTTCTCCTAATTTAAAAAAAAAACAATTGAGACAACTGAGCAGAGGGAGCAAGGCCCCTCCCCAATTGCCAACTAGGGGAGAGGTGCCTCGTTAAGGGCTCCTCTGCTCAGTTAATATACGAGGCCAATAAAGACCATTAAGGCCTGTGACTTTGGGGTGGGTGTAGCCCTTAAAGGGACCCCGTGATGGCGACCCCATCCACGCCGGTGGCAGGGCCAGCAAGGACGTATGCGCAGGTGGCAACCGCTTCCACGGCACTTCCTGCGCCACCCGCTGCCCTGCCACCATTCAGATTAATCACCAAAAAACACGGGGTCAAGAGCTACACTCACCCCACAATGACCATCGAGGAGTGCGTGCGGGTGATGGCTGGGGTAGTCGGCCCCTCGGCCATTGTCGCAGCCTCCAAGATGTCTGGGAAGGCCGTGTTCTTCCTGGGGTCGGAGCGGGCGGTGTCCCTGGCCCTTGAAAAGGGGCTCACGGTGGGCGGGACGTTCCTGCCGGTGGACCCTCTCGAGGCCACCGCGCAGAGGGTCATCGTGTCAAACGTCCCGCCCTTTGTTTCCGCTGAGCTCCTCCTCCCTCACCTACACCAACTGGGGGAGGTAAGGTCGGGGATCAACCCCATACCGCTCGGCCTCAGGGAGAACAGCCTGCGCCACATGTTCTCCTTCCGCCGCCAGCTCTTTGTCCGGCTGGCGCGGGAGGACATGACGGAAGGGCACTTTAATGTGGTGCACGAGGGGACTGCCTACCGCGTCTTCTGGACGTCGGACGGCGTGCGGTGCCATGCCTGCAGAGAGGTGGGGCACATTCGCAAGAACTGCCCCGCCTCCAAGGCCGCCAAACCACCGAAGGCGGCCAAGGCTGGCGCCGCCGCCACCCCTCCCCCTAGTTGCGTCCGCGTGCCGGGAGCCATAGGTGCGCGGGCATCGTCGGAGGCCTTTGTTTTTGGGGCCTCCGGCGGGGGGGAGGGAGAGCGTCCGAACGGAAGGAAGGCGCGGGACAAGGCAAAACATCCAGAGGCGGGTCCTCTCGGTGCGCCAGACAATTTGTTTACCGCGCTCGGCCCAACCCAGTCACCGGCGAGTGCGGGGTGCCCCGAGCTCGTGCCCGAGCCCTTGAACAACACCACAGAGGGGCCCGGGCGCGGGCAAGAAAAGGAAAAGGGGGCGGCGGAGCGGGAGGCCTCGGCAGACATGGAGGTCTCCCTGCCTCCGCGCGCCCCCAGGAACAAAAGGAGGCGCGGCTCCGATGAGGCGGAGGGGGAACAACATCCCTCCGCGGAGGAGTCGGTGCCCGCCGCGTGTCCCGCGTCCCCAACCAGTGCCCCCAAGCTGCGCTGTAGGCGAGAGGAGTCTGTCCCCGGGGAGGGTGAGACAGTCGAGGCTGCCCAGCCTCTGCCTCCCGGGGATGGCGTGGAAGATCTGCCTGTCGTGGGGGGCGTGGGGATCGCGGAGGAATGCATTGCCGCCGGGCCGGGCGTCCCGGGGACTGAGGCGGGCGGGGCCGAAAAGGCCGAACCTGAGCCCGCCCAGCCAATACCCAACTTCCCCCGGGAGTCGCTCGACGCGGCAGAAAATGAAACATATGTCTATTATGACACTGTAGATGCTGGGCCGGGGGGTGGCAGCGGGGAGGGGGAGGAACACCCACCCTCGCCTCTTGCTGTGGAGCTGGAGCACTTGGAGAGCCTGGGGATTTCCTATGGCCGGGTCTCTCCTTGTTCCCCGGTTCCTGGGGCGGAGGGGAAACCCCTTCCGCTGTCATTTCCCGACCCAGCACCATTTTTAAAAGAGCCCAGTGGGGACTCCTCTGCCGACGATCCTGGGGGTGGGATCGGGGCAGAGCCAGGACCAGATGGAGCGGCCGGGCCGTTTGCCGTACCTCGTGCGGTCGACGGGCCGGCTGCTAGCGTCGACCTCCCGGAGGGGGACGGGGACTCGGTGGAGGACGCGGGTGAAGATCTCGAGTCCATCGCCAGTGAGGCGGTGGATCTGCTCGCGGCCGCCACTGAGACCCTCCTCATTCCCGCAGAGGAACTCCGGGACTTTTTGATCCAGTGCCGGGGTCGCCGCGACCAAGCCCGTCTGGCCCTGGAAAGATGGTCCGAGCCGGGGCTGCTCGTCGCGTCCGTCCGCGCCGCCGCTAAAACCATGGCCGCAGGCGGGCCCTTATCAAAGGCTCAAGGCCTTGAGCTGCGCCGGCTCAAAAAGTTCCTCGCTGGGCTGCTGAAGGAGTGGAGGCCAACAAACGACTCCACTCCCCCCCCCACAATAGGTTAGGTAGAGGTTGCACTATGCTTTTGTCATGAAGATAACCATAGCCAGCCTCAACATCAACGGCGGCAGAGGGGCACGCCGTAGATTTGACAATTTTTCGCTCCTGCAGGAGGGGAAATATGCGGTGTGCTTCCTGCAAGAAACCCACACCGTTCCGGGAGACGAAGCCACGTGGCTCCTGGAATGGCAAGGAGAGGTCCGCATGAGCCACCTCACCGCCATTTCTAGTGGGGTGGCCATCTTGCTGGGCCCGCATTTTCAGCCGGAGATCTTGGGGGTCGAGGAGCCCGTGCCAGGCCGCTTGCTGCACGTAACGCTTCGCCTGGGGGACGTGCCGCTCCATCTCGTGAACGTGTATGCCCCTCAGCCCGGCCCGCAGCAAACGCGCTTCTTTGAAGAGGTGTCCGCTCTTCTTGGCTCCGTCGACGTCGGCGACTGCATTGTCCTCGGGGGGGATTTTAACTGCACCCTCGAGGCGAGGGACCACTCCGGTGCCCCGCAGTGCATGACGGCGATGGAGAAGTTGAGGGACCTGGTCGGGTCCTTCGACTTGGTGGACGTCTGGTGAAATCTCCACCCCGACTCCAGCGCCTTTACTTGGGTGAGGCCTGGAGTAGGATGGTCCAGAGTCGACCGCCTTTACGTGTCTCGGGCGTACGTTTCCTGCGTCCCGGCGGCCTCCATGCGGCCGGTGCCGTGTTCGGACCACCACCTGGTGTGGGCGGAGCTCGCTTCGCTCCGCACGAGGACGGGGTCCGCGTACTGGCACTTTAACAACCGGCTGCTGGAGGACGTGCGGTTCCAGGACTCGTTCCGTCGATTCTGGTCCGACTGGAGAAGGAAGCAGGGGGGCTTCCCCTCCTTGAGGCTATGGTGGGACGTGGGCAAGGCTCATGTCCGCGTCTTCTGTCAAGAGTACGCGAGGGGGTCAACCAAGAGGCGGGCGGCCAGAGTCGGGCGCCTAGAAAAAGAGGTGTCCGTAAGCAGCTCTTGACGCTGCTGGCCGACGACGGCTCTCTCGTCTCGGATCCGGAGGGCGTCAACAACAGGGTCCGTGAATATTACGGGGCTCTGTTCTCTCTGGATCCGTCCAGCGAGGAAGCGCGTAGAGTTTTGTGGGAGGACCTGCCGAAGGTCGGCCCGGAGGGCGCCGAAAATCTGGAAGCTCCGCTAAGCCTGGCGGAGCTGACCGGTGCCCTCGCCCGGCTCTCGAGGGGAAAATCCCCGGGGCTGGACGGGCTGACCGTGGAGTTCCACAGGGCGTTCTGGGACGTCCTGGGGAGCGACTACGCGCGGGTCCTGGGGGAAAGTCTGGCGACCGGGGAGATGCCCCTCTCTTGGCGCAGGGCAGTCATCATCCTGCTGCCTAAGAAGGGCGATCTCCGCCTCCTTAAGAACTGGCGCCCGGTCTCCCTCCTCAGCACGGAATACAAAATCTTCGCCAGGGCGATGTCTGCTCGCCTTGGTGCCGTGCTGGACCACATGATCCACCCCGACCAGTCATACACGGTCCCGGGCCGGACAATCCACGATAACATCCATCTGGTCCGGGACCTCATCCATTGTTCCCAGGAGGCTGGTCTGTCGGTCGCCTTCCTATCCCTCGACCAAGAGAAGGCGTTCGACAGGGTGGATCACGACTATCTGCTCGGAACTCTGCGCGCTTTCGGGTTCGGGACGCATTTCGTCGCCCGGATCCGACTTTTGTACGCCGCCGCGGAGTGTCTGATTAAGGTTAACGGGTCCTTGACGGCGCCCCTTCGCTTTAGGAGAGGGGTGCGCCAGGGATGCCCCATGTCCGGCCAGTTATATGCTGTTTGCGTGGAGCCTTACCTGCGCCTCTTGCGGACGAGGTTGACGGGACTGGCTCTGCAAGGGCCGGGCGTGGAGGTCGTCCTCTCGGCTTACGCCGATGACGTGCTCCTCGCGGTAGAGGATCCCGCTGACCTGCGGAGGATGCGTGAGTGCCAGGAGATTTACTCGGCCGTGTCCTCCGCCAGGATCAACTGGGAGAAATGTTCCGGACTCCTGGTGGGTCAGTGGCGGGTGGACTCCCTGCCGGAGGAGCTCAGGCCTTTTGCCTGGAGCACGACCCATCTCCTCTATCTGGGAGTCTACCTTAGCCCCGACGAGGGAGCCTGGCCGGCGAACTGGCAGGAGCTGGAGGCCGATGCCATCGAGTCGCTAAAAACAGCTCTGGGCCCTGACTCCGTTAGGTGCATCGAGGAGGCTCAAGCACGTGGGGAGATCCCGTCCGAACTGACCCCCGTCCGGACGGAATTCCTCATCGGCGCCAAACCCCGGAACCTCCCTCGGGGGCCGGCGCCTCACAACTTGAGCCGCCTCGGGGAAATCCCCTCCGTGCCTTTCAGTTCCCCGCGGAGGGGTTTCCTGTACGGGCTGCTCCTGCACACCCTCAACTTTGCCATCCTCGCCGGCCGTCCGGACACGCCATGGCGTACCATCTTGCCATCCGGAGGAGGCGGGGGTCCCCGATGGAGGGCACTCTACGCAGGGGTCCTCCCACTATTCATCGGGGACTTGGCCTGGAGGGTGGTGCACGGAGCAGTGCCGTGCAACAAATTTTTAAGCCGGTTCACGGACTCCCAGGCCGCCTGCAATTTCTGCGGTCTGGAGGAGTCCGTGTTCCATGTTTTTATTGAATTCACAAGGTTGCAGCCCCTGTTCCACTATTTGAAGGGGCTGCTCCTGAAATTCTGGCTGCACTTCAGTCCCACTCTCCTGATCTTTGGGTACCCTGTGCGGAGGGGAGCGGGTAGGTCTGAAGGCCTCCTTGTAGGACTGCTCCTGGGCACGGCCAATGGTGCCATCAGCCGGTCCAGGCAGCGGGCGGTCGAGGGGGTCGTTCAACCTGACTGCCTGCCTCTCTTCCGCTCTTACATCCGGTCCAGGGTGTCCTTGGAGATGGAGCACGCGGTGTCCACCGGTACGCTCGCGGCCTTCCGCGAGAGGTGGGCACCGGAGGGACTGGAGTGCATCATCACGCCCGGCAAACAAATTTTAATTTGATTTTACGTTTTTAAGTTTAATTTGTTTTAATTGCCGGTGCTTTTAGTGTCCCCCTTCCCTTTTATAGGGGGCACTGGGGAAAATTGTGATTTTAGTGCCCAAAAAAAAAAACAAAAAAAGAAAAACACAAAAAAAAAGGGGGGAAAAAAAAAAAGGGCCTTGTAAATGTCTGGAGTGTCACCCAGGTCGGGTGGCACCGTTTAATGTTTTATGTTTTGCAGGTGAACTCCAAAAAGAGTTTCATGCACAAGAAAAAAAAAAAGGGCCTTGTAAATGTCTGGAGTGTCACCCAGGTCGGGTGGCACCGTTTAATGTTTTATGTTTTGCAGGTGAACTCCAAAAAGAGTTTCATGCACAAGGAAAAAAAAAAAAGGGCCTTGTAAATGTCTGGAGTGTCACCCAGGTCGGGTGGCACCGTTTAATGTTTTATGTTTTGCAGGTGAACTCCAAAAAGAGTTTCATGCACAAGGACCAATCGTGGAGCAGTGGAGGCGTGTCCTGCACAGTTGGAGCTGTGAGCAGTGAGAGGAGCAGCTATCAACTTTTGCTCCTGCCTGGAAAGCCCTGAGACCAGCCCAGGAAAAGAAGGAAGGAAGGGGCTTCACCACCAACTTTCACCCAGAGGGAGAGGAGGAGAAAAGAAAACTTTTTAACAACTTTTTACCATTCTGCAAAGAGTTGGAGAGAGGGGGAAAAACCAACAACAAACATCCAGTGTGGAAGGAGGGAGACTCTACATTTCTACAGGTGGGTGTGGGTGCATTTCCCAAAAAGACTTTGTTATATCGGTGGGGGGAGGAAAGAAGACCACTGAGGGCCGGAACATTGCGGGGGATGTGTGTGTGTGTGTGGAAGTGTGCGTGGGGGCCTTGCTTACAACTAGGCCCCCCCCACAATTGGAACCCCCCCCAATTGCCTAGCCTGGGATAGCTGGAGCTACCAGGCTGAAGATTTTTCTTAATCACCTAATTAAACATCGTTGGGAGTGTGTGCCTGGTGGCTCTAGCTGCCCCAGGTGAAGACATTTTCTCCCCTCACCGGAAGACCAACCCAAAGACTGTGCTTGTGTGTTTTGCCATCTGGGGAGTGCACCCACCCACTGCTGCAAGGGGAGACCTGCCCTCGCAGTTCCCCCCCCACCTTCCCACCCCCCTTTCTCTTTCTCTGTTACTCTGTTTCTCCCCTCTCTCTCTGAGGCCCCTTTCTCCTAATTTAAAAAAAAAACAATTGAGACAACTGAGCAGAGGGAGCAAGGCCCCTCCCCAATTGCCAACTAGGGGAGAGGTGCCTCATTAAGGGCCCCTCTGCTCAGTTAATATACGAGGCCAATAAAGACCATTAAGGCCTGTGACTTTGGGGTGGGTGCAGCCCTTAAAGGGACCCCGTGATGGTGACCCCATCCACGCCGGTGGCAGGGCCAGCAAGGACGTATGCACAGGTGGCAACCGCTTCCACGGCACCTCCTGCGCCACCCGCTGCCCTGCCACCATTCAGATTAATCACCAAAAAACACGGGGTCAAGAGCTACACTCACCCCACAATGACCATCGAGGAGTGCGTGCGGGCGATGGCTGGGGTAGTCGGCCCCTCGGCCATTGTCGCAGCCTCCAAGATGTCTGGGAAGGCCGTGTTCTTCCTGGGGTCGGAGCGGGCGGTGTCCCTGGCCCTTGAAAAGGGGCTCACGGTGGGCGGGACGTTCCTGCCGGTGGATCCTCTCGAGGCCACCGCGCAGAGGGTCATCGTGTCAAACGTCCCGCCCTTTGTTTCCGCTGAGCTCCTCCTCCCTCACCTACACCAACTGGGGGAGGTAAGGTCGGGGATCAACCCCATACCGCTCGGCCTCAGGGAGAACAGTCTGCGCCACGTGTTCTCCTTCCGCCGCCAGCTCTTTGTCCGGCGGGCGCGGGAGGACATGATGGAAGGGCACTTTAATGTGGTGCACGAGGGGACTGCCTACCGCGTCTTCTGGACGTCGGACGGCGTGCGGTGCCATGCCTGCAGAGAGGTGGGGCACATTCGCAAGAACTGCCCCGCCTCCAAGGCCGCCAAACCACCGAAGGCGGCCAAGGCTGGCGCCGCCGCCACCCCTCCCCCTAGTTGCGTCCGCGTGCCGGGAGCCATAGGTGCGCGGGCATCGTCGGGGGCCTTTGTTTTCGGGGCCTCCGGCGGGGGGGAGGGACAGCGTCCGAACGGAAGGAAGGCGCGGGACAAGGCAAAACATCCAGAGGCGGGTCCCCTCGGTGCGCCAGACAATTTGTTTACCGCGCTCGGCCCAACCCAGTCACCGGCGAGCGCGGGGTGCCCCGAGCCCGTGCCCGAGCCCTTGAACATCACCACAGAGGGGCCCGGGCGCGGGCAAGAAAAGGAAAAGGGGGCGGCGGAGCGGGAGGCCTCGGCAGACATGGAGGTCTCCCTGCCTCCGCGCGCCCCCAGGAACAAAAGGAGGCGCGGCTCCGATGAGGCGGAGGGGGAACAACATCCCTCCGCGGAGGAGTCGGTGCCCGCCGCGTGTCCCGCGTCCCCAACCAGCGCCCCCAAGCTGCGCTGTAGGCGAGAGGAGTCTGTCCCCGGGGAGGGTGAGACAGTTGAGGCTGCCCAGCCTCTGCCTCCCGGGAATGGCGTGGAAGATCTGCCTGTCGTGGGGGGCGTGGGGATCGCGGAGGAATGCATTGCCGCCGGGCCGGGCGTCCCGGGGACTGAGGCGGGCGGGGCCGAAAAGGCCGAACCTGAGCCCGCCCAGCCAATACCCAACTTCCCCCGGGAGTCGCTCGACCCGGCAGAAAATGAAACATATGTCTATTATGACACTGTAGATGCTGGGCCGGGGGGTGGCAGCGGGGAGGGGGAGGAACACCCACCCTCGCCTCTTGCTGTGGAGCTGGAGCACTTGGAGAGCCTGGGGATTTCCTATGGCCGGGTCTCTCCTTGTTCCCCGGTTCCTGGGGCGGAGGGGGAACCCCTTCCGCTGTCATTTCCCGACCCAGCACCATTTTTAAAAGAGCCCAGTGGGGACTCCTCTGCCGATGATCCTGGGGGTGGGATCGGGGCAGAGCCAGGGCCGGTTGGAGCGGCCGGGTCATTTGCCGTACCTTGTGCGGTCGATGGGCCGGCTGCTGGCGGTCACCTCCCGGAGGAGGACTGGGACTCGGTGGGGGACGCGGGTGAAGACCTAGAGACCACCGCAAGCGAGGCGGTGGATCTGCTCGCGGCCGCCGCCGAGACCATCCTCATTCCTGCAAAGGAACTCCGGGACTTTTTGGCCCAGAGCCGGGGTCGCTGCAACCAAGCCTGACTGGCCCTGGAAAAATGGTCCGAGCCAGAGCTGATCAAGGGGTCCGTCCGCGCCGCCGTTAAAACCTTGGCCGCGGGCAGGCCATTGACAAAGGCGCAACACCTTGAGCTGCGCGAGCTCGAGGGACTCCTCGCTGGGCTGCGGAGGGAGCGGAGTTCAACAAAAGACTCCGCTCCCTCCCCCACAATAGGTTAAGGTAGAGGTTGCACTATGCTTTTGCCATGAAGATAACCATAGCCAGCCTCAACATCAACGGCGGCAGAGGGGCACGCCGTAGATTTGACAATTTTTCGCTCCTGCGGGAGGGGAAATATGCGGTGTGCTTCCTGCAAGAAACCCACACCGTTCCGGGAGACGAAGTCACGTGGCTCCTGGAATGGCAAGGAGAGGTCCGCATGAGCCACCTCACCGCCATTTCTAGTGGGGTGGCCATCTTGCTGGGCCCGCATTTTCAGCCGGAGATCTTGGGGGTCGAGGAGCCCGTGCCAGGCCGCTTGCTGCACGTAACGCTTCGCCTGGGGGACGTGCCGCTCCATCTCGTGAACGTGTACGCCCCTCAGCCCGGCCCGCAGCAAACGCGCTTCTTTGAAGAGGTGTCCGCTCTTCTTGGCTCCGTCGACGTCGGCGACTGCATTGTCCTCGGGGGGGATTTTAACTGCACCCTCGAGGCGAGGGACCGCTCCGGTGCCCCGCAGTGCATGACGGCGATGGAGAAGTTGAGGGACCTGGTCGGGTCCTTCGACTTGGTGGACGTCTGGCGAAATCTCCACCCCGACTCCAGCGCCTTTACTTGGGTGAGGCCTGGAGTTGGATGGTCTAGAGTCGACCGCCTTTACGTGTCTCGGGCGTACGTTTCCTGCGTCCCGGCGGCCTCCATGCGGCCGGTGCCGTGTTCGGACCACCACCTGGTGTGGGCGGAGCTCGCTTCGCTCCGCGCGAGGACGGGGTCCGCGTACTGGCACTTTAACAACCGGCTGCTGGAGGACGTGCGGTTCCAGGACTCGTTCCGTCGATTCTGGTCCGACTGGAGAAGGAAGCAGGGGGGCTTCCCCTCCTTGAGGCTATGGTGGGACGTGGGCAAGGCTCACGTCCGCGTCTTCTGTCAAGAGTACGCGAGGGGGTCAACCAAGAGGCGGGCGGCCAGAGTCGGGCGCCTAGAAAAAGAGGTGCTCGACCTGGAAGCCCGTCTCGGTCAAGTCGTCCAGGACCCGGTCCTGCGGACGGTGTACGAAGCGAAGAAGGCCGCGCTGAAGGACCTGCAGCTCGTCGGGTCCCGAGGCGCGTTCGTGAGGTCGCGGATCCGGTTCCTGCGGGATCTGGACCGCGGCTCCCCCTTCTTCTACTCGCTGGAAAAAAGGCAGAGTGTCCGTAAGCAGCTCTTGACGCTGCTGGCCGACGACGGCTCTCTCGTCTCGGATCCGGAGGGCGTCAACAACAGGGCCCGTGAATATTATGGGGCTCTGTTCTCTCCGGATCCGTCCAGTGAGGAAGCGCGTAGAGTTTTGTGGGAGGACCTGCCGAAGGTCAGCCCGGAGGGCGCCGAAAATCTGGAAGCTCCGCTAAGCCTGGCGGAGCTGACCGGTGCCCTCGCCCGGCTCTCGAGGGGAAAATCCCCGGGGCTGGACGGGCTGACCGTGGAGTTCCACAGGGCGTTCTGCGACGTCCTGGGGAGCGACTACGCGCGGGTCCTGGGGGAAAGTCTGGCGACCGGGGAGATGCCCCTCTCTTGGCGCAGGGCAGTCGTCGTCCTGCTGCCTAAGAAGGGCGATCTCCGCCTCCTTAAGAACTGGCGCCCGGTCTCCCTCCTCAGCACGGACTACAAAATCTTCGCCAGGGCGATGTCTGCTCGCCTTGGTGCCGTGCTGGACCACATGATCCACCCCGACCAGTCTTACACGGTCCCGGGCCGGACAATCCACGATAACATTCATCTGGTCCGGGACCTCATCCATTGTTCCCAGGAGGCTGGTCTGTCGGTCGCCTTCCTATCCCTCGACCAAGAGAAGGCGTTCGACAGGGTGGATCACGACTATCTGCTCGGAACTCTGCGCGCTTTCGGGTTCGGGACGCATTTCGTCGCCCGGATCCGACTTTTGTACGCCGCCGCGGAGTGTCTGATTAAGGTTAACGGGTCCTTGACGGCGCCCCTTCGCTTTAGGAGAGGGGTGCGCCAGGGATGCCCCATGTCCGGCCAGTTATACGCCGTTTGCGTGGAGCCTTTCCTGCGCCTCTTGCGGACGAGGTTGACGGGACTGGCTCTGCAAGGGCCGGGCGTGGAGGTCGTCCTCTCGGCTTACGCCGATGACGTGCTCCTCGCGGTAGAGGATCCCGCTGACCTGCGGAGGATGCGTGAGTGCCAGGAGATTTACTCGGCCGCGTCCTCCGCCAGGATCAACTGGGAGAAATGTTCCGGACTCCTGGTGGGTCAGTGGCGGGTGGACTCCCTGCCGGAGGAGCTCAGGCCTTTTGCCTGGAGCACGACCCATCTCCTCTATCTGGGAGTCTACTTTAGCCCCGACGAGGGAGCCTGGCCGGCGAACTGGCAGGAGCTGGAGGCCAAGGTCGCCGCTCGCCTAGGGCGCTGGACAGGACTGCTCCGAGTGGTGTCCTACAGGGGTCGAGCGCAAGTCATAAACCAGCTGGTGGCCGCAATGTTGTGGTACCGGCTGGTCACTTTGACCCCTCCCCCTGTGTTTGTTGCCAAGATACAGAAGAAGCTGGTGGACTTCTTCTGGAACAACAGGAAGCACTGGGTCTCTGCCGCGGTCTTGAGTCTCCCGCTTGAGGAGGGCGGTCAGTCGTTGGTGTGCGTCAGCGCCCAGCTCGCGACTTTCCGTCTTCAGACCCTGCAGAGATACCTTTACGTCGAGCCCCCTCCTAGGTGGTGTGCTCTGGCGAGGTATTTCTTCCGCCAGCAGCGCGATCTCAATTATGACACGCAGCTCCTGTTTGTGAACTTGGGGGGTGCCAGGACCGCCCTCCGGGAGCTGCCTGTCTTTTACAGGGAACTCATCAGGGTCTGGAACAAAGTCTCCACCAAGCGCAGCTCTCCGCCGGCTGGAGTGGCGGCCGTCCTGCAGGAACCGCTGCTCGGGAATCCGTACCTCCACGGCCGAGGTTTTATGTGGCGGTCGGAAGAGAGGGCTGTGGCTGGTAAGGTGACCAGGGTCAGGGACCTGCTCGATGGCGGAGGAGCGGGCTGGATGGCGCCAGACACGCTGGCGCGGCGCCTAAACTCTGCCAACGTCCGCCATGCGGCCGATGCCATCGAGTCGCTAAAAACAGCTCTGGGCCCTGACTCCGTTAGGTGCATCGAGGAGGCTCAAGCACGTGGGGAGATCCCGTCCGAACTGACCCCCGTCCGGACGGAATTCCTCATCGGCGCCAAACCCCGGAACCTCCCTCGGGGGCCGGCGCCTCACAACTTGAGCCGCCTCGGGGAAATCCCCTCCGTGCCTTTCAGTTCCGCGCGGAGGGGTTTCCTGTACGGGCTGCTCCTGCACACCCTCAACTTTGCCATCCTCGCCGGCCATCCGGACACGCCATGGCGTACCATCTTGCCGTCCGGAGGAGGCGGGGGTCCCCGATGGAGGGCACTCTACGCAGGAGTCCTCCCACTATTCATCGGGGACTTGGCCTGGAGGGTGGTGCACGGAGCAGTGCCGTGCAATAAATTTTTAAGCCGGTTCACGGACTCCCAGGCCGCCTGCAATTTCTGCGGTCTGGAGGAGTCCGTGTTCCATGTTTTTATTGAGTGCACGAGGTTGCAGCCCCTGTTCCATTATTTGAAGGGGCTGCTCCTGAAATTCTGGCTGCACTTCAGTCCCACTCTCCTGATCTTTTTGGCACCCTGTGCGGAGGGGAGCGGGTAGGTCCGAAGGCCTCCTCGTAGGACTGCTCCTGGGCACGGCCAAGGGTGCCATCAGCCGGTCCAGGCAGCGGGCGGTCGAGGGGGTCGTTCAACCTGACTGCCTGCCTCTCTTCCGCTCTTACATCCGGTCCAGGGTGTCCTTGGAGATGGAGCACGCGGTGTCCACCGGTACGCTCGCGGCCTTCCGCGAGAGGTGGGCACCGGAGGGACTGGAGTGCATCATCACGCCCGGCAACCAAATTTTAATTTGATTTTACGTTTTTAAGTTTAATTTGTTTTAATTGCCGGTGCTTTTAGTGTCCCCCTTCCCTTTTATAGGGGGCACTGGGGAAAATTGTGATTTTAGTGCCCAAAAAAAGAAAAACATTGAAAAACAAAAAAAAAAGGGGGGAAAAAAAAAAGGGCCTTGTAAATGTCTGGAGTGTCACCCAGGTCGGGTGGCACCGTTTAATGTTTTATGTTTTTGCAGGTGAACTCCAAAAAGAGTTTCATGCACAAGGACCAATCGTGGAGCAGTGGAGGCGTGTCCTGCACAGTTGGAGCTGTGAGCAGTGAGAGGAGCAGCTATCAACTTTTGCTCCTGTCTGGAAAGCCCTGAGACCAGCCCAGGAAAAGAAGGAAGGAAGGGGCTTCACCACCAACTTTCACCCAGAGGGAGAGGAGGAGAAAAGAAAACTTTTTAACAACTTTTTACCATTCTGCAAAGAGTTGGAGAGAGGGGGAAAAACCAACAACAAACATCCAGTGTGGAAGGAGGGAGACTCTACATTTCTACAGGTGGGTGTGGATGCATTTCCCAAAAAGACTTTGTTATATCGGTGGGGGGAGGAAAGAAGACCACTGAGGGCCGGAAAATCGCGGAGGGTGTGTGTGTGTGGAAGTGTGTGTGGGGGCCTTGCTTACAACTAGGCCCCCCCCACAATTGGAACCCCCCCCCCCCCAATTGCCTAGCCTGGGATAGCTGGAGCTACCAGGCTGAAGATTTTTCTTAATCACCTAATTAAACATCGTTGGGAGTGTGTGCCTGGTGGCTCTAGCTGCCCCAGGTGAAGACATCTTCTCCCCTCACCTGAAGACCACCCCAAAGACTTTGTGTTTTGCCATCTGGGATTGCACCCACCCACAGCTGCGAGGGGAGACCTGCCCTCGCAGTTTCCCCCCCCTCTCTCTTTCTCTGTTACTCTGTTTCTCCCCTCTCTCTCTGAGGCCCTTTTCTCCCAAATTAATTTAAAAAAAAACAATTAAGACAACTGAGCAGAGGGAGCAAGGCCCCTCCCCAATTGCCAACTAGGGGAGAGGTGCCTCATTAAGAGCTCCTCTGCTCAGTCAAATCAAACGAGGCCAATCAAGACCATTAAGGCCTGTGACTTTGGAGTGGGTGTAGCCCTTAAAGGGACCCGTGATGGCGACCCCATCCACGCCGGTGGCAGGGCCAGCGAAGACGTATGCGCAGGTGGCAACCGCTTCCACGGCACCTCCTGCGCCACCCGCTGCCCTGCCACCTTTCAGATTAATGACCAGAAAACACGGGGTCAAGAGCTACACTCACCCCACAATGAGCATTGAGGAGTGCGTGCGGGCGATGGCTGGGGTGGTCGGCCCCTCGGCTATTGTCGCAGCCTCCAAGATGTCTGGGAAGGCCGTGTTCTTCCTGGGGTCGGAGCGGGCGGTGTCCCTGGCCCTCGAAAAGGGGCTCACGGTGGGCGGGACGTTCCTGCCGGTGGACCCTCTCGAGGCCACCGCGCAGAGGGTCATCATATCGAACGTCCCGCCCTTTGTTCCCGCTGAGCTCCTCCTCCCTCACCTACACCAACTGGGGGAGGTAAGGTCAGGGATCAACCCCATACCGCTCGGCCTCAGGGAGAGCAGCCTGCGCCACGTGTTCTCCTTCCGCCGCCAGCTCTTTGTCCGGCTGGCGCGGGAGGAGACGACGGAGGGGTCTTTTAATGTGGTGCACGAGGGGACTGCCTACCGCGTCTTCTGGACGTCGGACGGCGTGCGGTGCCATGCCTGCAGAGAGGTGGGGCACATTCGCAAGAACTGTCCCGCCTCCAAGGCCGCCAAACCACTGAAGGCGGCCAAGGCTGGCGCCGCCGCCACCCCTCCCCCTAGTTGCGTCCGCGTGCCGGGAGCCATAGGTGCGCGGGCATCGTCGGAGGCCTTTGTTTTCGGGGCCTCCGGCGGGGGGGAGGGAGAGCGTCCGAACGGAAGGAAGGCGCGGGACAAGGCAAAACATCCAGAGGCGGGTCCCCTCGGCGCGCCAGACAATTTGTTTACCGCGCTCGGCCCAACCCAGTCACCGGCGAGCGCGGGGTGCCCCGAGCCCGTGCCCGAGCCCTTGAACAACACCACAGAGGGGCCCGGGCGCGGGCAAGAAAAGGAAAAGGGGGGGGCGGAGCGGGAGGCCTCGGCAGACATGGAGGTCTCCCTGCCTCCGCGCGCCCCCAGGAACAAAAGGAGGCACGGCTCCGATGAGGCGGAGGGGGAACAACATCCCTCCGCGGAGGAGTCGGTGCCCGCCGCGTGTCCCGCGTCCCCAACCAGCGCCCCCAAGCTGCGCTGTAGGCGAGAGGAGTCTGTCCCCGGGGAGGGTGAGACAGTCGAGGCTGCCCAGCCTCTGCCTCCCGGGGATGGCGTGGAAGATCTGCCTGTCGTGGGGGGCGTGGGGATCGCGGAGGAATGCATTGCCGCCGGGTCGGGCGTCCCGGGGACTGAGGCGGGCGGGGCCGAAAAGGCCGAACCTGAGCCCGCCCAGCCAATACCCAACTTCCCCCGGGAGTCGCTCGACCCGGCAGAAACACAAATGAGTGATTTTAATGAAACTGTAGATGCTGGGCCGGGGGGTGGCAGCGGGGAGGGGGAGAAACACCCACCCTCGCCCCTTACTTTGGAGCTGGTGCACTTGGGGAGCCTGGGGATTTCCTATGGCCGGGTCTCTCCTTGTTCCCCGGTTCCTGGGGCGGAGGGGGAACCCCTTCCGCTGTCATTTCCCGACCCAGCACCATTTTTAAAAGAGCCCAGTGGGGACTCCTCTGCCGACGATCCTGGGGGTGGGATCGGGGCAGAGCCAGGGCCGGTTGGAGCGGCCGGTTCATTTGCCGTACCTTGTGCGGTCGATGGGCCGGCTGCTGGCGGTCACCTCCCGGAGGAGGACGGGGACTCGGTGGGGGACGCGGGTGAAGACCTAGAGACCACCGCCAGCGAGGCCGATGCCATCGAGTCGCTAAAAACAGCTCTGGGCCCTGACTCCGTTAGGTGCATCGAGGAGGCTCAAGCACGTGGGGAGATCCCGTCCGAACTGACCCCCGTCCGGACGGAATTCCTCATCGGCGCCAAACCCCGGAACCTCCCTCGGGGGCCGGCGCCTCACAACTTGAGCCGCCTCGGGGAAATCCCCTCCGTGCCTTTCAGTTCCGAGCGGAGGGGTTTCCTGTACGGGCTGCTCCTGCACACCCTCAACTTTGCCATCCTCGCCGGCCGTCCGGACACGCCATGGCGTACCATCTTGCCATCCGGAGGAGGCGGGGGTCCCCGATGGAGGGCACTCTACGCAGGGGTCCTCCCACTATTCATCGGGGATTTGGCCTGGAGGGTGGTGCACGGAGCAGTGCCGTGCAACAAATTTTTAAGCCGGTTCACGGACTCTCAGGCCGCCTGCAATTTCTGCGGTCTGGAAGAGTCCGTGTTCCATGTTTTTATGGAATGCACAAGGTTGCAGCCCCTGTTTTATTATTTGAAGGGACTGCTCCTGAAATTCTGGCTGCACTTCAGTCCCACTCTCCTGATCTTTGGGCACCCTGTGCGGAGGGGAGCGGGTAGGTCCGAGGGCCTCCTCGTAGGACTGCTCCTGGGCACGGCCAAGGGTGCCATCAGCCGGTCCAGGCAGCGGGCGGTCAAGGGGGTCGTTCAACCTGACTGCCTGCCTCTCTTCCGCTCTTACATCCGGTCCAGGGTGTCCTTGGAGATGGAGCACGCGGTGTCCACCGGTACGCTCGCGGCCTTCCGCGAGAGGTGGGCACCGGAGGGACTGGAGTGCATCATCACGCCCGGCAACCAAATTTTAATTTGATTTTACGTTTTAAAGTTTAATTTGTTTTAATTGCCGGTGCTTTTAGTGTCCCCCTTCCCTTTTATAGGGGGCACTGGGGAAAATTGTGATTTTAGTGCCCAAAAAAAAACCAAAAAAAAGAAAAACACAAAAAAAAACCCCAAAAAAACGGGGGAAAAAAAAAGGGCCTTGTAAATGTCTGGAGTGTCACCCAGGTTGGGTGGCACTGTTGAATGTTTTTTTTGTTTTGCAGATGAACTCCAAAAAGAGTTTCATGCACAAGGACCCCCAGGACCTCCCTCTGCACCTCAGCATGTTGTAATTTCTCCCCATTCAAATAATATTCCCTTTTACTGTTTTTTTTCCCAAGGTGGATGACTTCACACTTTCCGACATTGTATTCCATCTGCCAAACCTTCGCCCATTCGCTTAACCTATCCAAATCTCTTTGCAGCCTCTCTGTGTCCTCGACACAACCCGCTTTCCCACTAATCTTGGAGTCATCTGCAAATTTTGTTACACTACCTGCTATCTGTATAGGCCCAACCTGCTCAACCTTTCTTCATAAGTCAACACCTTCATCTCAGGAAGTCAATCCCTTCATGTTTCCGCATTATTAGTCCAGGCCTCTGGATTACTAGTCTCGCACCAAATTAAGCAACTCTCCAGCGATCAGCAACAGTGATATCATCAAGCAGGCTAAGCAACCAGTCACATTGAAGAATGCTCACAGACAGCAAACCAGAAACTAAAATGCACAGATTATAATTTACAGATCATGGGCTAGAAGCGTCTCCCGTTAGCGCCCCCGGGGGGTGCTCACGGGCCGCAAATGCCTTACCGCCCAGGCGCGGCACTGGCAATGAAACCCACAGGAGATTTAGCGGTGGCCGGAGATCATGACGCCATCGCCACGCACATCGCCCCCTTAGCGGCCCGGCCCCGAAATTCACTTTTGTCCGGTGCAGCAGTGTCGGGCGAAAGCACCGACGGCTGCAGGAGGCGCTGCTTGGCCGGCCGGCCGCTAACGGGCAAAAATTAGAGGCAAGGTGGCCGATGAAAATTAGAAATAAAAACTTACCTTACTTTTTCCGCTGATGATCCGGTTTCTTCGCGGGGTTCTGGCCGCAATCGCTCAGCCCGCCACTCTGCTTGAGTGGCTGGGCTGATCGCGCGGCACTCCCATTCCATAATGGTCCTGGTTGCTCCCTTGTTCATTTGCAGAGTCGTCAGTGTGAGCCCTTCCTCTTAAGTCAGGGATGAGCTCCTTGGACACGGCAGTGTTCTACAGCCCAGTATGTACGGCTCAAGTGCTGTACGGCCCAGTGTGCAGTGCTGTACAGCTCAGTGTGTATGGCCCAGTGCTGTATGGCCCAGTGTGCAATGCTGTATGGCCCAGTGTGTACGTCCCAGTGTGCAGTGCTGTACGGCCCAGTATGTACGGCCCAGTGTGCAGTGCTGTACGGCCCAGTGTGTATGGCCCAGTGTGCAGCGCTGTACGGCCCAGTGTGTACGGCCCAGTGTGTACGGCCCAGTGTCAGTGCTGTACGGCCCAGTGTGTTCGGCCCAGTGTGCAGTGCTGTACGGCCCAGTGTGCAGTGCTGTACGGCCCAGTGTGCAGCACTGTACAGCCCAGTGTGTACGGTCCAGCATGTGCAGCCCAGTGTGCAGTGCTGTACGGCCCAGTGTGCAGTGCTGTACAGCCCAGTGTGTACGGCCCAGTGTGCAGTGCTGTACGGCCCAGTGTGCAGTGCTGTACAGCCCAGTGTGTACGGCCCAGTGTGCAGTGCTGTACGGCCCAGTGTGCAGTGCTGTACGGCCCAGTGTCTACGGCCCAGTGTGCAGTGCTGTACGGCCCAGTGTGTACAGCCCAGTGTGCAGTGCTGTACGGCCCAGTGTGTCCGGCCCAGTGTGCAGCTCTGTACGGCCCAGTGTGCAACACTGCTGAGGCGACCGCCCCATTAATGCCCCAAGAAGGAAGTGGCGATCTAATCTCAGTTTATCAATGAGAAAGTGAATCTAATACCAGAAATTAGAATGATGTCACTTGCTTTTAATCACATTTTCTCGGGTTTATTTGTAAGTTGCATCGCTTTTCACATTGCGTGACACTATCCCAAAGCCGGGTACCATTTGTGGTGGATTGTGGGACTGTTGCACAAATTGTGTCAGGATCAAGATGGATTCACTACATGAGGTACATTTTCTTCCGGTTACAATGTGAGTATAAAGTGAGGAAACCTGCTCTTTATTCACCCTGACCTTTGTGCTAACATTAGGGAACGGAGGATTTGATGAGTTGAATTATATAGCTACGACAGGCAAGGTAAAAACAAATTGTGGAGTTGCCTTTTTCTCTGTTTCTCAAAAGACTTGCAGTAATGGTTGAATTTTCTCACTAGTTTCTTCTCAAAAAAATACCCTTGCATATCAGTGGATCAAGATAGCCTCCCCAGAGGGAGAGGGACAATTCAATCATCCGTCTTTAGACACTTTCTGCAGTTTTTAAGTTTGCCCACCTTCAATTTATCCAGAACATCTTCCGAGCTTTAATGGTCTTTCACTTTGAGCTGCAACATTACTTTGAATAATGTTTGAGGATATAATCATCCAATAGGAGTCAATGGCGATTTCACATCTCTCCTCTTTGAAATATTGGATTCTGCTTCATAAAAGCAGTGATGGGAAAGAAAGAAAATACCCAGTCCAAATTGTATCATTGCAGCTAACAAGATAGCCTTGACTCAGATCCGTTGTATGTTTCACTGAAGCTAATAACATATAGCTACATAGCGACGCTACAAATGAATCCCTTTGAGATTGAATCAATTGGCACTGGGAGTCCACAAAGTACATCTTTGTTGCTGTGAGTTTAGTTAAAATTGAGCTTGTTGTCCATCAATGAATCATCACACAGTTTAAAATGGACAGGGCCTTGGCATATGAAATTAAAAAAAACATGCTGAGGGAGCTGGCCTGACACCATTTTATATCTGGCTTTTATCTGAGTCATGTCAGCTTCTTGATACCTGAAATTCTGATTGGGCCCAGGCCAGAATATACCATGAGTAGACCATGGGTACATCATGGGTACACCATGGGTACACTATGGGTACACCATGGGTATACCATGGGTACACCATGGGTACACTATGGGTACACTATGAGTACACTATGGGTACACCATGAGTACACCATGGGTACACTATGGGTACACTGTGGGTACACTATGGGTACACCATGGGTACACTATGAGTACACCTTGGGTACACTATGGGTACACTGGGGGTACACTATGGTTACACCATGAGTACACCATGGGTACACCATTAGTACACTATGAATACACCTTGGGTACACTATGGGTACACTGTGGGTACACTATGGGTGCACTATGGATACATTATGAGTAAACCATGGGTACACCATGGGTACACTATGGGTACACTATGAGTACACCATGGGTACACTATTGGTACACTATGGGTACACTATGTGTACAGTATGAGTACACCATGAGTAGACCATGGGTACACCAGGGAACCATTATGAGTATACTATGGGTACACCATGGGTACACTATGGGTACACTGGGGAACACCATGGCTACACCAGGGAAACACTATGAAAACATCATGGGTACACCATGGGTACACCATACACCAGAAAGTCCGAGCTCGGGCGCTATTGTCGGCTTGCTTCCACCCACCTCCTTCAAAGGAATGTTTCTGGGAGTTCCCAAGTTACCTTGGGAGCTCTACCCCTGCTATAAACTGAAAAGTCTCTTAAGTGAACCAGCTGTGTTTTTACAATACTCTGGCAGCTCACATGTTTCTGGTGCCAGCTCACAAGTTACCAAACGTATTGACTGTCACAATTTGCTGTGGGATTTGAACTGCTTTTCTAGTTGGGTTGCTAGTCCTGAAGCATAACCACTACACTACTCCCCTTGACTAATCCTATATCTTGAAGACAACTAGAAACACCCATGAGGTTAGACCAACCTAAAGTTTAAATTGAAAGGTTCTGTAGGTGGTAAGTAGAGATCCTGTGGGTAAAGTTTACAACCTTTTCATTCAAATGTTTAGGCCAACGTGTGCAGTATTGCGCTTCAGAGTGCATGCAATGATGCACTTCCTCCATTAACCATTTGCATAAACAATTTGGAGTCTGGAATCCGAAGTACAATTTCAAAGTTTGCGGATGACACAAAATTGGGGATATAGTTAATATGGAGGGAAAATGCAACAAAATACAAAACATTAATAAACTTGCAGAATGGGCGTGCAATTGGCAAATGAATTTCAATATAGATCAGTGTGTGGTGGTGCATTTTGGCAGCAAGAATAAGGAGGCCACATACCCCATGGAAAATAAGAGTCTAAATGGGGGAGAGGAGCAAAGGGATCTAGGGGTACAGATACACAAATCACTAAAAGTAGCAACACAGGTTAATAAAAAAAACAATGGGGTTCATTTCTAGAGAAATAGAATTGAAAAGCAGAGAAGTTATGTTAAACTTATGTAGAACCTTGGTTAGACCACACTTGAAGTACTGTGCACAGTTCTGGTCTCCATATTACAAAAAGGATATTGAAGCATCAGAGAAGGTGCAAATAAATGATTCCAGAACTGAGAGGTAACACCTATCAGGAAAGAATGATCAAGCTGGGCTCTTTTCTCTCAGAATGAGAAGACAGGGGGTAACCTCACAGAGATCTTTAAGATTATAAAAGGGTTTGATAGAGTAGCCTTAGAGAAGATGTTTCCACTTGTGGGGAAGACCAAATCTACAGACCATATATACAAGACGATCACTAATAAATGCAATAGAGAATTGAAGAGCAACTTCTTTATCCACAGAGTGGTTAGAATGTGGAACTCACAGCCACATGGAGTAATTGCTATGAATAGCACAGATACATTTATGGGGAAGTCAGTTAAACATATGAGGGAGAAAGGAATAGAAAGATATGTTGCAAAAGCAAAATACCGCGAATGCTGGAAATCTGAAATAAAAACAGAAAATGCTGGAAATACTCAGCAGGTCAGGCAGCCTTTGTGGAGAGAGAAACAGAGTTAATGTTTCAGATCGATGACCCTTCGTCAGAACGATATGTTGATGGGGTTAGATAAAGTAAGGTGAGAGGAGGCTTATATGTAACATAAATACCAGCGTGGATCACTTGGAGTGAATGGCCTGTATCTGTGCTGTACATTCTATCTAGGTCATTTAAATTACCGTCGATTTCAAAGTTGCCGGTTATAGCATCTTAAGCATTCCCCTTATTTCAGACAGAAATATCTGTACTTGTTCACTGTGCGCAACTCGATAAGGTGTACTGAATGCAAGAACAAATATAAGTAAATACCGCGTTAATATTCAATTACCTTTTGTGTACTTTAAAACCTTCTAATCCCCTCCAAGTGATGTGGGGTTATAGCTTGCACTAAGCACTGACTGCAGTTTAAATAAAGCTACCCATCAGATTTAGGCTGCAAACAACTGGGCAAAAGGTCTGCTGGTCAGCTTGCTTTGACTATTACACAGCACTTGAGAGGAAGGGGACAAAATTCAGCCTCCCAAAAACGCCACTTACTGCCAGAAAGTGACAGCCAGGTGGCGGAGTCGAGCGACCGCCGACTTCCGGTCCAACGATTGAAACTCACCGCGGGGATTTTTCTGGTGCTCCCTATTGTGTTCCTAACACAGATGAAACTGCACACAGGGCGGTTAAAGTAACAGTGACCTCAGTCTTTATTAAGACACTCCAGAGTGAGGAACAGGTATTAGGGGCCGGCTTATATACAGTACTCCCAAGAGATGCTGGGATCCCTTGGGTCTACAGGGCATGCTCTCCCTGGTGGCAGAACATGGGAGTGCATGCTTTACAGATACACAACATCATTCCCCCCCCAAAGTCAAAGAGAAAATTATTTACAAGGTGAGGCGGTCGGGAGCCTTTCTTTCCCTGGTGGGCCGCCTCGATACAAATGTCTGGGCTGGCGTGTTGTTGGCCCTGCAGACTGCTGGGTGAGCCTGGCCTTGCTGGGCTGTTGGGCGTGATGGGTTCAATTTCCTGGTCCGGGGTGGTGTCGTTGATCCTTTGGGTGTGTGTTGTGGGTTCGAAAAAGGTGGTGTCTGCTGTGGGTTATTCAGGGCAGTCTGTGAACCTCAGCCTCGTTTGGTCCAGGTGCTTTCTGCAAATTTGTCCATTGTCTAGTTTGACTACAAAAACCCTACTCCCTTCTTTAGCTATCACTGTGCCCGCGATCCACTTGGGACCATGTCCATAGTTTAGCACAGGGTCATTCAGATCAATTTCCCGTGGCACAGTGGCGCGACCATCGTTTACATTTTGTTGCTGCCGCCTGCTCTCTACCTCATCATGCAGGTTGGGGTGAACCAGCGAGAGGCTGGTTTTAAGTGTCCTTTTCATGAGTAGCTCAGCCGGGGTCACCTCTGTGAACGAGTGGGGTCTCGTGCGATAGCTGAGCAGTACTCCGGACAGGCGGGTTTGGAGTGAACCTTCTGTGACTCGTTTAAGGCATTGTTTGATGGTTTGTACTGCCCGCTCTGCCTGCCCTTTGGAGGCTGGTTTAAACGGGGCCGAGGTGACATGTTTGATCCCATTGCGGGTCATGAATTCTTTAAATTCGGCACTGGTGAAACATGGCCCGTTGTCACTGACCAATGTGTCAGGCAGGCCGTGGGTGGCAAACATGGCCCTCAGGTTTTCAGTGGTGGCGGTGGCGGTGCTTCCCGACATTATTTCACATTCAATCCATTTTGAAAAATCATCCACCAGCACCAGGAACATTTTACCAAGAAACGGGCCCGCATAGTCGACATGGATCCTCGACCATGGTCTGGAGGGTCAGGACCACAAACTTAGTGGTGCCGTTCTGGGCGTGTTGCTCAACTGAGCACACAAGCTGCATTGCCCTACACAGGACTCTAAGTCAGAGTTGATACCGGGCCACCACACGTGGGATTTGGCTATCACTTTTATCATTACTATACCTGGGTGTGTGCTGTGGAGATCCGAGATGAACGTCTCACTGCCCTTTTTGGTTAGCACTACGCAGTTACCCAACAACAGGCAGTCTGCCTGAATGGATAGCTCATCCTTTCGCCACTGGAACGGCTTGATTAGCTCTTGCATTTCAACGGGGATGCTGGCCCAGCTCTCATGCAGTACACAGTTTTTTACTAGGGACAGTAGAGGATCTTGGCTGGTCCAAGTCCTAATCTGGCGGGCCGTGACAGGTGATTTATCATTTTCAAAAGCTTCCATGACCATCAACAAGTTTGTAGGCTGCACCATTTCCACCCCAGTGGTGGGCAATGGTAGCCGACTGAGAGCAGCCACACAGTTCTCGGTGCCTGGCCTGTGGCGGATGGTATAGTTATACACTGATAGCATGAGTGCCCACCTTTGTATGCGGGCTGAGGCATTAGTATTTATCCCCTTGTTTTCAGCGAACAGGGATGTGAGGGGCTTGTGATCGGTTTCCAGCTCAAATTTGAGGCCAAACAGGAACTGATGCATTTTCTTTACACCGAACACACATGCTAATGCCTCTTTCTCAATCATGCTGTAGGCCGTCTCAGCCTTAGACAAGCTCCTGGAGGCATAGGCGACAGGTTGCAACTTCCCCTCAACGTTAGCTTGTTGTAATACACACCTGACTCCGTACAGCGACGCATCACATGCTAGCACAATTCTTTTGCATGGGTTATACAATACAAGCAGCTTGTTGGAGCATAAAATGTTTCTGGCTTTCTCAAAAGCAATTACTTGTTTTTTTCCCCATACCCGGTTGTCACCTTTATGCAATAACACATATCGGGGCTCTAAGAGGGTGCTTAACTCCGGTAGGAAGTTATCAAAATAGTTGAGGAATCCCAGGAATGACAGCAGCTCCATGATATTCTGAGGCCTGGGCGCATTCCTGATAGCCTCTGTCTTGGCACCTGTGGGCCGAATGCCGTCCGCCGTGATCTTTCTCCCCAAAAACTCCACTTCTGTTGCCATGAAGACGCATTTCGAACTCTTCAGCCGCAGCTCTACGCGATCCAGTCGCTGGAGGACCTCCTGCAGGTTTTGTAGGTGCTCGACGGTGTCCCGACCCGTGACCAATATGTCGTCCTAAAAAATCACCATGCTTGGTACCAACTTGAGTAGACTCTCCATGTTTCTCTGGAAGATCACTGCAGCTGACTGAATTCCAAACAGGCATCTGCTGTAGATGAACAGAGCCTTGTGCGTGTTGACGCAGGTGAAGCCCTTCGAAGACTCCTTCAGCTCCTGCGTCATGTAGGCCGAAGTCAGGTCGAGCTTGGTGAACGTCTTGCTTCCTGCCAGCATCGCAAATAGGTCGTCTGCCTTAGGTAGTGGGTATTGGTCCTGTAGCGCGAAACGATTACAATCGTTGCAAATCCTGACCGTGTCATCACTTTTGAGTACTGGAACAATCAGGCTGGCCCACTCGCTGAATTCCACTGGGGAGATGGTGCCCTCGCGTTGCAGCCTGTCCAGCTCGATTTCCACTCTCTCCCTCATCATGTGAGGTACCGCTCGAGCCTTGTGGTGAATGGGTCGTGCCTCTGGGACCAAGTGGATCCGCACCTTCGCCCCAGAAAAGTTTCCAATGCCTAGCTCAAAAAGGGAAGGAAATTTGTTACGAATCTGGGTACATGAGGCCTCATTGACATGTGATAGTACTCGGATGTCATCCCAGTTCTAGCGGATTTTGCCCAGCCAGCTCCTTCCAAGCAGTGTAGGGTCATCGCCCGGGACAATCCAGAGAGGCAGTTCGTGCACCGTGCCCTCGTAGGTGACCTTGACCATGGCGCTGCCCAGGACAGTGATGAGCTCTTTGGTGTACGTTCTCAGTTTGGTGTGGATGGGGTTCAGGGCTGGTCTGAGTGCCTTGTTGCACCACAGTCTCTCAAACATCTTTTTACTCATGATGGATTGGCTAGCACCAGTGTCCAGTTCCATGGCTACGGGTAAGCCATTCAATTTTACATTTAGCATTATAGGTGGACATTTCATCGAAAATGTGTGCACCCCGTGTACTTCAGCATCTGCCTCCTCTCTCTGAGGCTCGAAATTGCTTTGATCCACCATGAACTGAGCTTCCTCTGCCACGTGGTGGTTAGCAGGTTTTGCAGAGCTTGCAGCTTGTCTGCAAGCTCGTTGGAGGTGTCCCATTGTTCCACAGCTCTTGCAAACATACCCTTTGAAGGGGCATGAATAAGCTGAATGGAAACCTCCACAACGGCAACAAGGTGTGAATTGCCTTGTATTCATCCTTTGTTGCGGACTCTGAGTCATCTGGGTCACCTGAGGCCTGCTGGCAGTTGCAGACTCGTGGTTTCTGCCCTGTACTTTTCTGCTCGCAAACACAGTTCCAGTTAATTTATGAACATTGCTAGCACTTGTGTGCTGAGAGATTTGTTTGGTGTTATCACTGTTGCACATAAACACCTGTGCTATTGCAATGGCCTTACTGAGGGTCGGTGTCTCTACAGTCAAAAGTTTTCGTAGGATGGTCTCGTGGCCAATGCCCAGTACAAAAATGTCTCTGAACATCTGCTTCAGGTAGCCATCAAACTCACATTGTCCTGCAAGTCGCCTTAGCTCGGCGACGTAGCTCGCCACTTCCTGACCTTCAGATCGCTGGCATGCTCTCCCTCGGGTTAAGATGCTCCGAATCAATGTACACAGCTCCTCATCCGACTTATCTGTCGGTTTCACCAGAGCCAGAAGATTCTTCATGAGGCTATAGGTCGGTGCCCCACTGACCATGAGGAGGACCGCTCTCCTTTTTGCAGTGTTTCCTTCTCCGTCCAGCTCGTTGGCTACAAAGTACTGGTTTTGCCGTTCGACATAGGCTTCCCAGTTCTCACCCTCCGAGAACTTGTCCAGGATCCCCATTGTTTGCTGCATCTTTGCGTTGGATTCGCATACTCGTCACCAGTTATTGTGTTCATAACACAGATGAGACTGCACACATGGAGGTTAAAGTAACAGTGACCTCAGTCTTTATTAAGGCACTCCAGAGTGAGGAACAGGCCTTAGGGGCCGGCTTATATACAGTGCTCCCAAGGGATGCTGGGATCCCTTGGGACTACAGGGGATGCTCTCCCTGGTGGCGGAACATGGGAGTGCATGCTTTACAGATACACAACAGTCCCCACTTCCGATCCGCTGCTACCAACCATCCTAAGCGCGTCATCAAAGTGCACATCGCCAATCTCCCGCACCTCCATGGCACACCCCACAGAATTTGCGTTAAAAATTCTACGATCCGCCACATGGTGCCCCTGACAGCTTTTTCTGTTGGTGCACCTTGTACTCTGTGTGTGAGCCACGGCAGCAAGGTGGCCCTTCAAGGGAACGGCGCACTGCCGCAACCAACATCTATTTTATTTTGCCAGCCGACTTCCCGATCAACCGGACAATTATGGTCCCGCGTTCGGCCGGGCCGCCAACCGACAGCCTGGCATCCCCTCTTGGGTGCCAGGCCACTGGTCCGGCCAAAACCTTCTCTGGTGGCCCAGTGGGCCAAACCTAAACAATCGCTGCTTCTCTCCACTTTAACTGAGGAGAGAGGCGTGGTGATGCACACGCGCACTGATGTCAGCACTGCTCCATCGCTGACTAATAGCGGCGGAGACTCGATTCCGCTCCCACTTCCACCCCTCAACCAATACTTACCACTGCACTTCCGCCCCCATTATGACCAACTTTCGGTCCGCACCAAAAAAATTGCCAAAGAGCTGAAAATAGATCAAGAGTCGCACTCGTCTGACGCGATGGTAAAACCACTTGGAAAACGGTAGGTGCACCAGGCTTCCAGCGGGGGTGCATTTCTACCCCGAAGCCTCTTATTTGAGCCCATCTGTTGTGTTCTGCCCCTATGGCCAATTCTAACGCTCATTTTGCGCTAGGTTATTGATCCATTTAGAAAGGAAAGGTAGCTGAGTTGATTTTCCCATTGTCCTTAGTAAGGTTTTTATGTTCAGAGTAACTTACCCTAGGTCGGCTTAATGATGGTGGGGGCGGGCATGGCGGGGGGGTGTGGGGGGGCATTTTTAACCACCGGATGCAAGTTCTTCTGTTGGATGTCAACCCAGTATTCAGAGCATATTCTAGTCTCCACTCTCTGGAGTGGAGCTCGAACCCATCAGCTTCTGACTCTAAGGTGGGATTTTTAAAAACTTCATTCATGAGATGTAGGCATCGCTGACAAGGCCAACATTTATTACCCATCCCTAATTGCCCTTGATAAGGTGGTGATGAGTTGTCTTCTTGAACTACAGCAGTCTGTGTGATGAAGGTACTCGCACAGTATGGTTAGAGAGGGATTTCCAGCATTTTGACCAGTGATGATGAAGGAATGCCGATATATTTCCAAGTCATGATGGTTTGTGACTTGGAGGGGAACTTGGAGGTGGTGCTTGTCCCATGCGTCTGCTGCCCTTGTCCTTCTAGGTGGTAGAGGTCGTGGATTTGGCAGGTGCTATCGAAGAAGACTTGGCAAGTTTCTGCAGTGTATCTTGCAGATGCTGCACACTAAGGCCACGGAGGGAGTGAATGTTTGTGGTGGATGGAGTGCTAATTAAATGGCTGCTTTGGCCTGTTTAATGTTAGTTTCTACATTACAGCACTAACGACACTCCAAAAGTGTGTAATTCTACCCTTCCCTTCCCCTTCCCCTTCCTTTCCCTCCTCTTCCCCTACCTTCCACTTCCCTCCCCTCCCCTTCCCTTCCTTCCACTCCTCTCTCCTCCCCTTCCCCTCCCCTTCCCCTCCCCTCCCCTTCCCTCCCTTCCCCTTCCCTCCCTTCCCCCCTCCATGCATGTAAGGGGAGAGTCTTCCATCACACTCCTGATTGCTATTACCACTGAGCCAAAGTCTGGCTCCCTTATTTGGACATTTTTTCAGCAATATTCAGTCTTGCTAATCTTGTGAAATTGTAACAGTACCAGCATAAGGGTGGTAAGTGGGGGAGGAGGGAAACTTGGAGTATTTGGCCTTGGTGAGAATTGAAGCTTGTATATAATGGAGCAATTGTTTTGCAATCCCTTTTAGTGTTGAAGATGTCTGAACTGTTGCCCACAAATAACATTTGCATTGCTGTGGAAAATGAGAATGTTACATGGAATAAAATATTACATTTTACATTATCGGTGTAGCTGAGATCAGATAACTGCGCAAATCTGGAAATCTAACCTGGTTCGGTTACTTGCGGAGTACCAACTGAGACATTAAAGCAATTGCCCCTCCCCCTCCTTTTATTAAAACAGAGACTTCCAATTTTCTTGTCTTCACTGACTGTAAAAGATTTGGTCAACTAATAGCTTTGCACAAATTACTTATTAATCTTTATTACTTATTATTAATTCACTTAAGCTTTGCCATAATGGTTTAGGCTTCATCCTTAATGTGTGGCTTGCAGTTTAGATCATTAATAATTTATTACTAATTACTTATAATGCAGCGATTGGTTATGATCTGAAATGCACTGCCAGAAAGGCTGGTGGAAGCAGATTCAACGGTGATTTTCAAAAGGGAATTGGATATATACGTGAAAAGGAAATATTTGCAGGGCTTGGGGGAAAGAGCAGGGGACTAATGGGATAGCTCTTTCAAGGTTCTGGGACAGGCATGATGGACCAAATGGCAGCCTCCTGTGCCCTATGATCCTATGATTCTGATGTCTTTCAGTTGAACCAGATATTGGGCTAAGAAGAGATTCTTTGTGTTACAAGGCAGTCTGTCACAGTGTACAGTTAAACATGTTTCTTTGCATCGTGAGGTCATGTGCATTTATCTGCAATCGTGTAGATAATTTTATAGTACTCTGTAAAACAAAATTAATGTGCTGGGGATTTTTCACCCTGCGGTAACAGTCACTCAAGGGTTGCACCATCTGAAATAAGGGGACGTCTGTGTGTTCTTTTAGAAAAGAATCAATTAATTAACAGATTAAAGTGCGTCTGGGATAACTAGTTCTCCATGGCATGGTGAAAGGACATGTTCACACCTTTTAACTAAGCTGTCATCAGCCACCCATGTTTTATGTGATTATTCCGTTGAATTTTCCTACAATAGAGGAACACTTTCCAGAATCAAGTGGTGCAATATGCTATCAAGTGTAATGTGATTATCAAGAGATGAATCCAGTAAAAAAAATGTCAAGACTGGAAAGATAATGAGGAAATACAGATAATATTGTAGAGAAATTCTGCACCACAACTGTGGGTGAAACATAATCACTTTACCACTTAGATTAAATGGAAAAGCATTTTTTTTCCTGGACAAAATGAAATGAATCCATCTCACAATAAAATAGCAGCCTGCAATTCCAACTGTTGCCTTTGCTTCTCACCCCAGCCCCCCCACCCCCGCGCCCCCTCCCACACTTCATTTATGATCTAAAATACAAGCAGTGCATTAGGGACAAAGCCTAAAAGATTATGGGAAAGCTTGAGTGAAATTGGACAATGGAATTTTGAGACAAGGATCGAAAGGTTTAATTATTGAAGTGGAATCGCACAAGCTTGTTGCAATTGGGGATCAAATGGAAATGTCAAGAGCTTGTGCGCAGTATATACCAAAATGGTCAGATTATTAAATGTCAAAAGTATGAGTAACCCAAGACCAAGTAGTTAACAAGGTTTGAGCTAGTCTGGAGGTAATGTGGAGAGATGGCATGAAGCTCACACCTGAGCCATTGCCATGGTGATGATCTTCAGTATAATAATCAAAAATAGGTACAAGAGGGAATATGGCTTATCCATCAGTTTTACAATTTGGTTTCTGGCAATTTCACAATTACTTCTTACTTGAAGACTCTTGTGAAATATAAGGTAGATTTCCATTCCTGCCACTATCATTGAAGCTAGAAATATTAAAACCAATCTGGTAGAGCAGTGGGATACTATTGTCACCAGAAGCTAAAACTTGAGATTGGTGGAGTTCACGACGCTCTTGTGCTCCATTCCTGCACACACACTTTTTAATGAAGATATTGACCTGTTAAGTAACACCTCGATTTCAAAATTCTCCTCCTTATTTTCAAATCCCTCCATGGCCTCACCCCTCCCTATCTCTGTAATCTCCTCCAACCCCACAACTCCCCCAAGATGTATGCGCTCCTCTAATTCTGCCCTCTTGAGCATCCCTGATTATAACCCATCGGCAGTCCCTCGGAATCGAGGAAGACTTGCTTCCACTCTAAAAATGAGTCCTTAGGTGGCTGAACAGTCTAATACAAGAACCACAGTCCCTGTCACAGGTGGGACAGATGGTCCTGCCTTCTGTTGCCTAGGCCCCAAGCTCTGGAAACTCCCTGCCTAAACTTCTCCGCCTCTCTACCTCTCTTTCCTCCTTCAAGACGCTCCTTAAAACATACCTCTTTGACCAAGCTTTTGGTCATTTGCACTAATTTCTACTTATGCAGCTTGGTGTCAAATTTGTATCTCATAATATTCCTGTGAATTGTCTTGGGACGGTTCACTATGTTAAAGGTGCTATATAAATACAGGTTGTTGTTGTTGTTCCGTTTAGGACGGTTAATGACTACATAACATAGCATACCCAAGAATGTAGTACAGATATAATAAGCAGCTATACCTGAACTTTGCTAATCTGAAGTTCTATCAGGTTGTCAAGAGCATTCTCTAGCATGGTAAATCCAATTAGTAGTAAGCTACTGTTTCAATCCCATCATTTTAAGTACTGAGATAGGAAAAAAATGCCATGTCATAACATGGCTCTCATAATAACTAAGGAATTGGATGGACTGGAAATTATACTTGCTCACTCAATGCCCTCTAGTTTTATCTGAATCTCAAAGTTTTACTGTGTGTGAACACCTATGTTTGTAATGAACAATGATTGTAATTGGTTTCCATTCCTCGCGCACAGTCTCTTTCCCTATCAAAACTGTTGCCATCGCCCCCATCATCAAGTTTTCTTTCATAGATCATCAACAACTTGCATTTGTACACCATCTTTTAATGTAGCGGGAAAAACAAATACCCAAGGCATTTCAGAGGCGTAAGGGGAAAATGAATGCTCAGCCAAAGGAGAGGTCGGGGGTGGGGGGTGATCAAAAGCTTGGTCAAAAAAGTGGGTTTTAAGGATGGTCTTGAAGGAGGCTGGATAAGAAGTACCTTTTGGGCGAAGGATAAATTCATGAGGACACATCCGTGGCAGTGTGCCCTTGACAATGCCCCAGGAAGAGATTCTTTGGTTCATGGCGATTGTACCCAAGGATGTCGAGAGGGTAGAGAGAGAAACTATTTCCTCGGGTGGCGGAGTCAAAACAAGCAGACATAAACTTCAAATTAGAGCTGGGTTGTTAGAGGGTGATGTCAGGAAGCACTTTTTCACACAAAGGGCAGTGTAAATCTGGAACTCTCGCCCCAAAATGTTGTTGAGGCTAGGTCAATTGAAAATTTCAAAACCGAGATTGATAGATTTTTGTTAGGCAAGATTATTAATGGTTACAGAACAAATGCAGGTAAATGGAGTTAAGATACAGATCATCCATGATCTAACTGAATGGAGGAACAGGCTCGAGGGCTGAATGGCCTACTCCTGTTGCTAAGAGATGGACCTGTCTCTGGTGCTTCTACTTCACCAGAGAGGCAGTGGCCAAGCTGTGCCGCTTACCACAGGTTGATTGGCAGACCATGCCAAAGACTGGTATAGCAGTCCTAGTTGCTGCAAAGGTGGCATCATTCCTGCACCTTCATCCAACTCCAGTAATGCTCTTCTCCACTTTAAGGGGGAGCAACACACTCTGAGCCCCTGGTTGTCCTAGTTTTCCAACTTAAACTCAACCAGCCTTCTGGCCTGATTTCCTGTACACATTTTCCATGTGCAGGGAGCCCATTTAAGATTAGAACGAGGGACTTAAATCCTAGTTTTGTTGGGATTGAAAAATGGGGCTCAAGTCAATGCGGACAATTTATAAGACAATTTTCAGATAATTCTGTTTTCTCTCTTCCAATATTGTCCGCCTTTCCTTCAAATCTGCCGTCGTTACCCCCTCCTCAAAAAACCAACCTTTGACCCCCTCCTTCCTTGCAAAATACCGCCCCATCTCCAATCTCCCTTTCCTCTCCAAAGTTCTTGAACGTGTTGTCGCCTCCCAAATCCATGCCCATCTTTCCCAGAATTCATTTGAATCCCTTCAATGAGGCTTCCGCAGAATGAAACTCATACCAAGGTCACAAATGACATCCTAGTTTACCGCGACAAAGGTAATCTATCTCTTCACGTCCTTCTGGACCAGTCTGCAGCCTTTGACACAGTTGACCACATAATTCTGCTCCAACGCATCTCCACTGTCATCCAGCTGGATGGAACTGCAATCGCTTACTTTCATTCTTACATGTCCAGCCGTAATCATAGAATCACCTGCAATGGCTTCTCTTCCCGATCCTGCACTGTCATCTCTGGTGTCCCCCAAGGATCTAACCTTGGCCACCTCCTATTTCTCATCTACATGCTGCCCCTCAGTGACATCATTCGGCAACACAGCATGGGTTTCATAAGAACGCTGATGACACCCAGTTCTACCCCACCTCTCTCAAACCCTCTACTGTCTCTATTCTATCAGACTGATTGTCTGACCTCCAGCACTGGATGAGTAGAAATTTCCTGCAATTAAATATCGGGAAGACCGAAGTCTTCTGTTCACGCCACAAACTCAGTTCCCTTTTCACTGATTTGATCTCTCTCTCCAGCAAGTGTCTAAGGCTGACCAAGTCTGTTCACAACCTTGGTGTCATATTCCTACCTCATACCCATTCTATCACTAAGACCAGATTTCCTCCTTTATAATATCGCCGTGTCCGCCTTTACTTCAACTTATCTGCTGCTGAAAACCTCATCTAGGCCTTTATCCCTCTAGACTTGACTATTCCAATGCACTCGTGTCCGGCCTCCCTGGTACTACCCTCCATAAACTTGAGGTCATCCAAAACTCTGCCACTTGTGTGCTAACTCACTCCAAGTCCTGCTCACCCACCTCCCCTCTGCTTGCTGACTTACATTGGCTCTCAGTTAAGCAACGCCTCGATTTTAAACTTCACAGCCTTGTTTTCAAATCTTTCCATGGCCTAACCCCTCCTTATCTCTGTAATCTCCTCCAGCCCTATAATCCCTATAAGCCTTTTGAACATCCCGGATTTAAATGCTCCACCATTTGCAATTGTGCCTTCAGCTGTCTAGGTCCTAAGCTCAAGAATTCCCTCCATAAAGCCCTCTGCCTCTCCACTTCTCTTTCCTCCTTTAAGATGCTCCTTAAATTGGAGTATTTGGACTTCCAGAAGGCATTTGACAAGGTGCCATGTAAAAGGTTACTGCACAAGATAAACGTTCACGGGGTTGGGGATAATATATTAGCATGGCTAGAGGATTGGCTAACTAACGGAAAACAGAGAGTCGGGATAAATGGTTCATTCTCTGGAGTGCCGCAGGGATCAGTGCTGGGACCCCAACAATTTACAATCTATATTAACGACTTGGAAGAAGGGACAGTGCAACGTAGCCAAGTTTGCTGATGATACAAAGATGGGAGGAAAAGCAATGTGTGAGGAGGACACAAGAAATCTGCAAAAGGACATAGACAGGCTGAGTGAGTGGGCAGAAATTTGGCAGATGGAGTATAATGTTGGAAAGTGTGAGGTCATGCATTTTGGCAGAAAAAAAATCAAAGAGCAAGTTATTACTTAAATGGAGAAAGATTGCTAAGTGCCACAGCACAGCGGGACCTGGGGGTACTTGTGCATGAAACACAAAAGGATAGTATGCAGATACAGCAAGTGATCAGGATGGCCAATGTTATCTTGGCCTTTATTGCAAAGGAGATGGAGTATAAAAGAAGGGAAGTCTTCTACAGCTATATAAGTTATTGCTAAGCCAAACCTGGAATACTACGTGCAGTTTTGGTTTCCATAGTTACGAAAGGATATATTTGCTTTGGAGGCAGTTCAGAAAAGGTTCACTAGGTTGATTCCGGAGATGAGGGGGTTGACTTATGAGGAAAGGTTGAGTAGGTTGGGCCTCTACTCATTGGAATTCAGAAGAATGAGAAGTGATCTTATCGAAAGGTATAAGATTATGAGGGGGTTTGACAAGGTGGATGCAGAGAGGATGTTTCCACTGAAGAAGGAGACTAGAACTAGAGGGCATGGGGCATGATCTTAGAATAAGTGGCCGCCCATTTAAAACAGAGATGAGGAGAAATTTCTTCTCTCAGAGGGTTGTAAATCTGTGGAATTCGCTGCCTCAGAGAGCTGTGGAAGCTGGGACATTGAATAAATTTAAGACAGAAATAGGCAGTTTCTTAAACGATAAGGGGATAAGGGGATATGGGGAGCGGGCGAGGAAGTGGAGCTGAGTGCATGATCAGATCAACCATGATTTTATTGAATGGCGGAGCAGACTCGAGGGGCCGTATGGCCTACTCCTGTTCCTATTTCTTATGTGCTTATGTTCTTATTAAAACCTACCTCTTTCACCAATCTTTTGGATATCTGCCCTATCATCTCCGTATATGGCTCAGTATCAAAGTTTTTTTTATATCATTCCCATGAGGTGTCTTGCGATGTTAAAGGCGTTGTATAAATCTGTTGTTATGGTTGTAATCTAGTTATTCCTGCCAATCTAAGGTATAAATACAATGCAAGAACTACATTGGAAAATACCCAGTTAAACTATATGCAATTCTAATAAAAGATGCACTTTTGACAGAGGTTTTGCAGCAACCCCACAGTATATTAGTGCTGTGAAAACCCTCATGTTTGTCTTACAGGGTTGTTTCTGGCAGCAACGGGAACAAGTGTGCAGTAGTTTCAGTCACTGTTCGTGATGTTATTAGGGAAGGTGTGCAATGTCCCCGTCACTGTTCTGCATGGGTGGGTTAAGTTACACTCCTTTCCTGTTGGTAAGAACGTCAAAGTGCTTTGGCTCCTCTCTCAATTGACTTGCGAGCTGTTTTTGAGAAAGAACAAACTCCCGTTTCGACGGTGTCATGTCCTCCAGACGTCCCAAAGCGCTTTGCAAGCAATGAAATTCTTTTGAAGTGTAGTCACTGTTGTCATGGTAAATAATGTGTAAAAGCACCATTAACCCTTAAAGTGCAAAGGAATACCAGCTCCTATTAAATTGGGAACTTCTTATTAGTAATAATAATCTTTATATATTAAAAAAAATGCATGAAATGGCAGCAACAAAAGCCATACTTCAGAAAGAAAGAAGAGTTGTTAGACTTGTGTACCGCAGCATGCAAAAGACTCTGAATCCACAAATATCAATTAGCATAAGATTGCATGTATTTCACTGACAGAAAATGATTGGATTAGCTTGTCCAACCATATATTCCTCAGCACAGAGTTGTGCAGAGGACTTGCTAGCTTCTGCTTACATCGTTTTTCTTTCCAAATTGTGTATCATCACAGCAATATTAACAACGCTAAGTAATATTTCTGCTTTGATGTGTGTGTTTGGAGGTTATTAATTGGAATTCTTTGTATAGATGTGTTATTGTGTGCATTTTATACCTACTAAACAAAATTACAAATAAAGTTGATTAGATTTTACCCACAGTGAACGTTAGAATCACTTTCTGTAATTTTCTCATAATGGGCAGCGAAAGATTTCCAAAATTTGAAGCACTGGTGGACATAATGGGCCAGAAACAGATTGGCCCAATATTCTACAATCAAAAACAAAGAGTGCATTGTGCTGTTTTGAGGCAGTTGAGTCATAACTGAATCATTAAGTTTGTGTAACAGAAAATCTGTGTTCATAATTGTCTAAATCACTTTTCTGGATATGTGTGATCTGTTTGAAGCTGTCAGGCTTTATTAAATCAAATACTTGGAATCATCTGACTTGGCTTTCACGTATGCCTGGTAAATTTAATTACATTTGTATTGTCTGCTAAATGTAGCTCATTTATAATGAAAAGAGCATCAGAGTAAAGAAGGGAAATGTTAGAGGCTGTGGAGCTGTCCTATAATTGCCTTAATAATAGCTTAAACTAACATTGGTGCTTTACCTAATGTCACTACTTCTATGCTCAGTGAGGGGAACATCATCATAATAGTTGTGGTCGAGCTAAAATAGTGTTGTTAATTCGGAAATGCTAATGAAATCGTAAGCTCAAATAGCCGAATAGAATCATTGCTTTGAAATGTATTTGAATTTAGTCAGAATGAAAGCAAATAGAGCAATCCTTCCCTTTCTTGCAGCACAACCTTTGATGCAGCACAGGTTGGATCCTCCAATCACACTCTATAAATCCCACGATTGCAGGATAATTAAATTTACCCTGGCATCGCTCTGCGGGCAGAAATAACCATGGGAAGGGTGGGGGGGTGGGGGTCAGATCAGAGTTGTTAAAGGACACAGAGGTCACAAAAATATTTTAAAATGCATTGTTCTCGGCTTGCAAATAGGGCATTCTTCACTCCATTCCAGAGACTTGAGCACAAAAATCCAGGCTGACACTGCAATGCAGTACTGAGGGAGTGCTGCACTGTCGGAGGTGTCGTCTTTTGGATGCGACGTTAAACGGAGGCTCTGTCTGCTCGCTCATGTGGATGTGAAAGGTCCCAGGGCAATATTTCAAAGAAGAGCAGGGGAGTTATCCCTGGAGTCTTGGTCAATATTTAACCCTCAATCAACATCATTAAAAAAAAACCAGATTATCTTGACATTATCACATTGCTGTTTGCGGGATCTTGCTATTTGCATATTAGCTGCTGCATTTCCTACATTACAACAGTGGCTACACTTCACAAAGTACTTCATTGGCTGTAAAGGGCTTTGGGGCATCCGGTGGTCGTGAAAGGCGCTATATAAATGCAAGTCATTCTTTCATTTTCTCACCTACCTGATGGTCAAATGGACAGCAAACTAACTGACTGCTGATGATGTCACTTGGAATGAGCCCGTGGGATAGAGTTGAGAGTGGCAGGCAGTGCTGTGTGTGCCCTGGTGTTTGGCTCCAATTCCTGCTGCGCTAGACGACAGGGGTCAGAGGTCAGTGACTGCTGACCTGCTGAAGCGCAGCCTCCTCACACACTGCTCCTCTGACATGTTGAAGTACGACATCCTGGTCGGGAAGATCCGCATGCTGCAAAGCCTCGTTGGCCCTGGTCTTCGTGGGTCTGTGCTGCTGTTGGCCATGTCTGTGGCAGCCTTGATGGTAATCCCAGCAACATTCTACCTCTGCCTACCCTTCACACACTCCCAACAATGGTCTTCCTCCTGTACAATGCCCTGTGCTTTATCCGGTGTTTACCCAGCCGCATTGCTATTACATTGTTGCAGATGCCTATGGCCAGTAATTGTTCTCCTTTTGAACCTTTGTTGAAAATCCTAGCTCTGCGAAGTGAGCAGTGACCCATTAGAGAAATAATCTTGTAAGTTTGTGCTTCTTATGGGGAAGTTCATGCTTCCTAAAGGGTGCCTCTAACAGACGCATCTCTGCACCCAGTAGTAGCACATCGTGTGTGTAATAAAATATCCCTCCATGGCCTCGTCCATCACTATCTCTGTAATCTCCTCCAGCCCGGGATGAGAATTTTTAAATGGAGGCGTGGAGCAGTGTGGAGGCATGCCACTTCAGGGAACAGCGCGAGCTGTTGCAGGAGGGCAACGACTTGGAGAGGGGCGACTAGATTGGACGTCACCACAATCCAGGTTGCTGATTGGAGGAGCGTGGGCAGGTACAGCAGGAGCTGCGAGGTCAGGGCGAAGGAGCGGCAAGAGATTGTAGAGCAACGTGACCGGGCCCAGGAGAGATGTGAGTTCAGGGCCCAGAAGAGGCGTGGGCCCAGGGGCAGCAAGGGCCAGCCCATACTGCAATATGTGTGCATACTAGGTCCGTGCAGCAGAGCTGGTCTCCAGTCGTCTTGGTTAATCCTTGCCACTGGACCAAGACCTAGCTCTGTCAAGCCCGTGTGGTGGCTGGTGTGCAACAGCTACCACACGTTAAAAAAATCCACGCACAGGCATCGTCCACCCTCCAAGATGTAGTTCGGGGCCTGGAATGTCAGGTCCTTCATGGAAACACCTGTGAACTCATCCCTTTTTGGTGTGGAAGCAAGTCATCCTCGATACGAGGGACCGCCTAAGAAGAAGAAGAAAATATAATTAAAACAAGTGAATCTGCTCTTGGCTAGTTTAAAATTTAATAAATTGAGTTTGAACAAGAATATTCATCGAAAAGGCCTTCACAAAGCAGCTTTTTTAAGTGTAGTCACTGCTGTGAAAGCCCAAAGGCTACTGCACAGGATAGGGTCAGCATGCCATAGGTTCAGTAGCTAAAGAAGAGAAGACAGATTATAGATAGCACGTTCATGTACCTTTGCTTTTACCTTTTTATTAGTGGGTCGAGGATCAGGGAGAAGGGGTGGTAACAAAATAAGTTGCCTGCAGGTAGGGTTAACACTTCATCAATACCTTCATAGACCTGAAACGGTAACCCTACCTTCCCCTCGCCACACAGATGCTGCCGAACCTGATTCATGGCGCGGCCCTCGACAACGTGGACCAGTTCCCATACCTCGGGAGCCTCTTGTTAACAAAGGCAGACATTGATGCGGAGATTCAACACCGCCTCCAGTGCGCCAGTGCAGCCTTCGGCTGCCTGCGGAAAAGAGTGTTCGAAGACCAGGCCCTCAAATCTACCAGAAAACTCAGCTGTAGTAATACCCGCCCTCCTGTATGGACAATGTACAGAAGACACCTCAAGTCGCTGGAGATATATCACCAACCATGTCTCCGCAAGATCCTGCAAATCCCCTGGGAGGACAGGTGCAACAACATAAGTGTCCTCGTCCAGGCTAACATCCCCAGCATTGAAGCACTGACCACACTCGATCAGTTTCACTGGGCAGGCCACATGGTTCACATGCCAAACACGAGACTCCCCAAACAAATGCTCTATGCGGAACTCCTTCACAGCAAACGAGCCAAAGGTGGGCAGAGGAAACGTTACAAGGACAACCTCAAAGCCTCCCTGGTAAAATGCGACATCACCACTGACACCTGGGAGTCCCTGGACGAAGACCACCCTAGGTAGAGAAAGTGAATCCGGGAGGGTGTTGAGCTCTTCGAATCTCAACGCCGAGAGGTCAAGCGCAAGCAGCGGAAGGAGCGTGCGGCAAACCAATCCCAACCAACCCTTCGTTCGGAGAAAGTCTGTCCCACCTGTGACAGTGCCTGTGGCTCTCGTATTGGACTGTTCATCCATCAGACAGTAGGGGAGCAGCAGTGTCGAGAAGAGACTCAGGAGTTCGGAGGAGAGGCCTATAAAGGCCCAGCCGGTGCAGCTGCAGCAGGGAGAAAGGCAAAAAAGAAGTAGAAAGAAATCAAAAGATGACGTCACAGCCAAGGGGGTAAGTGATTGACTGGTGATTGGTAAGTAGTTTTTCTTTTTCTTTTCTTTATCAGTAAGTAACCTTTAGCATTGTTGTTGCCAAATTAAGTTTTTCTAAGGGTTAAGTCATGGCAGGAGAGCTAGGACACATGTTATGCTCCTCCTGTACTATGTGGGAAGTCAGGGACACTTCCGGTATTCCTGACGACTACATGTGCGGAAAGTGTATCCGCCTGCAGCTCCTGACGGACCGCATTGCGGCACTGGAGCGGCGGGTAGATTTACTCTGGAGCATCCACGATGCTGAGAATGACGGAAATAGCACGTTTAGTGAGTTGGTCTTGCCGCAGGTAAAGGGTACACAGCCAGATAAGGAATGGGTGACCAACAGGAAGAGCAGTGCAAGGAAGGTAGTGCAGGGGTCCCCTGTGGTCATCCCCTTGAAAAATAGATACACCGCTTTGGGTACTGTTGGGGGGATGACTCATCAGGGGAAGGCAGCAGCAGCCAAGTTCATGCACCGTGGGTGGCTCTGCTGCACAAGAAGGCAGGAAAAAGAGTGGGAGAGCTACAGTGATAGGGGATTCAATTGTAAGTGGAATAGAAAGACATTTCTGCGGCCGCAACCAAGACTCCAGGATGGTATGTTGCTTCCCTGGTGCAAGGGTCAAGGATGTCTTGGAGCGGGTGCAGGGCATTCTGTAAAGGGAGAGTGAACAGCCAGTTGTCATGTGGTGCATATAGGTACCAAAGATATAGGAAAAAAATGGGATGAGGTCCTACAAGATGAATTTAGGGAGCTAGGAGCTAAATTAAAAAGTAGGATCTCAAAAGTAGTAATCTCAGGATTGCTACCAGTGCCACGTGCTAGTCAGAGTAGGAATCATAGGATAGCTCAGATGAATACGTGGCTTGAGGAGTGGTGCAGAAGGGAGGGATTCAAATTCCTGGGACATTGGAACCGGTTCTGGGGGAGGTGGGACCAATACAAACCGAACGGTCTGCACCTGGGCAGGACCGGAACCAATGTCCTTGGGAGAGTGTTTGCTAGTGCTGTTGGGGAGGAGTTAAACTAATATGGCAGCAGGATGGGGACCTATGCAGGGAGACAGAGGGAAGTAGAATGGGGGCAGAAGCAAAAGATAGAAAGAAGAAAAGTAAAAATGGAGGGCAGAGAAACCTAAGGCAAAAAACAAAAAGGGCCACATTACACCAAAATTCTAAAGGGGCAAAGTGTATGAGAAAAACAAGCCTGAAGGCTCTGTGCCTCAATGTGAGGAGTATTCGGAATAAGGTGGACAAATTAACTGCGCAGATAGCAGTTAACAAATATGATGTAATTGGCATCACGGAGACATGGCTCCAGGGTGACCAAGGCTGGGAACTCAATATCCAGGGGTATTCAACATTTAGGAAGAATAGACAGAAAGGAAAAGGAGGTGGGGTAGCATTGCTGATTAAAGAGGAAATTAATGCAATAGTTAGAAAGGACATTAGCTTGGATGATGTGGAATCAATATGGGTGGAGCTACGGAATACCAAAGGGTAGAAAACACTAATGGAAGTTGTGTACAGACCACCAAACAGTAGTAGTGAGGTTGGGGACAACATCAAACAAGAAATTAGGGATGCATGCAATAAAGGTACAGCAGTTATCATTGGCGACTTTAATCTACATATTGATTGGGCTAGCCAAACTGGTAGCAATGTGGTGGAGGAGGATTCCTGGAGTGTTTTAGTGATGGTTTTCTGGACCAATTTATCGAGGAACCAACTAGAGGGCTGGCCATCCTCGACTGGGTGATGTGTAATGAGAAAGGACTCATTAGCAATCTTGTTGTGCGAGGCCCTTTGGGGAAGAGTGACCATAACATGGTAGAATTCTTTATTAAGATGGAGAGTGACACAGTTAATTCAGAAACTAGGGTCCTGAACTTAAAGAAAGGTAACTTTGATGGTTTGAGGCGTGAATTGGCTAGAATAGACTGGCAAATGATACTTAAAGGATTGACGGTGGATAGGCAATGGCAAACATTTAAAGATCATGTGGATGAACTTCAGCAATTGTACATCCCTGTCTGGAGTAAAAATAAAATGGGGAAGGTGGCTCAACCGTGGCTAATAAGGGAAATTAAGGATAGTGTTAAATCCAAGGAAGAGGCATATAAATTGGCCAAAAAAAGCAGCAAAGCTGAGGACTGGGAGAAATTTAGACTTTAGCAGAGGAGGACAAAAGGTTTAATTAAGAGGGGGCAAATAGAGTACGAGAAGAAGCTTGCCGGGAACATAAAAACTGACTGCAAAAGTTTCTATAGATATGTGAAGATAAAAAGATTAGTGAAGGCAAACGTAGGTCCCTTGCAGGTGAAATTAT